>NC_137979.1:61969723-62327223 GCF_963924665.1 Micromys minutus
GAATGTGGGTATCATTTAGGTTGACCAGAACTAGAACTCTTAACAGGACCCACAGCCTGAAACTTAAACAATGACACCTCTTTTTTCTATCTCACACTCTGTATTTCCTGGAAACTTTTAAGGCATATCCTAAATACAGAAAGAGTAAACATGAAAGTGTATCTTTAAGCCAAGCAGACATGAAAGCCAAGGGTTTTGGGACTGGCTCTCTCCAGCAGTTGACCAGCAGCCTCAAAGACTCCTTTCTTCTTTCCAATCCATCTTCAGAGGATTTGGCTCTTGCTCTGAAGGGAGCCTCACGGATTCCAGACGGCTGTGGCAAGCCCAAGCATCACGTCTGTGCAGTGTCCCGGAGCCAGAAGAGAGACTGTTGTTTTTAAAGGCAAGAAGAATTCCCCAAACTTGGCCAGAATTGTATTGTAGACAAGATGGAGGAACAGCTTCCCAGGGCAGCCACCAACATGCCTGCACACAGACGCACTGCCTGTGAAACCACGGATGCAGATGCTCCAAGTGTAAGCAGCCAGCGTCTTGGAGGTTTCGCCGACCCTCCTTCACGATCTTATTAATAAAACCCAAGATTCCCTTTGCAATCAAGAAGGGAACACCAATACTGTAAAGTCTGCTTTCTTGCTATGGCTTTCAGAAACCACATCTTTCTCAAATCCAGTCAGTGACTTCCCCAGCCCAGCCGGTCAGCTGACTAAATTTCCCCTGTGCACTCTGAGATTGAGTCTCACAGCGCTGGGGTGAGAGTCAGCTTGCCCGCTTCTGACACTTAGCACTGGACTGTGGTGCTTCAGTAAACTGCACCTGACGGTCTTGCAGACCGGCTATGGGCTCCCACTGTACACGAGACGCACTGGATCTTGGCCGTGCCGGGCGCAGATTAGACCGCAGCAACTCTGCCCTTGGCTGCTCATTCAGGAATTCTGGTGCAGTCTTTGAAGCTCCTGCAGTGATCCTGGACTGCCTAGACAGTCGCACCTCCTGTATGCTCAGGCACAAGGCCTTTGGAGCTTGCCCCAGCCTCTTGGCCACTGCCCCCAGCTGCTGGTGGGACCCTTATTGGTTGTGTGCCTGTGAATGTTTCATGACTATAACTAAGTTGTGCAGGAGAAACTGTGTCCTGTCAGGGGTGAAACCCACACAGAAACCTACAGACAGAGTGAGGTGCTAGGAATAGTGGCCTTTCTGCACACTGGGTGGCAACTAGCCTGGAGCCCTGAGTGTTGTTAAAAGATGCCAATGTCCTGGGTTTTGGCACCAATGTTAGAAATAGGATGAAGAGAGTGGGGAGGGGGGTGATATGGCCCATGGAGGTGTGGCGAGGCCTGGAGGCAAGGGGATGCCTCTGGGGGATCCAAGTTGGGAATCCCTTCCCCCTAAGGGACCAGTCACATGATGGTATAGTACAGGATAGAGTTTATTGAGGTCATGGGGGGAGTTAAGAGGGTAGTAGAGGTAGATAGATAGATAGATAGAGAGAGAGAGAGAGAAGAGAGGAGTAGAGAAGTAGAGGTCGATCATGAGCATGTGGAGAGAGAGGGGGAAGGAAAGGGGAAGAGGATGGGTAAGGGTGGGAGAGCAAGAGAGAGAGCAAGAGAACAAGAGAGAGAGGAGGGGGTAACCAGCCCCTTTCATAGTGTCAGGTCACTGGGGCGGAGCATACCTGGCTATTGCCAGGTAACTGAAGGGTGGGGTTTACAGAATCCCAATGCTGAGACAGCATGAGATCCCAAAGCCAAGACGCCAAGTGGCTCCTACAGATGCTCAGCTCAGTCTGCCACCATGTGGCTCAAACCAACAAAGCAGGTGGCCAGCATCTTAGTGTCAAAGTTTCTCATTAGTCTCCAGCCACTCTGTAAGGCAGGACTGCAGCTGGGGACATGGCTCAGTTGGTAAAGTACCTGCTACACAAGGAGACACGAGGCCCCAGCACTCGAGGTGTAGGGGCTGGAGAGACGGCTCAGTGGCTGAGCGCATTTGTTCTATAGGACACAGGTCACAGTCTCAGAAACCAAACGGCACCTTACAACCGGGATTCTGGTGCCAGGGGTAATTGGACATCCTCCTCTGGCCCCTGTGGGCACCAGAAACACACATGGTGCACAGACAGACATGTGGGTAACCCCCACACCACACAGAGAATAAGTAAACAGACAGAGCAGAAGGAGGAGGTGGGAACAGTGTCTGCGAGTCTGAGCTCTGGGGAAGCAGAGACAGAAGGATCCCTGGCCAGTCAGTGTACCCAACCCAAAGCTCTTGGTTTAGTGAGAGACTCTGACTTAAAACCTAAAGTGGAGAGTGGTGGAGAAAGACACCCAGAATTGATGTCTGACCTCTGCATGCACCCGCATACTCATACATGCGCACCTACATACATGCACATTCCCATGCACATGCATACGTAAGGACACAAAAGTCCTCGGTTTGACTTCTCTCCCCAGAAGATAAGCTCTCACAGAGTAGAACAGTTCACTCGGCGAACGCAGCAACCGAGTGATAGAAGCATGAACTGCAGGCTGAGGTCAAACCAAGTCTGCCAGATGCCAGTGTGACTCTAAACAGCACCTCCCCTCCCAGTCTGCGTTCCTTCATCTGTTGAGGGGGACAGTCACAGGGCCTTCACAGTGAGCAACCCATAAAGAATTAACTACCATCATTAGCAAGTCTGCAGAAGGTCACTTGGCCACAAGTTTCACAAGCAGCTTTGGGCTGAGCATTGTGAGGGGATAAAATAAAAATATTGAGGGAGCCCCCCCTCTGCTACTGAAGCACTCACAATCAAATTAAAGGAGAGAAATACACAAGGATGTGACCATTAAGAGTATGTATCTTCGGGCTAGAGAAACGGCTCAGGCGTTAAGAGCACTGACTGTCCTTCCAGAGGTCCCGACTTCAACTCCCAGCAACCACATGGTGGCTCACAACCATCTGCAATGAGATCTGATGCCCTCTTCTGGCGTGTCTTGAAGACAGCTGCAGTGTACTCATATATAATAAATAAATAAATCTTTAAAAATAAAAAGAGTATGTATCTTTAACAGAATGCCACATTAAAAAGATGATACAGGCCAAATGCTACAGAGCCCCATTTGAGGAGAATGGGGCAGGGGTCATAAATAAAAGGCTCTTCTTCTTGCAAATTTAAACTAGCTTCTAAAGAGGTGTAAGTTCTGGCCCCCTGCCTTGCCATTTTGTCCTATTTAAAAATGAAGCCAAGATGCTTCATGGAAAATGATACTGAAAACGAACGAGGCAGGACTGGAAGGCATGGAAAAACACGGCCATGGAGCGGGAAGGGGGTCCCTGATTCAGGAATCCCGTCAAATCCCTTACCAACAGAGAAGCAAGAATCCTGGTATAATTACCAACTGGTGAAGGCCCTCTCACCCTTCCCAGATATTAAACTACACTTTTCAGCGACTCTCACCAGACACCTATCACATTTAACAAGGGCAGGACACAAAGTAGCTTCCCAGTCCCTGCCCCCATGCAACTCCTAGCGACTTGTGGACTACAATTGCACCCAAAGCTTCTCGGTGCCAACACACTTACTTTACTTACCAAGATAGCAGGAAAGTGGGGAGGGGGATGTCTCCTAGCAACCTTTTAAGATGTAGCTCAGATGCTACCAGAATAGTGTACAAGGCTAACGCTAAGGCAACAATTGCAACTCTCCTTTGAGTCCATTCCCGCACTGGTGTATGCGTTCTTCCTGAGCGCCTTTCTCCTAATCCTCACACTAAATGCCTCTCTTAAAGTGATTGTTATCTCCAATTCATACTAGCTAGTCCTCACCGCTGTTTTCATGTTTCTTCCCGGTAAGAACAGTGCCACAGGCCTGTGAATACCTACTGCTGCCGGGGACGGTCGCCCCTGCGGCTCTCGAGCGCCCCCTGCCGCCTGCACCCGCTCTCGCCCCCATCTTAAAAGCAGCTGACGATTCCCTGGGACTCTGCTTGGACTTCATTAAGGAGCCAAGCCAAATGACGCCTCTCTACCCCAGATAAAATCTGCAGCACAATTAATAACGAGCCTCAGTTTCCTCATCGGTCCCTGAACCCTCGAACATTCTCCACCTCCCCAGCCTCAGCCGGGGACGGCTGAAGTTCTTCCCAGACCAAGCTTCTCACCCCGGACTCTCTGCTGCCCCTGGTGGCTGCCACCATCTTACCCCTTTTCTCCGCTCAGGCTGAGGTGAGACGACCCAATCTCGGCACCGGTAGCTTTAGAACTACATTTCCCATGAAGCCGTTCTCAACATCGCGAGAATTACGGCGAGACTTGGGGGCGGGAAAGACTGCGCGCAAGCGCGATTTCGTCCTTTTCCAGGTCCTCTGCCGCGTGTTGGGAAGATATGGCCGTGCTGGTTCGTGGTGTGTTCACCAAAAGGCCTAGGCTTTGGGTGATGGTAAGCTGTGAGAAAGAGAAGATGAGTTTTTGTCTACACATACTGTCAACATGCTTTCTCTTTCCGGAGGTGAAGTGGCAACGATAAGCCCTTCCCTTTGCTATTAGAGGCCTTAGGAGGTCTGAGATTTCTAAGAAAATGCTTTCCAGACAGGAGGAGTTTTATGCGAAAGGGCTAAAGCCCGTTTTGGTCTTCGAACTTCCTTCTCTTGAGAGAGTGGGGACGGGTGTCTTTTCCCCCTGTGCCTCACAGCCAGCCACGTGCGGAGCATGCAGCTTACTTCTGCCCTGGGGTCTCCATTGAGGGTGGCCCTAACTCCTGAATGCGTGTGACCTCTGGTAACTGCAGGTTGTAATCAAGGGAATCGTAAACTGAAAACCCATAGTTTTAACGTGGCATAATTTTTCATTCCCTGAAGGCATCCCTTTGGCACACGGGAGATTAGGTTCATCTAGAAGTAATGACTGGATCCCTGAAAGCAAACGGACTATGTGTGGTCTTCAGTCAGAAGTTGGATGGTCGGCAGATGCTTACGCTTAGTTCTGAAGTTCAGCTATAAGAATGCATGTTGAGCCCTCCTCAGGCCATTTCGGTAAGAGTTACCGACGAGTCCAGAGGAGGGTGTGTTTCAGTGTGATTTGAGTGTCCTCTCAAACTCACCGTGGTTGCCAGAACGGACTTCCAAAATTGAGTTGTGTTGGCCAGGGATTTGGGAGCCTCTTACTAGTTGAGCTAAGGATGATTTAAGTTATCCCTGTCTGAAATGACACTTATGAAGAGTCATGGTTTACTGAGGCTCAACTTTCTAAGACCTATTTTGAGAATGAGCACGTTAAGGTTTCTTCTGTTAGAATGAAGTGTGATCTCTTTGTTACTCCTTCAGATCGAGGTGTTGCCTCCAGGAAGCATCATCGTAAGGTGTGGTGCATAGGGGCCATCGTGATGAGTCGGCATGGTAAGAGCTTTGGAGAATTGTAGAGGCTGTGGTTGTTAGATTTGGGGTGAGGTTTTACGTGCTGCAGGATTGGTTGTCCAGATGGGAATGGTTCTGCTCCTAGCTCGGCACTCTCAGGAGCTGCATTTAACGTTTGTGAATACAAAACTGTTTCCTACTCGGCTGCTCAGTAAACTGAAGCTGAGGGGATTATATTCTTTTTGTGTGTACGTGTGCCACCAGTCAGGTTGATTTGTGAGTTTGGTCTCCTGTTTAGCCACTGAGCTGTCTTTTGGCCTGGAAATTGGATATTGGATTATGTAAAGATTTGGGCCTGCTGCCTGATAGTGGCACAGAGTCTTGTCTTCTGTAGCACAGAATTACTGGTGTCCAAACCTGGATGTATCTCAGAACACATAAAAAGTGTTAAAATACACAGATTTCCTGTCCACCCTTGTCGCTTCTGGAGTGGAATTAAGAATGTCTGAAAGCAGGCATGAAGAAACAGTTCAATGACCTGTTCCACATTGAGTCTCTTACATCAAGTCTAGAGCACTGGCTAGTTTTAAATGCCTCCTGAGATAAGTATTTTAATCCTCAGTCTTAAACAGAAGACCACATGTTTGATTTTATACATGTAGGTGTGTGGGGGGACGCTCCTTTTTATATTGTCATCTCTTGGTGGCAGGTGTGGTAATGGCTGTCCTTCAATAGCCTCCATGTAGTAGGTGACCCTACCATTTCAGGGATCCCATTGATAGTCTTGTCAATGACTCTGGCTCAGCTGGAAGACTGATGCTGGGCGTGACCTTTTTTCACGCCAGAGTCTTACTGAGTAACCTGGATTGGCCTTGAATTTGTTATGGAGCACTGGTTGGGTTAATACTGTCCTTGTTTCTTCCTGGTAGCAGCCAAATGGCTTATTGTCTAAGAACACTGGCTGAATCTCTTTAAAAGCCTGTAAAAAGTTGGCCGTCCTGTGGGGGCTGGGTCCAGGTGATGTGACATCATCTGAGTCTTAAGGCCTTTCAGTGTGGAGTGTGGGTGCCTGGAACTCAGCTTCCCAGGTCTGGCAGGCAGACTCTACATGAGTTTAGAGTTAACCTTGTGTGTGTTTCCTTACCTGCAGGTGTACGCTGAGCCTCAGTTTCTGGATCTGCAAGGGGTGTTGATGCAGCCACACGGGTAGCCATCCTTCCCGCACCTGGATTTTTATCTGTGAGCAAAAGAGCTTCCACACAATCAGTGGAACATCTGTGCTTAGAGGCAGGCAAGTTCAGCAGGGGTTTGTTTCTTCACTGGGTTATGTAGCTCCCTTGTGACAGATGAAGCAATTGTTACTGGTTGAGCTGAGGATGATTTAAGTTATCCCTGTCTGAATGACCCTTGTGAAGAGTCATGGTTTACTGAGGCTCGACTTTTAATATCTATTTTGAGAATGTCCATGTTAAGGTTGCTTCTGTTAGAATGAAGTGTGTTGTCTTTATTACCCATTCAGATTCCAGGTTGGCTCCAGGAGGTGTCCAAGGACCTTCAAGATGACTGGTTGGTAAGAGCTTCTCCATAGACTTGCAGGGCTGGTGGTTGCTGGGAAGGATTAGTTTGTTAGATTTGGGGTCATAGGTGTTGCAGGATTGAGTGTAACTCTTCCTTTTTTAGAGTCTTACTGTACAGGCCCTTGCTGGCCTGCAACTTAGTCTGTGGCCTTCTAGGTTCTGAGATTAAAGGCTTGTGTCACTGTGCCTGGCCCTTTGTGATTTTTATATTTTCACTGTGTTTGTCCCCACCCCACCCCCGCAAAAGCCTTTAAGCCTATGATGGATTAGTTATCCCTGTCTGAAGATTTCAGCTGAGGGAAAAGCTCTATTCTGAGGCTTAGGGGTATGGCTCTGTGTTTAAAGAAATTTGAACCTTATAAGGGATCAAGTTGAATAGGCTCTGTAGAGAGCTGTGTGCCAGCCTCCCAAAACCTAGGGTCTAGTTACCTTGTTAGTCCTCCCCTTTGGGTACCCTGAGGGCAAAATCCCTGAGTTGGAAGTGAGCAGGACACCAGCACCCATCCTGTGCTCGCTGGAGTGAGAAGTGCTCATCACTTATTTCTAGAAAATGAACGTGTTCCTTTAAAAGGAGGCAGGGATGTAAGGCTTATGCCAGCTTGTGCTGACAGTGCTTAGCGACTCTGTCCCTGACTTTAGCAATGCTGACATTAGGACAATGTGCTGTGACCCTGGCGGCCTCCTCAGTGCAGCCTAAGTCCTGTCTCCTTGATGGCACGGAGGAGCAAGAAACTAGTCCTGGGGCTGGGTGGGGTAGGCTCTGCTCAGCCTTAATGAAGTGTATAATGTCCTTTTTTCCCCGTGGAAACTGGGAGGTGTGCACAGGCTCACACTTGGGTTTCGGCTCGGTGTCATCGTTATAAAGCAGCTGCATTTGTGGTGTAATTTCCTGCCGGCAAGAGTGGGGGTGTGTCTGCTCAGCTCCTGAGTGGACTCAGGTTCAGGTCCTCCGGGATTTGGTTGAATGTAAATACTCGATGTTTCATGAGAAGCCTTTTTTGGCCAGTCACATCAGCCTGCTTCTGAACTCTGCTAGTGCCTGTGTGCAGCACACATAATGCCTTGTCAAGTGTTCAAGTCACTTAGCTGGCTGTCTCCTTCGAATTTTTTGTTTCTAGGTCATTGTCCTGTAGTGCCAGAGAGAAGCATATAGCCTGCTGCTGCTCCTGCCTTTAATTTCCCAAAGAGCCATCAAAAGACCTTGGGAGTTCCGATCTACAAGAGGCGCCAGGAAAGTCCTCTGACCAGAGTCACCCTGGGAAGCCTTTGACAGCTGGTGAAGGCACTGAGTCAGAGGCACTGGGGAGGCCCCTGCTGAGCCTACAAAAGCATTTCTGAACTTGGGTTTCCTGGGAAGTCAGGATTGGGCTTTGTATTTTGAAGCACAAATAAACTTTATAAACTTTAGCTTGGTAGCATTGTGGGTGTGTGAGTAAGCCTTAAAACACTTAAGGACTGCTCCACAGGAACGCTGCAACTGAACTACAGAGTCATTTTCTATTGGCCTGTTCAAATTGACTTGTCACTTAAAGCATAGGTGGTTAACATTGCCTAACACTTTCACCATCCAGTGGTGATGGGCTGGAGGGCACGGGCTACTCTTCCAGAACACCTGGGTTCAATTTCCTGTACCCACATGGTGCTCACAACTATCGGTAACCGTTGTCCTAAGGGATCCTATGCCCTTTTGTGGACTTTATGGGTACCAGGCATGTAAGTAATGCACAGACCAAGATACAGGCAAAGCACCCTTATGTAAAACCATAGATGTTAAATGGAACATTGGTAACGCACTCCTAATGTGTCTGCACATTTGATGGGGAGTGTGCTGTGGGTCTAAGGGTGTTGGGAATTTGAGTTGTCAGCACAGTGCTGTGAGGGATCAGGAAGGGACGAGTAGTCTGCAGAACTGACATAGGGCTGTCTGATGGAGTTAGTTGGTGGGACAACAATTCAATTCCTGCAATAAGAGGCTGTGGTTTCCCAGGTAACTAACTCCCTGGCTGACCTAAACTTGCTCTGTACCCCAGACTGGGTCTCAAACTATTATTCCTGTCTCGGCCTCTGTTGGGTTAAGAAGGGAGCCACCATAGTTACTATCAAGTTTAGGTTTGAGACAGGCTGTTAAGACTGGCCTGGTCTGCCTCTCCTGAGTGCTGGGAATAAGGGATCACACCTCCACTCCCAGTTGTGTTGAGAGTTTAGGTCAGTAGTGACTTGGGTTTATAGCCAGCAGTTTCCCCAAACCACAGAACCAATGGTCAATCCTCAGCTTTAGAGTTGGCCAGTGTGGGTGTGATATCTGGCCAGTAGCCCCTAGAGATACCCACTCCCCACCCCAGCTGTACAATTTGAGGGCCGGTGATTTTGGTTGGATGAGACTAAAAATGGCTTCGAGAGATTTATTGGACTGCATCAGGTGCTGTTTATTGAAGCTGAAGTGAGGGTCCATCACTCAGTTTCCTGTTGGTGACAAGGACTGATATACTTCTCCAGCGGGACTTCTCAGTGGTGGCGACTTACGCAAGGTTGGTCAAGTGCTACTACCTCCCATACTTTGGTGCTAGGTGATCATGGCCTGGGTCTTGGTGTATGAGCCACCAAATCTGTCCTGAGTGCCACCGCACCCCTTCCCGCCAGACATGCCACCATGCAGTTTGTGTCTTCTACTCTACCAACACACGAGACAATGGTCATCCATCACTTACCCTACTATCTAGCCTCAAACTATCCTGCTTCTGGTTCTCATCCTGTCAGGAGGCAGAAGTGTCACGTTCTTAGATTGCTTAAGGTGTCCTCAGGTTGAATGGCTTTGGCAGTTGGGACTTGACATGCCATGGGTTTCAGCTGGGGATGAGTCTCCGCTCCACTGTGGTTACTGGATAACCCTGAGTGGTTCCATTAATGTTTCTAGTTGCTCAGGACAAGGTGCTGGCTTTTAAAAAACTATTTAGCTCCGAGATGTGCCTGCCTCTTTGCTGGCAAGGATCACTGTCTCTCATTTTGGGAGAGCTAATGTTCAATTTTAAAACAAATTCTACAAAGCAGTCTGCCCTCCCTTGGCTAAGACTTCAAAGAGTTGTCTTGACTTAAGATGGTTTCAAGCATTGAACAGGCTCGGGTATTTGATGGGTCTTGTCTCAATACCCTCTGTTGGAAAGGAGAGGGCTGCCTCTTCCAAAGGTTGAAAGGTCAGGAAAGGTGCATTTGAAGCACAGAAATCTGGTCCTTTGGGGTCAGCGCTGGTAAAGCCAAAGGATGCCGGCATTGTGCAGATCTCGCCATAGTGCAGCTTCCAGAGACAGATCGTGGTTTGCGTAGAATACCAGTGGTTTCTTCTCTCTATCGAAGTAGTGGTCTGAGTATTTCTGGTAGTTGTTTGTGATGAATCCATAGGCACTGACCTGGGGGAGGACAGTCACAGTGTTTATTGACTTGAAATAAGAGTGCATCTGCCCGGAAGCAGGTTCCCTAGAAAAGATGGAGGGTGCACATAAAGAGCTCCACGCAGGCCGAGAGCCCTTTGTGCACATTCTTGTAGATGAGTCTTAGCCAATTACTTGGAACAGAAGGTGTAATTAGTAACTACACAAGGTCATACTGAGACAGTGAGAGGCTCTGCTTTGGAACCTAAGTACGGCAGGAAGTAGGTGAGATGTCCAGGACCAGGGCGGTGTCTACCCTCCACCCCTCATGCCTTTAATGGGACCACAGCCTTTTTTTCCCTTAAGGTCCTGAGGATTGAACCTAGGGTCCTCGTGTTTGTCTCATCTGCATTCTAACTCTTGCCTTTGAAAACTCACACAACCCCCACCCCCCACCCCTTGCACATCACCAGGCAGACCCTGCCAGGAACCTTTTACCAATTTCCAATCCTTTCATGTGAAGGTTGGACCTGCTGTCCCATGCCAGCTCTAAGCTGTCCCCGGCCAGGTCTGAGAGTTTGCTTTCAGAAGAGTTGTTTGGCCTGTTATTCCTTAAATACCACAAAGGAGGGAAGGGAGGACTTGGGAGCTGAGGCTAGGCTGACCCAGAGCCCATTCTCCTGAATACAGGCTCTCCTGCCACTGGGAATCTTCTGGGCCACGGTGAGTTCTGTTGACGTAGTCCGCGGCCACCCACCTGGTCACAGGTGTGCAAGGCTGTGAGCAGCATAAGAGCCCCTGTACTAGGCATATACATGTCTCCAAAACGTGTGTTAATCAACTTGGATTTCAGAAACCTGCAAGGGGATCAGAAACGGAAAAACTTAGAAGGGACTAGTGAGATTGTGACAGCCCTTACCACACAGCATGATAACTGTGGATACCCAGAACCCATGTAAAACTGGGTGTCCAGCTGCTCTGTGCTGAGAATTTCAAGGGCTCAAAAAGCTCAGCCAGTCTGGTGAATGTTCCAGCCCAACCTTCACAGGCTGCTGCTTTCGCGTGTTTCTCTCCCAGCCCTCCAGACATTTTTTTTATGTGTGGGAGGGGTGTTTGTCCCCCCCACCCCCAAGATACAGTTCTCTGTTGGCTGTCCTGGAACTTGCTTTGTAGACTAGGCTGGCCTTGAACTGGGAGGACTACCTTCTGGGATTAGAGGAGTGCCCCACCACACCCAGACCGCCCCACAAAGATGTAAAGGCCTGAAAAAGACATTGATGGCTGTGACTTTAGACTCTGCTACCCACTCAAACAGGCAGGAAACATCCAGAAACTGGCCCTTCTACTCCAACCAATTCTCTTTAGGGAAAATGCAAGGGGGCTCCAAGTTTGAGCATTTGGGTGAGCTACTCCCCTTTCTCCCAATCCACAACTGTCTTTTGCCATGGTATCATCAGTGCTTGGACACACATGTATTGCCTCTCTATTTAACCTGAGGCCGAAGCCTCTCTCTCCCCAAGGCCAGTAGAAACCACAGGGTTATCAGGGAGCTCACCCAGACAGGGTCCGCAGGTCCTGACCTCAACTTGGATTTGGCGCTGGAGGCTTCTGCTGGCCTCCCTCCACCTACTGCTTGAACCACTTTCTCTTGAGATGTTGGCCTTTGTGCTGTAGGGCAGGTTTTTCTAACTGTGGGGTGGCTAACATTGGGCATCACTGCTGGAACTGTGCTGAAGGACACTTGGCAGATAGATCATTGCCTTCACCTATAACGTCGTGCTGTGTTCATGCCAACCAAAGTATGTCCAGACAGCCAAATCACCCACCCTAAGTATTGGGAACCACTAGGGAGAGGCATGGAAGCTGAGGGAGGGAGAGAAGCTGTCCCGTGGTTCTTAAACTAGTGGCTTTTGGTGAGGTGGGGTTTGGAGCTCGAAGTGGTGACAGATGTTTAACACCCAGCACCACTGTACATCTTCTGGCTTTGAGAAGCTTCCTTGTTTAGTTTGTGCTGAACCTGCCCCCCACCATTACCCCCATCGAGGTGATAAATAATACAGTGCGAGGAACCACAAGCATTGGGTGTGCTGCCGGGCAGGCCCACGGAGCTCAGTAGCAGGCTCAGCTGAAAGCACTCAGGATGTGTGGGCTCCGTGTGAAAAGGGAAAAAGGGGATGCAGGTTCCCCATCTCCCACCCCATCCCCCATACCTCTCTGTCAGGTAGCCGATGAAGTCTGGGTGCAGGAGCTTGAATTTACTGGCAGAGGCTTCCGGTCCGAAATAGGTGTGAGGCCTAGGTCCCACGATAGAAATGGACAGAGCGTCCAGAACCATCGTATTGAAGGGAGAGCGAGGGTAGTGTTAGGCGCTTGTGGTAGCGGTGGTGGGGTCGGGGCTGGGAGTAGAAGCGGGAGAACGGGGTATAGAAGGTGGGGGGCAGCACCGACGGCACCACGTGTGGCTTCCCCTTCAGCAGGACCTCGATCGGTGGGGTGTAGGAGAGGGAGGATGGGGGTGTGAACAGGGCTGGGGGTGTAGGGAAGGTGCACCGAACCTGGGGGATGTGAGGGGGAGGCGGTAGGAGGGGGAAGTAGAGAGAGTCAGGAGGTGCCGGCTGCTCCCTGGATTCTTGGGCCTGACACGGGAAGGGGCAGGAGAAGCAGCGATTTTGTGGAAGAGGTGCCGTAGGGGGCTGGAAATAGGGGGGCTCTTTCATGAAGCGTGGCACATAGGGGGTGATGTAGGAAGGGATGGTACGGATCATCGGCCCGATGTAGGAGGCCGAGGTGGCAGGGGACCTGAGAATGGTCGTGGGCGTCAGGGAAGGGTTTCGAGAGAGGGCTTTTAATCCAGTCTGGGAGGGAGATTTGGAGGCTGGGGGAGTAGGGACCTGAGAAGACCCTCGGGGCACATGCTGGACGCGGGGACTAGGAGACTGGGAGGAAGCTCGGGAGGAAGGTTGAGAGGGAGCTGGGGTAGGGTTGTGAGAGGTTGGGCGGGAGGAAGCCCCTCGGGCAGGGGAAGGGGAAGGGGCTGAGCCTCCAGAGCTTGGGGGGAGCTGCTGGTTGTTTGGATTATCAGCGTGGTTAGATCGGGACTGGGATGGGGACTGGGTTGGGGATGGATTAGGGGTGTGGGAGGGGGAGCTCATTGGTGTTAGGGAGGCTTATGTCCACCGGGGACTCTGAAGCAGTTCCCCAAGAGCGAATTCCCAGCATGTAACAGAACCCATCCTCAGTTCTTATGACCTATGGCAACACCAGGGAACCATTGTTAGGTAATCACAGGGTGGGGGGTGGGGCGCCCAGCAGGGGCTAGCCTGGGATCTGTCCTACCACCCAGTAAGATTGCCCACAGCATAGGGCTTCCAAATGCTCTAGGAGAATAGGTAATTATGTATCAAGAACTATGAGAAAGGTTTGGTCTTCTAGCCATGGCAGTAGCTTAAGTTTCCGAGAGGCACAAGACACTAAGGAGCTCAGGCTGGGGTTCAGATGAGGATCCAAAGAGCTGGAGTCATCTGACATCCAGGAAGTGGGGAAGAGGGCATGGTACCCTCTGTTCTCAACTCTCCGGACCGAGCCTGGGGAGCCAGTGTTCCTGGCTCTTGGGATCAGTGACATGGATCCTAGGCCCAGCTGCCCTGTTGTCTGCCTGTCCACCAGCAAGACAATGGGGCAGCAGCCTACAGTGGAGGGGCCAGGTCTTTCCAAGGAAAGACCACCTCTCATCCAGTAGGGCTGCACGGGGCCCCGAGCCACCTTAAAGACGGGGAACCCTGACAAATCTGACTTTAGTCAGGTGGCCAAGCATTGCCTCTTCGCTGGACAGAGTCCCATGAGCCCCATGGCCCCACTCCACCCAGGGGTTCCCAGAGGATGGCAGCCACTGTCAGCCAGATTACAATCCCCAGTGCTAAGTTATGTTAAATATTTAGGGAGTATTGAATTTTGAAGAAAGTTTTCTCTTCCTTCACATAGCTCGCACTGTAGCTGGGGCTGGAGAGCCATCAGCTAGCTGCTCCAATCAGCCATGGGTCCTCAGAACAAGGGGAGATGTTCAAGTGCCCCCCCACCCCACCCCATGTCACAGGCCCATATCTGGAGAGCAGCTCACCTGTCCCCTTTATCTGGACCTTCTGGAACAGGCACACCGAGAATGGCAGATCTCAGCATCAGGTAATCACGGATGCTTGAGGGGATAAAGATGTAGTGCAGGTCCTGTGGGGGCATCAGACAAGGCCATGTTCGACTCCAGAGAAGAGAGTCCTCCACCTCAGCTCCCCACTGAAGCATGTGAAGACTTCTTTACCAGGCTGCATGCTTCCCCGCCCCCCGGGAGGTTCTTGGGTGGTTTCACTGTAGGTTCACAGATCATTAATGTCCCTCCAGTAAGAGGTGACACATGATTACCATTCCCTTGAGGACTGGCCAGACATGTGACCGATGCATAAAAGCTTTTATTGTATGTTTTTTGTTTGTTTTAAGACAGTAGTTCAGTTTGGTCCCAAAACTCCCAACACAGCCAAGGAACTCCTGTTCCTCCTGCCAGACTTTTAAATGAGAATATAGATGGGCCAAGAGAGCTGCCTCAGTGCTTATGAGCACTCGCTCCTCTTCCAGAAACCTGGATTTGGCTCCCAGCACCCATATGGTGGGTCTTAACAATCCATAACAATCTGATGTCCTCTGCTGGCCTCTGCGCGCCTCAAGTATGCACATGCTGTACACACACACACACACACACACACTCACTCACACACACACGTTTCTAAGGCACAAGACACTGAATACACAGCTCTGGGCTGTGTCCGTGTCACTGATCCTGGTAGGTAGGCATCCTGCCCAAGAGCCAGGAACACTGACTCCCCAGGCTCGGTTCAGAGAGTTGAGAACAGAGGGTACCATGTTCTCTTCCCCACTTCCTGGATGTCAGATGACTCCAGCTCTTTGGATCCTCAGGCAAAATACACACCCGGTCTTGAAGACTGGGTGATAAGAAGTTCATGGTTTTCTTGCACTCCTGGATTGCTCAGTCTGGGGAAGTGTAATGGTCCTGTCTTGAGGACTCTTGAGGGGTTTCCAGAAAAACCCAGGTAAAGAAGACCTGGTCATCCTGTGCCCAGCCCAACTCCTGCTTGCAGAGGAAAGCAGCCCACTGCTGGAGAGAACCTGAGCAAGGACCACCCACCGAGCCACTCCAAAATTCCCAACACTGACATGATAAAGTGGGGTGACAGACTCCCCACATTTTGTTCTCTCACGGACTAATAGCTCCCACAGTAGGGACTCAGGCCGAGATGCTATGCCAAGGACAGTTCTGAATGTTCCGATTATAGGTAGAAGCTTCTAGAAACATGGCCCACCCCTTTCTAGGGCCATAGAAGCCCTTAGGGAGATCTATCTCTCACTCTGAATGCGGCACCCAGAGAGATCAAAGCAGAAAGCATAGTATTATGGCCAGTGAGTGCGGAGGAAAGGCGCAGGGCAGAGAGTTCCAAGGCTGGCTCTGGCACTAGCTGTGTCTGGGGAATGAGACTCTGTACCTCAGTTTCCTACATGGAGCTCTGGTAAAGGTTCAAGAGCACCCATGTCACTCTTTGGGTGGGTAGCCTAGGGGCATGGACACATCTCCAGAGGGCCTAGATCTGAGCAATTCTAACGATGTTTTGGACATGTTCCCAAATTTCTCAGCAACTCTTCGCTCCCCAAGACAGTCTCATTGTATAGACCTGGGTGACCTAGATCTTGCTATGTAGATCAGGCTGGCCTCAAAACCCACACAGATCTGCCTGCCCCTGCCTTTCAAGTGCCATGGCTAAAGGCGCATACTAATATCATGCTTGGCAACCTCTCAGTAGCCCTTAACTCTGCCACTGGAAAACAGAGAGGACCATTTCACGTAGAGCAACCATGATACTTAGCTCCCTGCCCTGTAACACTCCATGCCCTACAACCCCGCACAGAGGAGGTACCCCATAAATAAATGCCCTCGGGGGCTGGAGAGATGTCTCAGTGGTTAAGAGCACTGACTGCTCTTCCAAAGGTCCTGAGTTCAATTCCAGCAACCACATGGTGACTCACAACCATCTGTAATGAGACCTGATACCCTCTTCTGGTGTGTCTGAAGACAGCTACAGTGTACTCATATATAATAAATAAATAAATCTTTTAAAAAAATGTCCTCAAGCTGCGCATAGATGAGGAACTCTAGGGTGGGCAACCTAGGTTTGAACCTTGCTTGGGCTGTCTGCTGACTTACCTCCAGAAGGATGCCGAGCTTTAGTCTCCTCCCCAGTGAAGTGGGGTCACAGGGTACCCCATTTATATTCAGTAAATATTAACCCTTCCCAGGACTTCTATGCCCGAGAGACAGCCTTGGGCCAATAGAAAGAACAGAGAAGTGTCCAGCGCATCTGCCTTTAGCTGTCATGTCTGCATCAGGTGGCTGAGATCTTTCTGTTTTCTTCTTTTGTTTTTGAGATAGGGTAGCCCTGGATATCCCAGAACCCACTATGTAGGTCAGGATGGATGGCCTCAGACTCACAAAGATCTGTCTGCCTCTGCCTTGGGCGTACTGGGATTAAAGGCATGTGCCTTTGGCCACCCAGATGGTGGCTAAGGTCTTAATAGCACCTGTGCACCCACTGGGCAGAGTCTGTGAACCCCAAAGCCCTCCCCACACAAGGGTTCCTAAGAAGACAGTGCCACTGTGGTTCATACATTGCGGGCCTCACCTGCCCTTGTGGCACAGAGGTGAAGCCCAGATCTGAGTAGGAGATGAGCGAGTTCTTCATGGTGTTCACGGTGAAACCGTAGAAGGAGGTCTTAGTGCCCACGTCGCGCTCAAAGCCTTTGGTTATGGCGCCATTGAGTCTGGCCCCAGCAGAAGCCTTTCAGTGTCTTAGTGGCAACACCATGCTGTCTGGCTCCCTTCTATCTCCGTGGCTCTGCCTCACTAGTCCCCCATCTCTCTGGTTTGTACTGTTCCCTCGCCCATGGGAATATCTGTTTGGGGGTCTAGCTTGATCCTCACTTCTTGGGTCCGTACAAGATGTTCTCTGAATGGGTAAATCTAGCCATTGGGACCCTTCTTCCAAGGTTTCTTTACACTGGATACCTGCGTTCTGTCTTCAGGGTTGTCTGATACTTGGTTTAGACCAGTGGTTCTCAACCTTCCTAATGTGGGAATGCCTTAAGACAGCTCCTCATGCTGTGGTGACACCCAGCCACAACATTTTCAGTGGCTACTTCATGACGGTAATTTTGTCACTGTTATGAATCAAAATATTAATATCTGTGCTTTTGCTTAGTCACCCCCCCCCCCCGGCTGAGGACCGAAACCAGGGCCTTGTGTTTGCTAGGCAAGCACTATACCACTGAGCTAAATCCCCAACCCCCTTTTTGCTTAGTTTTAGGAGACCCCTGTGACAGGGTCCTTTGACATCCCCCCGCCCCCACCAAAGAAGTCACGACCCATATGGCTGGTCTAGAATGACCACCCTAACTGCTGAGCTGCCTTGGCCCTGGCCTCAGGGCAGATGTTCCCTCAGAGCTAGCAGAATAAGGGCTGTCCACCCAGCTCCCCCGGCCCCTGTCCTCATTACCTGAAGACATAATCATGGGCATCGATTTCCTGACCCTGCCGAGACCCGTTCAGAATGCCTCCGTTACCCACCACAGCACAGTGAATACAGCTTAGAGGTAGTTTCCTGGAAGCGCCAAACAGCTCCGCGCTCTCTGGGTTTTTCAGAAGTCTCAGGGTAGAGGCAATGACTGTGGTGAGGGTAAGGGGGACCCATGAGGAGCAGGCTGTTGCCTGGCTTTCTCTGCACAGCCTGGCTTAGGACCTATGTTATGGAGACTATCCTTGAAAGCACAGGGGATAAGGGACAATGGAGTCAGTGTATGTAGTGGGGATGGAGAAAAGGATGCAGGGAGCTTAGCTGGCCTGAATATCTAGAATAACTGGTTCTCGAAGACTGGGTACACTCCAAGGCATGGGGTGGGCCATGTGGGAAGAAGGGGCTGGCTGAGGCACGGGGTAGGGGAGAGGCAACAGGGAGCAGCTTACTGTTGTGGGAGAGACCCTTCCATCCGTAGGGGACATTGTGCTGGCTCAGATTCTTCCACAGCTCTTGAGTGAAGAGGCTGTCCCATAGGAACACTGGGGTGGAGAGATCAAAGAGGCCCCGGAAGCGCTTGTCCTTCTGAATGGCCAGGGAAAGCGGGTGTTGGCAAAGTCGGCTCTGGAAAGAGGAGAGAGGGCTAAGCCCATTAGGTACGGGTCAGGGGTGTGTCTCCCTGGAGAATTCTGGAGGGTGTTTCCCTTATCCCTACAGAAAGGGCCATCCATGAATCTTTCTGCTGAGATGACCCAGCAGCCTGATAGGACCAGGGAACATTCTGGATTTAACCTGGCCAGCCAGCCCTTCCTTGCATTAGGGATCTGGCTTCATATTCCTTCCCATCCCACATGGGCAAACCCTGAGTTCTCTGAAACTGAATCAAGCCGGGCAATCAGAGTCTATCCTGATCCCAACCCTGCCTCCTGCTGGGAAGGATCACAGCTGCCCTCCTTCCCATGGCTGCTCATAGTCAATCCCCAGCCTTTGTGTGCACTGAGAACCTTAAAGTGACACGGTGACGTGAAGACCTGATGTGTCATTCGGATAACTTTGTCCTCGGCTGGTGGAGAGAAGCATTTGGACCACAAGAGCTCTGCCCTTTATCAGTTAGCCCACAGATGCATTAATAGTTTGATGGCAGCCCAGCATGGTGGTGCAGATCTTCAGTCCTGAAGCAGAGGCAGGCAGATCTCTGTGAGTTCAAGGCCAGCCTGGTCTAAATATGGAGTTCCAGGACAGCCAGGGCTACATAGAGAGACCATGTCTCAAGACAACGATATTACCACTACTAATGAAAATTTGATGACATCATCGGGAGATGGTGGAAACTTCTGCCATGAGGTTTAGCTGGAGGATGTTGGTGACTACAACATGTTTTGGGGGTTCTATCTTGTCCCAGGGTCCCCTTGTGTCCTCTCATCATGCTTACTGTCCGCCATGATGTGAATGACTCTGTCATCTGCTGTCTCCCATGATGCTCTGTCTTTAGAAACAACGTATCTAGGTGACCATGAGACCATGACCTTAGTTTTTCTTCCTTTGAGGTTGTTTTCTCAGGAGTTTGTCACATCGACAGAAAACCTAGGGCATCTGCCTGGCTTGGAAATAAGGAATTGGTGAATGTCACCAGAATGAAGCCTTCTGGGGAATAATGCTAGCCCTAAATCTACTAGCCAGCCCCCTGATCACGTGGCTCTGTGAAAAATGGAAGCCATGCAGTGGATGTATGTAGGGATGGAGTGATGTCAAGCCGAGTCAAAGGCAGAAGTAGACCAGGGTGGCTTTTTAGAACCTCGGGGGGAGTATGATCCCTTGGTGTGTTCTTTGGCTTTCAGAACCAATGGAGAGTTGATTTCTAGTGAGTTTTTGTTGTTTCGTTTTTTTTGTTAATGATGCACATGCATGTGTTCATACATGTGAGAGCCACTGTTCCACAGACAGCCACAGGCCTCAGATCCCCCTAGAGTTGGAGTCCTAGGAGGTTAGTCTGCTGTAGGTACTGGAGACCAAACTTCAGACAAAAGCAGAATTCCCCCTCCTAGCCCCGAACTCTATTGTTTCAGGTCACCTAGCCTGCACCCTGAGTTGTAGGAGCCGCAGGAAAAGGAATCTCATCTCTGCACTCGGGACCCTTCAGGAATGTAAGGTTTTTAGCTGGCCCCACAGTATCCAGTCTCGGCCTGGATGTGGGAGTAGGTGTTGCCACTTCTAAATAAGCTTCTTTGTTAAGCCTTGATCAAAGGACAGGGCAGGAAATGGCTGTACAGTGATTTTTGCTACCATGCAACATATGAGCATCCCACACTATGCAAAGAGGATGCAATCCATCCCACGGTGCATGATGGGGAGGCGGGATGAGGGGATGTAACACTGAGAATGTCGGTGGTGCGTTAAACCTTGGACAGACACGGAAGTTAGAAAGTCAGACTTGTGACCCACAGCCAAAGAATACATGATTTTGGCCTAAACTATGAGACCTTTCCTTGGAAAGACTGGAGGTTTGCTTATAGACAGTGCTGTCTGGGGAGTAAGCTCTCAGTAAGGGTCAGTAGAAAGGGGTTGTCTGGCGTCAGAAGATGTAATAGCAGGTGCAGGTGGGTGAGCCCCAACACAGGGAGTAAGGTAGGTGTTTGTGAATGGTCCTGCGAGGTCCAGTTCAGTTCGGTGTGTCTTCTACGTTTACCTAGCTACCCTGCATCATCCTCACCAACAGACAGACGCGTCTGACTCTCCAATAGTTCCTTAAGATAACCAGGCTCAGGCTGGAGAGATGGCTCAGCGGCTAAGAGCACTGACTGCTCTTCCAGAGGTCCTGAGTTCAAATCCCAGCACCCACATGGTGGCTCACAACCATCTGTAATGGGATCTAATGCCCTCTTTTGTTGTGTCTGAAGACAGCTAGAGTGGACTCATATACATTAAATAAATAAATCTTTAAAAAAGAAAAAAAGAAAAAAATAACCAGGCTCAGAGGAAGTCACTTGTTCTAAGCCATCAGTAAATCCCTGTTCCTGGTCCACGCATCGGGAATACAGTCCTGAGTTTGCTGCTTCCCAGGACTACACTTCCACATTAACTCCCCCAGTAAAAGACCTTCTATGCAACCCTTGCAGAACAGCATTTCCCAGAACAGACCCAAAAGCTCCCCACGCCACTGCCTGTCCACTGCCGCTCACTCATCAAAGCCAACCACTCAAAAGGCCACTGAGATGAGTTTTTTTTTTAACTCTTGTTGTTGCTTCTCTACCTTTCTGCCTAAGAAGTCTGTCTTCCGCCTGTCTTTCTTTGGTCTCTAGGTACCTCATGCATTAAGATGGGATTGTCCCCATTTTAGAGCCTTGCTACATGTGTTCAAAAGTCACAGCGATGCCTGTTATAAACTAGCTGGGACTACACATCAGTTAGCACCAAGCAGAAAACCTGTTGGAAATTTAAAGATGGCCTGGCCCAAGCTCTCAAGGTGACCATAGCCTCTTTGGCTACTGGCCATGTGCCCACAACACAGCTTTTCCTCATCACCTGCCCAGAACCTCTTGTGCTGTCTCTGAGTGACATCTATCACTAACCTCTTGAGCGTAGGTTTTCACCCTGAGTCCCCCAAACCTCAGATAACATATCTAAGTCCAGTCTCTAGGCACTGGAAACAATGCTTAAGCCTGTATTAATCCATAAAAGATATCTGTACACACACGGCACAAGTACACACACACACACACACACAAGCAAACACATTCATAGTACCAATAATAAATATTAACAAAAGGTAAGATTAATTTTAAAAAGGGGATATAATTTAAAAGGTTCCGAGCATTAACTCACTGGTGAAGAACACTGCTGCTCCTGCAGGAGACCTGAGTTCAGTTCCCAGCACCCACTCACAACTAACTGCCCGTTAACTCCAGCTCTGGTGGGTTCTGCTGCCTGTGTCCCCTGTGACACCTGTACTCGCCCATGTGCACATATGTGCACACACTCACACATAGCTAAAATAAGGACACAACTGAGACTCCCAAGAACGTTCCAGCTGACTACAGTGTAGGGGCACTAATCTGCTGTTTTCAGCTTCGTTACAGGAAACAGCAGTGGTCAGATCTGGGATGCCCTGGGAAGATGGACGTTTACCTCTATGTGGGCAGAAGTACAAACAGATTAAACCCAGAAGCCCCAGGAATGTCTTGTTTTCTTCTCCTCTCCTCCCGGCCAGAACACGCTCAAGCTGCCCCAGAGTGGGTAGATCACTGTACCTTTCTGTTTTCTGAATTTGGTGCCTTGGGTTCAAAGAACGCTCCAGGTGGTATGATGCTCCTGGTGGGAAAAGGCAGAGAGGTAAAGTCGGGATCCAACCAGCATCTTAGACGCTTCTAGACTGACTTCCTCAACTCTGAGGCTGACAAAACGCCAGGGTCCCCGAGATGTTTATTTCTTTGATCTTTATTCTGGACCATGGCTCCCTCTTTAGATGTACAAAGTACCATTCCTTAATTATAATTCTGGCCAGCTACAGAAGCCAAGCGAGTTCTCAGCAAGGGGCAGAAATGTGCCTCTCAGGGACAGGAGTGGTTAAAATATGAAAATGTAAAACAGGAAATTGTTCAGGGCACTAACACTAGTATTTAGGAGGTGGAGGCAAAAGGAGTTCAAGGCCACCCTCTACTACTTCGGTTTGAATTGAGGCTGAGCTGGTGGCACACAGAAACAGCAACACCAGAAACCTGGGGGACAGTCCTGAGGGCCGAGAGGCCATGGGGTGACTTGCTGCTCCAGTGGCTCACAGGTCTGCAGCTGGTGTGTATGAATCTCGGTGTTGGCCTCTGTACAGCCATTCTTGGATCACCTGGTTGTTGGAAGGGGTCCAAGAGTACAGCTAAATTACTCCATGAGAAAAGGCCTTCTAAATGCCAGCCATTGTCTGTGAGGGAGAAAGGCAAAGGATCCCCTATCTCTTGGTGGGTCTCTTCTAAAGGGGTGTGAGAGAGAAGCTCACAATGCCTAGGCACAATGATGTCTCAGGGCAGAGGGGGAGAGTGGAGGAAGCCTGTTCAGAGGACTGTGGCTGGATAGCTCACCCCTTTATTAACCCAGCAGCACCAGGGAGCCAGGGGTTTCAGGACTTGGGGCCTGCAGTTTTGCCTGGGAAACAAAGGTCTCCTGTAAATCCTGAACTGGCCGAGCCAGTGTGCAGCTTGTGATCCGTGTCACCCCCTTAGCTTCCCAGGTTTCTAATAAGATCCTGAAGGGACATGGGATGATCCCTGCCCACTCCCCACCCCTCCCCCACTAGCCAGATGTCCACGATTATAATCCTAGAGTGTCCCTCCCCTCCCCCCATCTAAGGAGCTGAGAGACTCTGTTCAGCCTGCGCTCCTTGGAGCAAAGCAAACATCCACATCCTGAGGTTCTGATAGATTCCAAGCTCGCCTCTCTACCCTACCCCCACTCTGTAGTAACTTTGGCAGGCAGCAGGCCTTGTGACCCCAAAGGGAAACTGCCAGACTTAGGACAAAAGTGACAGCCATTGGGTATTGCGAGTGGGGACTCTCTTGAACCCTTTTGTCCCTCACCCAAGGCCTAATGGTACTTCCCAGCTTTCCTGGGTTTGGTGACTTTATGGCCCTCTCTCAAGAATCCAAATTCTTCCTGCTATCTGGGGTTCCTTACAGGGAGGTAAGTACTCGTGCCCCCTTGTGAAGACTTTGCAGCCTTAGAAATAAGCACAAAAATACACGTCTTAATAAAGCTAAAGGTGCTCCTCAGACGTAGTGGCACCAGCTGCGATTCTAGCACTCCAGAGGCACAAGCAGAAGGATCAGGAGTTCAAGGTCACCCTCAGCCTCACAGCAAGTTTGAGGCCGGTTTTGAGTTTTATGAGCTACTTACTGTCTCACACCCAAGAAACAAAGTAAACCCAAATATTTTCAGCTTAATTAAAGAAAAACTAAGCGTAGAGTGTGTATATGTATGCTGTGTGTGAATGTGTTCATCTGTGTGAAAGCGTTTGTGGACGCTATGGGGCGCATGTGGAGGTCATAGGAACACTCTAGCACCCTGGGCAGAGAGGACAGAGGAGCCAGACGATGGGGGAGGGGTGTGCTGTGAAACACTGTCTTCTGGCAGGACATGGCCACTGCAGTCACCAACCGAAGCAGATGCAGCCCCTGCCCGCCCTGAGCCTGCTTGTGTGTAGCCACAGGCGAGCCCGGGAGGCTCCCAAGGACAGTTCCACACCCGAGCTTACGCAGATCCCTGGAGAAACTTGGGAGTTCATAAAACAAAGCAAAAAACGCAAAGGGGCTTACTTGTAGGGAATAAAGGGGTGATGGGAGTAAGTGGGAGGGGGAGTTGGGGAGGGGAAAGTCATTAGAATTGAAAGACCCCTCCACCCGCAGCCATACAAGAAAACTTGGCTGATGCAAACCCAGCCATTACAGAAGGCTCAGTGAGATAATCAGGTGGGGCCTCAACATTCTGCCACAGAGGATGTCTGTAGTCAGCCAGATGGACCAACAAGGGTAACTGAAAAGGAACAAGAAGTATCTGGGACTATCCAGAGTGCTGACCCAGGGCTGTATCTGATTTCGCAGGAAACCCATTATAACGAACAGCCATGTCCTCACTCTAAACCCTAGCATGATTTGAATTAACCAGTCAAGACCCTATAACCATGCATCTGCTTCTGTAAGTGCGCTTTCTGCTTCCCAGCCCCTATAAAAGAAATGCTCTTCTCGAGTGCCAGGAGTGCCCAGTCCCCCGAAAGACGTGCGTCCGCAGGTCCTGTGCTAAATAAACTGCCTCTTTGCTGTTGCATCTCTTGGTCTCGGGTCTGGTGTTTCTCCGTCTGCCGGGACTCTCCTAGAGACCCTACCCTGGAGGGGCTCCCTTTCAGAATGTATTATATACAAGGATGGAATTCTCTTTCTTTTTTTAATCCCTTGGTTGTTTGAGACAAGATTTTTTTTTTTTTTTTTTTTTTTTTTTTTTTTTTTTTTTTTTTTTTTTTTTTCTCCACGCAGCCCTGGCTGTCCTGGAACTCACTCTGTAGACCAGGCTGGCCTGGAACTTAGAGATCTGCCTGCCCCTGCCTCCTGAGTGCTGGGAGCGATGAAAGGCGTGTGTCACCACTGTGCCAGCGACATGTGAAAACTTCAAAGAACAAGTTTAATTTTTAAAACACTGACTATGAAACGTTCAGGAAGTTCCCAGGCAGAATTCTCTAGAGCCAGAGTCTTTGACTAGATTCCCCCTACGGTGCAATAAAAGCCCCCTTGGACTCTGCAAGCCAAGCCACTCTCCTACCTGTTACTTGGCCCTGCTTACAGAAAGAACACTCAGACCCCCCATCCCCCCCTTCTCCCCCTCATCCCCTCTTCTCTCTCTCCCAGCCATACTTAGAAAGCCACCTACCTTGCTGGATTACCTGCCCACTGCTAAAGCCAGGCTGGGCCCTAACCTGCCCCTTCCTCCCCCACATCCAGGTTTTACTGTATCGGATACCATCATTAACAAGGAGAAGGACGGGCTTTTGGTTCCTAGCGGATTTTGCCAGGTTGTTGTCTTGGTTTTAGTACTGGGGACCGAACCCCAAGACTTCACGCATGGAAGGCAAACACTGTACCAACTAAACTACATCCCCAGCCCTCACATCGGATTTTGAAAGGAAGAAAGATCTCTTAAGAAGGAAAAAGGTTTTGCCAGAGTGCACTGGGGAGAGACCTCGGGGCTTTCACCCCTTCACAAAGAGCTACAGTCAACTTCAGAGTTGAGAGTGGGAAGGACAGGAAAGGGCAGGCCAGCTAGTTAGCCAATACCAAGTGGTCGGCCCAGAAAGCACATGTACAAATCACATCATACAGACTGAGCAGGCTATATTTAGGATTACATATGTGTGTGTATAATCATATACATATATGTATTATATATGTATATGTGTATAGGTGTATATATGTATATACATATGCATGTAACAACAATTAATGAAGAAAAAAAGGCCAGCAATTTGAAACACCAAGGAGGAGATTATGGGAGACTTTGAGGAAGAAAAAGGGAAGGGATACTGAGTGCTTATAATCTCAAACACAAAAGAAATGGTAGTGATATTTTTTAAAAAGGAAAAGCTTTGTTGAGATGTAATCTCGCTGTAACCAACCTCCTGTGTGAAGTCATGTTAGGCGCTTTGCAGGATGTTACCAGCCCCAGCATTGCCAGCTAAGGGGACCAGACTCAGTTGTTTGGAAGCATCTCTCTTGTTATTTTGCGGCTGATATGTGTCCTTCAGTCAGACACTAGGTACTCACTTTGTTCTCTTCTCAGCAAGGTTTGCTCAGGAGGATGCAAAAGTGCTAGGAGGAGCAGGCAGGTTGCTAAGGTCTCTGTGTGCTAGCTACTCTGTGCGGTTTTCCAGTCCCCCCCAGCCCCCACGAGTCCAGATTCCAGGTATGGCTTGGCTTACCTCCCCGAAATAAAGCTAAACCCTTTCGAAGCTCCTTCGGTAAGCCAGGTGGAAAGCTCAGAACCAGTTCTGTGCTGTTCCAGATGAAGCTCGCCTTTCCCCAGGGCCATGCCCAGATGGAGCTTATCAAAGTAACCACTCAAACAAATAATAGAGCCAGATAAAAGCGAGCCAGCCGCAGGTAGGCCTGAGCTCAGAGGGAGCAGAGCAAGATTCTGGCCACCTGAAGAGTAGGAGAAAGTTGGAAAACAGGACACTTGAGTCCCTACCCCAAAAGTGGATCCAGAAAAAAAAGTGGCAACAGAGACCGTCCCAATTAGGCCTGGATTCACCAAAGACAACAGGGTCGCCAGTGTGCTCCGGGTAGGGCAAGGCCCAGGGTCCCGGAGGCATTGTGAGATTAAGGCGACAAAATTCGTGTCTCTGCTGTGATTCACTCCTGGAGCGCGCGCCCTCCCGCGCCCTAGGCGCAGCGCTTACCTGGCGGGAACCTGGGTCTCCGGAGACCCCTGCCTCACCGAGGAGAACAGCATAAAGAGGATCCCGGAGCTGATGGCGACGAGCAGCAACACCCGAAAGAGCCAGCGGCGCGGGAGGTCCATGCGAGCTTGGCCGGGGTGCGCCCCGTCTGCCGCCCTGTGCAGAGTCCCCGAGCGGAGAGGACTGTCCCTGTGGGACGGGCGGAGGCGGCCGCCCTGTTCTGCCCCGCCCTGCCCACGGCGGGCAGCCGCGCGCCTCCGGGTCCTGCAGCTCCCCCTGTGTCTTCGGCAGGCCTGAGGTCGCGGTAACTTCAGAGACTGAGCGTCACTAGGACCGTCCCGCGAAAGGCCGTCGTGCCTGCTGGTGGCTGGAGCGGCGAGCTCTGTTCCAGGGCTGCCCCCCAGGGACTTCGATGGCAGTCACCCGAGAGGCTGCTCTCCAACAAGAGCCACACCCCGGACGTACCTATTCCAGAGTGGGGCAGGAATGTTCGGTTCTCATCGTCCAGGGCTAGCATGTGTAGTGAAGGGTGGGAAGAGAACGAGAAGAGGAGCCTGCCCTGACTAAGCACCGTGTGCTTAGGGGCGCCCACCTCAGGTTTCTGGACCAGAAGGCGGTGGCTGGCATGTGAAGCAACCTGGCCGGCTCCCTCTCTAGGGCTGAAGACTTGATGGGTGAAGGCCCTTGTACCTTGTGTACTTGAAGAAAACTCTTAGCTTAGATTTGGGGTTAGAGGTGGAAGGTTCAGGTAAGGACCCTGCCGGCTGTAGGGTGCACTGAGGGGCTTAGGTTGTCACCTCTTTATTTGGTGACTATCCACTGAGATAGAGGACGTCAGGGTTGGCCTGACAGAGAGAGAGAGAGAGAGAGAGAGAGAGAGAGAGAGAGAAAACATAACATATATACATACACATATGTACATACATAGGTATAGGTACGTTGGTGTGCAAACACAAGTATGGAGACCAGAGGACAATTTGTGGAAGATCCAGTGTCTCCTTCTACCATGTTGGTCTCAGGAATCGAACTCAGATCTTTAGGCTTCGAGGCAAGCACCTTTATCTGCTGAGCCATTTCGACGGCTCCCGATTTCAAGTTTTTCCTTTTAATCTTTGCGCTCTTCCTTTGTCAAAGCTGCCTGTTACTTAACCCCGTACATTTCCCAGGGGATGCTCTGTCCTCCTCAGTGGGAGTTGCCCCCATCCGTGTTAATGATGTAGGTCTACTTTTCTTTTTTCCCCCAGTGTCCCATGGCAACACTTTCCAGACCAAAGCATCCTGCTGTCCTTCACAGTTCTCCCTCCCCTCCAGTCCCTCCCAACACCTCAGGGTTCTCAGGAGCATTCCTTCTTCTGGTCATAATCTATGCTGCTGTCTCAGCAACAGCACAAATCCACTTGTGGGCTTGGCCTTCAGCCCAGCCAAACTCCAACACAGAGTCATGCTTGGATCTGTGCTACGGTGCTCCCCGCCCCCACCTTCCCACTCATTCCAAAGCAGAACCACCAGAAACCCAGCTCGGCTCCCTTCTTGCCAGCCATTGTCCAAGCATTGGTTGGCTTCTGTTCTGTTCCCCAGTGACTCACATCAAGTTCTCTCTTGTCTCCGCCATTCTTTTGAGAAAGGGAGATCAATGGAAGTGAGCGTCGGGCTGGGGGTTTAGCCCAGTTGGTAGCATGCGTGCTTGGCACTCATGAAGCTCTCTTGCCCACCCCCAGCACCACACAAATCAGTTATGGGAGCATACGCCTATACTCTTGGCAGGGGAAGGCAAGAGGATTATAAGTTCAATGTCACCCTTGCCTGCTTAGAGAGTTCAAGGCCAGCCTGGGATACCTGAGACTCTGCCTGATGGTTACTGTCAACTGTTAACGAGACACAAAGGGAAAAGGCTGGATGATTGCTTAGATCCAGGTTTCCTTTTCTTTCTTTTTTTTTTTGAGGCAAGGGCTACCCATGGAGCCCTGGCTTGCCTGGTTGTGCAGCCCAGCCTGACCTTGATTTGGCCCGTGTGAGTTCATCTCTCAGACCAGCTGCTTCAGGTTCCTTGGCTTCCCCGCAGTCTTGCACCACGACCTGGATCGGAAGCAAGGTAAATAAACGCTTTTCTCGACCTGACTTATTCAGGGTACTTTGTCATAGCAAAGGCATGCCACGAAGACATTCTGTGTCAAAAACCAAGCAAATAAGGACCCAAAACTCCATGGGGTGGGACACACCTTTAATCTCAGTGCTGGAAGGCAGAGACATGCAGATCTCGGGAGAGCTGGAGACCAGCCTGGTCTATGTAGTGAATTCCAGGACAAGCCAGGGCTACATAGTTAGACTCTGTCTCAAAAACAAAAGGGCTGACCTGTTTTAACCTGCATACCTCTCACTACTGTTGGAACTGCAAAGGCCCTGAGATGTTTCCCTCTAGTCAATGACAGGTTAGCCAGGCACAAGTTCAAGAAGACTCCTGGGTGAGCGTGTCATTTTGACCAAGGAAGCAACACTGGCCTCATGCTGGCTCTCTTTTTTTGTTATCCCACAAGCCCACAGGGATGAGGCCCAGAGGTAAAGGGCCTGCAGCCCAGCTAAAGAACTCTGTGCAGAGGGAAAAGAAGCATGGTCCTGAATGAGGAGCCAGCGGTAAGCACACTGGTGTTTGCTGGACAGAGAGAACCTTATCACTCTCAGCAGGACAAAACGTGCCCCCCTCAGCCATCCTCCCCACCCCCGCGCTCCAGAGGAAGGTGCATCTTCATCCTCCTAGGTTGTTGACTGACTAGATAGTTTGGAACAAAAGGGTAAATATGTCTATCTTCAAAGGTGTGACTAATGGTTAAGAATTGTCTTCCCACACGGTCCTGCTCACACCTGCGGTGTGTGTTCCTCCGAGAGCCAGCCCTGACCCCTGTGGCATGTCCTCTCATGATTCAGGTTTTGCTTTAGCAGCCGGTCCCCCTTTTGCACAACCCCGGAGGAGTCCTGATTGAACCCAGTTCATAAAATGCAGGGACACTGAGCGGCTCAGTCAGTAAAGGGGCCGGCTGCCAAGTCTCACAACCCGAGTTCAACTCCTGTGACCCCCGTGGAGTGGAGGGAGAGACCCAACTCACTGCCACCCCATAGTCTAGCCATGGCATTGTATAGATGTACACACAGGTGCACATACACTAAGTGTGATGATGATGATGATGATGATGATAACATCTTCAAGTGATGTCTCCTCCTCAAAAGCTAAAAGGCAGACAACACACTGTTCAGCTGGGTCTTCTTAGCTACCCTGTTTCTTCCCAGTCTGTTCTGTGTTCTCTTGCCTCAGAAGCTGTCTTCCATGGCTGCAGTGTCACCGTGGCTGAGCCACTGCTCCCAGTGGAACCGGTATTCTCTGGGTTCGGCCTGCCTCTAACTTCGGCTCAGAGATTCTCATGATCTCTGCGTGCAGTGCTTTCCTCTGTGATGTTAACAGCCACCAAGTCTGTCTGTCTGTCTGTCTGTCTGTCCTATCAACTGCACATTTGCTCAGCTTCAAAGGGACGCCCTGGAGACCTGAGCTGCTGCTGCTGCTGCTTTGGTTTTTCGAGACAGGGTCTCTCTGCGTGGCCCTGGCTGTCCTGGAGCGCACTCTGTGGACTAGGCTGGCCTTGAACTCAGAGATCTACCTGCCTCTGCCGCCCAGTCAGAGGTGTGTGCATGCACCTTTAATTAATCTTTTTATTTTATGTGTTTGAATATGTACTTGCCCCTCTGTTGCCTGTGCACTAGTTGCACGCCCTGTGCCTGCAGAGGCCAGAAAGGAATGTTGGACCCTCCGGGACGAGTTACAGACTGGTGTGAGCTGCTGTGTGCTTTCAGGGAGTCAAACTCTGGTCCTCTGGAAAAGCAGCCAGTGTTTTTAACCACTGAGCCATCTCTCCAGCCTGAGCTTCCTTAGGATCACCTCAGCTTTCCCACAAGCCCCTCTGCCTGGATATTGTCTCCTTCAACTGCTGGCACTTTGGCCTCAGCCACTAGACTGGAGCCACACTTGAAACTTCTCTTTCCTTCACACTAATGCAAACAAGGCTGAATCACTAGACAAGTTGAGGCCATTTTATTTCCCTGCAAGCAAAGAAATGCTAGGTGGGCGGGTGTTACAGTTTAGGTTTTCATGCTTCTTTTGTCTGTCTGTCTGCCTGTCTTTGTCTTTTTGTCTTTCCTTTTCTCACAACAGGTTTTCTCTATGTCTGGCTGAGTTTTGTTTTTTTTTTTTTTTTTTTTTTAACTTTGGCCTATATATAATTTTAAAAAGTATTTTTATTACAAATTTCAAAAGAAGTGGAGAACCCAACAAACAGTGTCAAGCCATAGGACGGGATATTACTCAGCCTTAAAGGCGAAGTTTGGGGCTAGAGAGACAGCTCAGAGGCCAGCAGTGTGTTCTAGTCCCAGCACCCCCATTCAGATCCAGATCTGACACACTCATGTGCACATTTCTGCACACAGATGCACACACTTAAAATGCCTCCCCCTCTTTTTTTCTGTTTTTTTTTAAGATTATTTATTTATTTAATATATATTGTATATAAGTACACTGTACACTGTAGCTGTCTTCAGACACACCAGAAGAGGGCATCAGATTCTATCACAGATGGTTGTGAGCCTCCATATGGTTGCTGGGATTTGAACTCAGGACCTCTGGAAGAGCAGTCAGTGCTCTTAACCTCTGAGCCATCTCTCCAGCCCCTATAATACAAATATTAACATTAATGGGTTACTCCCTAAAAATGGTTGAGATTTATGTTCTGTGTATTTTGCCACAATTTGTTAAAATGTGTTCGAGTGGAGCTGGAGGGATGGCCTAGAGGTAAGAGCCCCGGCTGCTCTTGCAGAGGACCTGAGTTTGATTCCCAGCACCCACATGGCAGCTCACAATTGTAACTCCAGTTCCAGGGGGTCCCATGCTCTCTTCTGGTCTCCATGGGCACTGCGTGTCTGTGGTACACGGACATATGCCATGGACACTTGCAGACAAAACACTGGTACACATAAAGCAAAAATAAAGCCACTAAATATAAAAAAGATGTGTTGTATGAAAGAGAGAAAAGATAATTGAACCTGCATGTACATCTGTGTACCACATATGTACCACACATGTACCATGTATGTCTGGGCTGGTTGGGGTCTGAAGAAGGGGTCAGCCTGCCTGGGGCTGGTCCTGAGAACTGAACTCAGTTGTCATCTGGAGCAGTGAGTGTTTTTAACTCAGCCATCTCCTGCCTTATTAAAGAAAGCATCTAAATTAAATATCTTTTAAATTAAATATTTATTATATATATGTGTGTGTGTGTGTGTGTGTGTGTGTGTGTGTGTACACTGTACCTGTCTTCAGACATACCAGAAGAGATCTTCAGATCCCATTACTGGTGGTTGTGAGCCACCATGTGGTTGCTGGGAATTGAACTCAGGACCTCTGGAAGAGCAGTCAGTGCTCTAACCACTGAGCAATCTCTCCAGCCCTAAATTAAATTTCTGTTCACAAAAGTTCTTAGAAAGCTGCAGCTTTGAATGAACCTTCCTTCTGCAAGACTAGTCGACTAACTAGAACAATGGGATTATAGAGAGTTGGAGTGTTGCAAGTCCAGAGGCAGAGTATCTTGGGCCAATTTTAGTCCCCACCAGCCCCCAGCCCACCCCCTGCTTCCAGGAACTGGTTTTGAACTGCTCCATGCCTGACCTAACATCTTAGTGACCATTGAGTAAGTCTTCAGGAATGTACAAACCAAACACGTGTTTGCCATTCAGCCAGAAAGCTAGGAATGTCAGGGCACGAGGCCCGTGTCTCGCTGTTACCACTCACCTGATGTTTCCGCAGATTGTCCGGTACGTGAGCCTGTGTTCCGGGGTCAATACCACTTGAAAATAAACCCTTTTATTGCCTTCGAGTCGGCTGCAGGGTCCCGTGTAGCAGCACAGTTTACCCAGTACTGTTTCTTACTAGAGTAGGTGTGGTTGTCCTCTACCCAGTTTCCCTAGCGACACCATCTTGAGAAACCACATAGAATATTCAAAAGTAGGATACTGAACTGGATGAAGTGAACATAAAAACTGTCTCCTCTCCTTGATGTGTGACAAGGCCATCCTCTGCTACACATGCAGCTGGAGCCATGGGTGTCCCCTGTGTGCTCTTTGGTTGGTAGTTTGGTCCCTGGGAGCTCTGGGGGGGGGTCTGGTTGGTTAATATTGTTGTTCTTTGTATGGGGTTACAAACCCCTTCAGCTCCTTCAGTTCTTTCTCTAACTCCCCCATTGGGGACCCTGTGCTCAGTCCAAAAGTTGGCTGCATCTGCCTCTGTATTTGTCAGACTCTGGCAGAGAGGCCCTTGGTCTTGGGAAGGCTCAATGCCCCAGTGGAAGGAAATGCCAAGGCAGGGAGGTAGGAGTGGGTGGGTGGGTGGGGGGAACTTCCTCATAGAAGCAGGGGGAGGGAGGATGGGACAGGGGGTTTCCAGAGGGGAAACCAGGAAACAGAATAAACATTTGAAATGTAAATAAATAAAATATCCAATATAAAAACTCACTCATGTAAAATTTTGTAATGACAATAGGGAAAAACCTTTTAAATTCACGTTATTTATTTTGCTTGTTTGTGGCGGTCAGAGAACAGCTCGCAGGAGTCTGTCCTCTTGTTCCACCGTGTGAGCCTCAGGGATGGAACCTGCTCTGTCAGGCTTGCCACCACACGGCTTTACCTGCAGAGCCACGTCCTTGCTGTCTGTTCACTGTCCGTCCGCTCCTTCGACGTTTGTGACCACCCCCCCCCCCCAGGATAATTCTGGTTTTTTGTTTTGTGGTCTTTCTGGGTTTTTCGTTTTGTTTTTTGTTTTTTCAGGACAGGGTTTCTCTGTGTAGCCCTGGCTGTCCTGGAACTGTCTCTGTAGACCAGGCTGGTCTCGGAACTCACAGAGATCCTCCGCCTCTGCCATCCTAAGTGTTGGAACTAAAGTCATGCACCACCACCAACTGGCACCCTCTCAGTAGATAATCCTATGGAGATCTGTCTAAGTTGTCTGTATCAAGAGCACATTCATTTTTATTGGGTGTTGCAGGACATTTGATCAAACTGTGAACCCCGAGAACAAAGGCGAATCAGAGAAAGATTTGATGGACTAGGATGTGCTCAGTTCTCAGGAGAAGAGGGAGGAAGAGGAAGCCACTTGAGGGGAAGAGAAAGGAGGCGGTTCTGGAACTGTTGTAGGGAGAGGGAAAAGGAGGGGTGGGGGTGGAGAGAGAAAGAGAAACTAGACACAGGTGAAACAGATGGAGTCAGAGAATGAGAAGGTGTCAGAAGATCAGAACAGATTGCCAGAGTTCAAGGCCAAGCAAAACAATTCAGGAGAAGCCCAGAGAAGCCAGATTGAATCAGTCAGCTTGGAAAGGAGTTTAAGCCACAACAGCTGAATTAAACCAGTGAGCCAGAGCTCAGAGAGAACAGGAAAGGGTGAACTTAATCAGCAGTAAGTCTCAGAGGCTGAAAACATTCTAGACCTAGATTAGATTGTATGGAAGGAGAAGCTTCCAGGACTAGGCCTCGGTTAGCAGACAGAGGCAGTTGTTAAGGCCTAGGTAAAATGTTAAGGCTTAGGTAACTTTGCCTGTTGAGGTTAGTTATTAAAATGGGCAAGCCGTGCCAAGCACCATTCCACATTAGCTCCAGCACTGGTGAGCCATATGGAACTAACATGTTATATTCACTTCAAGGTGAACAGTTCCACCATGGCATCATGCCACACTGACCCCAAGTACTCTCTGACCCCGGCGGTCTCTCTGCCTGCCCCCCAAGTACTCTCTGATCCCAGCGGTCTCTCTGCCCCCCCCCAGCCGTCTTCTCCCAGCTGCTTCTCTGCAAGCCTGGAACTCTGCTCACATTCCCTACAACTGCCCCCTGACCCCAGCAGCGGCTACCCTTTTGCGGCTCTGGGACCCTCTCTGGTCCCCCGCCGCTCCCAGTTTCAGACTCTGTTCATGCTCCCTGCAACTGTCCCCTGGTCCCTGTTACCAGTCCGACACAATAAAAACTCTAGAAACTTGTAATTTAATATTTAGATTTATCTCAGTCAATATCTCAGTAAATTTTATACTCCACAAATTGTCCACACAATAAACTCAGAGCCAAGTGATGTAATATAATCTGTTCATCTAGATAAGACAAAATGTCCTACAATAATCCATCCATTATAAGATATTTATATCTACCTGTGGCTATGCAGAGCCACGTGGAGATGGTTCATCTTCTTCCTCCATCTTGTCTCTCTGCCTCTGGCTTCTCTCCCCTTTCCAAAAACTCTGTTCCCACCTATCTTTTTTTTCTCCTTGTCCAATCACGGGCCTCATTTTATCTTGTGTCTGCCTTCACCTGCACAAAGACAGCAATCTACAGTTTTCCTGTTTGGCCTGCCATTTTGTGCTGTTCCTGGTGTCATAAGGAAACTTTCTTATATGTTGTCTCTGCCGAACATCCTGAACTAGGGTGTTCTGACTGGGATGTTCTGTGCTTTGGGTGATCTTGGAAACGAATCACAGCAGAAGTCACTTAGAACTGCTTTGTATAGTTAGCCACAGCAAGCTTGGAAGTGAACCAACCAGCAGGCTGCATTTCCTGTACCTGGGTGTGAGATTTTTATGGTCTTTGCTTTTATAAGCTGCCCTTGGAGAGACCCCAACATGAGAGACATCTGCACCTATAAGAAGTTGTTTGGAATAAGAGTTCCGTTTTGATTAGGGGTGGAGTAAAGTCTAAGTTCCCGAGACATCCCTGGGAACTGATGTCCTGCTTGGCAGGAAGAGCGTGCACACGGGTAATTAATTAACATCCTGGTTGTTGAGTTAAGACATGGATGTTAGGCAAGGCAAGTCTCCTATTACAGGTGAGTACCCCAAACAATGGGAACAGGATAAGTGCACAGCAAAGATGTTTCTAAGGAAACCCCCATCCCTGAATCCGGATTGGTGGAACAATTGGGCACAGATGTTTATGGATTTTAGGCTTCAAAGCCCTATAGTATCTTAACTCAATGCCATAACCAACTTCCAAGTTTAGTCTATGGCCCTGACCAATCAGTCTTGGGTGTGGTGTTCAACAAACCATCCCTGTCTGGCTGAGATGGATGTCTGAGTGGCTTTGCAATGGATTCCCAGACCCCTGAGAGCACAATCACATTGGGAGATTAAAAGTTACCTTTACTATTGGAGAGTGTTAATTTTCTTTGTTATTTTATTTGAGGGTTTTAATTTTTTTTTTTTTTGGGGGGGGGTAGGGACAAGGGACAGGGTGGCTGTGCATTCAAGGATGACTTTAAATTTCTAATCTTCCTGCCTTCTCCCAAGTGTGTGCTACCACACCTGACGATGTGGTGCTGGGGACTGAACCCAGTGCTTCCTGCTTGGATGGGACGGTGTCTTGGGGCTCAGAAGCCCAGGAACCATACAGCTCTGAGGTGGGGCAGTGTCCCAGTGGAAGGGCATCCTGAGACATGGGAGCTCAGGAACCACAGAGCACTGAGAGGAAGCCTCTTCAGCAGAGGTGGTACAGCTCCCAGGGGAGAGTATCCCTAGGTGAGCTCAGGAACCTTAGCCCTGCTCCTTCTCTTCGCTTCTTCCCTTCTTCTGTTCATTCCTGTCTTCTGATGAAAATCACACCAAGAAGTAGATCTCATAAAAAGATTTATCGGAGGGTCCAGGGTGTAAAGGAACGAATCCAGGAGTAGCTGCCCATGCTCCTGGGAGGGAACAGACAGATGAGGGATCTGGACAGAGTACAGTGCTTATATAGGGGCTTTGGGAGGTGGAGATTTTAAGGTGGAGATTTTCAGGGTTAAAGACCTCCGAAGGGAGACCCTCACTCAAATCTCAGGAGAGGCGCGCACCCAGTGAGGCACCGAGACCAGACTTGCTGCAATCGCACGAGGAAGTTTATTGAAAGTGAAACAGAGTGAGATCTCAGGCCAGCATGCTGGGGTCGAGACTCATACACCACGCAGGGGTAGAGGAGTTCGACAACGGCCTGAACTTGTAACGGGCTTATAAAGGCAAAAACCACAAAAGAGGGGAGGACAGGGGGAGAATGAGGAAATTCAAAGGGAGCAATGAGGAAATTCAAAGGGGAAGAATCATACATTTTTTAGCAGCGGGGCACACCTAGGGCGTAGAAACATTCCACAGAGCTCATCCGGACCTTCTGTGGTTATTTTGGGAACTCAAATCTCAAGAAACTTCCGGGAGTAATTACCTGCAGAGGCTAGGGCAAGGAATCAGTGTCCTTTGACAACTTTTTACTCTTCAAGGATTGATGGGATTTCAAGTCCCAAGCTTGGGGATTGGTGAGCTTTCTTGTTCAGGGATTGGTGGGGTTTGTTCAGGCTTCTCACCAAAAATTAACATAATCTGGGGAGGGCCCCGATTGAGGGGCTGGAGATGACCTTTGGGACAGTTACGGAGGCTGGGGGAGGAGTTTGGCTGCTGGAGCTCCTCAGGCCAGGACCTCCTGCCTTGAAGGTTTAGGTTTGCACAGTATACAAAGTTCACAGAAGGAACCCAAGGCAGAAAAGCCTTGAGTGCTGTGACTATCCAACATCCTGTGTGCTAGGCGGCACTTCTCCAGCTGCGCTGCATCCTTAGCCCCGCTGTGGCTTTTTGACTCCCCGAGATTCTCTGTGAATGTCCAGTGGCCTCGACCACCTTTCCCTGTGCTAATTCCTGTTCCTTTATCCTGTATGGTGAACAGTTGGTTCATGACTTTTAGTCCATTTTCTAAGCACATTGCTTTTGAAGGTCCTGAGGTTGTGTGCTTGTGTTGTGTTCTTTATGTATCCTGTGTGCACACCAGTCTTCTGATGTCAAATACACAGACTGCAATTTTATTCTGACTTTTTGTTCTTTTAAGCAAACCCTTTCCAGAATAAAATGAAATCCAAGTTGCCGATTCTTTTTTTGTTGTAGACTGTGCTTTAGGGTGTCAAGTCTAAAATGTTTTGCTTAGTTTTGGGTCTCAAATGTTTCCTATTTTTTTTTCCCTTAAAGCTTTTTGTTTGTCTTTAGTTGTACCTTAGTGTGTAAATGCAGGTGTGTGGACGTGGAACACGGCGTACGCAGAAACCAGATGACAACTTTCAGGGCTCAGGTCTCTTTCTACTATATGGATTCCCCAGGGCGAACTTAGGTTATTGGAATTGGTGGCAGGTGGCTTTATTTGCTGAGCCATCTTCGAAGCCCTTTGTTGGAAGGCACGAGACTGTGTTTCAAATTTAAATGTGTGCCCCATTTTGAAGGGCTCTGTTGTCTTGCTGTTACCGGCTCCCCTAGCACAGTGAATGTGTTGTCTGGCATCATACGTGGTTCTCTCTTGCCCACTTCCTTTGTTGCTTTGTTTTGCTGCTACTGGTAAGTGTGTTGCTAACATAGGAGGGAAGGGTTAAGCCCCAAACAAATGTAGGGTTGACTGGGGTTTGGAAACCAAAGCCTCATGGCTGAAACAGGGCTGGGTGAGGCTGCGTGAGGCTGGGTAGGTGACAGACAAGTGGCCTTATGCCCACTTTTTGACAGCTTCTGGTGCTGCTTCTGGGAATCTGGCATTTGTCTCTGGGCTCGGACAAGGAAATAGGCTCAGAGAAGACTATTAGAAACAGTGACCGTGGGGCTTTGTTTACTTCTATGCTTGATTCCTACCTTACATGATCTCTTTGCTTTTGCCTCACTCAAGTGGGGAACAGGAAGCAGCAGTTCAGGGCGGATTCTGGCTTCAAACAAGACTCAACTTACGTTAGTAGACCTCAGAGAGCTGGTTGCTTTGGCTGGCTTGCCTCCCCTCAGGGTTTTCTTTTGTAAGTTTCACTAATGACTGGGTCTGTGGGGATTCCTTCTGTGGTTTTGTTTTCATTTTTTTCAGGGCCTCTGATGCCCAGATTGGTCTTGGACTCACGGTGTAACACAAGCTGGACTTGAAATCCTTATCCCCCACTTCCCACTTCCTTTTTTGAAACATGTTTTCTCTGTGTAGCTCTGGATGTCCTCGAACTCAGAGATAGGCCTACTTCAGCCTGCCTGAGTACTGGGATTAAAGGTGTGTGCCGCCACCTCTCAGCTCGTGGTTCTTTTTAAATATAATAATAATAATAATAATAACCCATGTATAAGGGGTTAAGAGCACTGGCTACTCTTGCAGAGGACCCAGGTAGGATTCCTAGCATCCACATGGTGGCTCACAATCGTCTGTAACTCCAGTTCCAAGAGATTCTGTGTCCTCAGTTGGATGCCTTCTAGCCTTCCTGGGTTCTATGCATATATGTGGGGCACATATGTACACTCAGCCTAAACATCCATGCACATAAAGGCCCGAGGCCCCAATCTTCCCACCAAAGGCACTCTCCGCGCTCCCATGACTGGAAGACCTTCATTAGACTCCATCTCTTGAAGCAAGCGGTTCTCCGCTTTCATGTTCTGAGCCTTTAACATGGTTTCTCATGCCGTGGTTGTAAGGAAAAGATGACGGGGCACCAATGAAAGGAAAAGTCACAGGGCACCAATGTAGTGAAAAGATGAAGATCCGAGTCACGGCACCAATGTTAGGGGAAGGATGAAGAGAGTGGGGGGCATATGGCCCATGGAGGTGCGGCAAGGCCTGGGGGGAAGGGAGATGCCTCTGGGGGGGGGTCCATGTTGGGAATCCCTTCCCCCTGAGGGACCAGCCACACAACGGTATAGTATAGAATAGAGTTTATTCAGGTCATAGGAGAGTTAAGAAGGTGGTAGAGGCAGAGAGAGAGAGAGAGAGAGAGAGAGAGAGAGAGAGAGAGAGAGAGAAGAGGGGTAGAGGCTGGCCATGAGCACTGCGGAGAGGGGGGAAAGGGAAGGGAAGAGGAGGGGTAGGGGTGGGAGAGGAAGGCTGCAAGAGCACAAGAGCAAGAGAGAGAGGAGGGGTCAAGCAGCTCCTTTTATAGTGTCAGGTCACTGGGGCGGAGCATGCCTGGCCACTGCTGGGTAATTGAGGGGTGGGGTATACCTGGCTGTTGCTAGGTAACTGAGGGGTGGGGTTTACAGAATCCCAACAGTGGTGACCCCCAGCCATAAACGTATCTTCATTACTATTTTGAAACCGTAATTTTGCTAATTATGACTCATAATGCTGGTATCTGATGTGTATGGTAGCTGATATGTTACTCCTGTGAAAGGGTTGTTTGACTCCTGAGTGGGTTAGCACCCACTGTCTTCCAGGGTCAGTCACTTCCTGTTATTATGCGGGAGCCTCGAGGCTTCAAGGCTCACATCCAAAGCACAGCCGGGAGCGGAAGAAACCATTAACTCGTTTGAAGAATGGTAGAGTTGTGTGTGGCTTTGTTTTTGTTTTTTTTTTTTTTTTTTTTTTTTTGTCTTTTTGGTTGGTTGGTTTTGAGAGGGGATTTCATGTGTTCAAGCTGATCTCAAACTCTGGATCACCCTGCTAGATGTGCCACCAAGCCCGCCCTTATGTGGCACGGTGGATGGAACCCAAGGCTTCAGACTCACCAGCAAAGCCCGCCAAGCACATCAGCTCTACCCGCTGAGCGATGTTCCCAGCCTTCCTTCCTTTTCATGGACTGCTCAGAGTTTCACAGTGTAGCCTTGGATGGCCTGGTAGTCTAAGGTTTACTGCGTAGTCTAAGCTCGCCTTAAATTCTCAGCACACCTCTTGTCCCAGCCTCCCAGGCGACGTGATTACCGACGCTGAGCCGACACGCCCAGCCTCACTGTGGGTGTTTTAAAGATGCGTTTTGATAGTCACTAGGATATTGATGGGTGAGCTTGTGTATTAGTGATGGTTAAGTAGTAGGTAAACATGAAACAGTGGACTGTCAGATCATTGTTGGACCTGTGTAATTGTTTAAAAACCTGTTGGAAGTTTTTGATAAACAAGCTGAAAATTTTTCTTTTGTCTGTATATGAAGTAATCTCATTCTAGCAATAAAAATAATAGTTAACTTGAGATAGAAATATTTAAGAGTGGCCAGGCCAGGGTGGTGCATGTTTTAATCCCAGCACTCAGGAGGCAGAGGCAGGCAGGTCTCTGAGTTCAAGACTAGCTTCCTCTACATGAAGAGTTCTGGTCCTGCCTGGGTTACATAGGGAGACCCTCCCATCATCTTGGGTTACAGAGTGAGTTCGAGGCAAGGTTACAGGAATATTGAGAGTTAAATAAATAGGGTTTGTAAACATACATCTCAGGTGAGATGGGCTGTGGATTCATGGCTTATAAACCGTGAGATCCACTGCACTCGGGAGACAGAGGCAGACCTACTGTGAGTTCAAAGCTATCTACAGAGTTCCAGGTCAGTCAGGGCTGCACATCAAGACCCTGTCTCAATAAAATGTTTATTTTATTTTGCCAATTCTAACTGCATATAAGTTCATTAGGGGGTGCACTGGCTGGTTTTGTGTCAACTTGACACAAACTGGAGTTATCACAGACAAAGGAGCCTCAGTTGAGGAAATGCCTCCATGAGATCCAGCTGTAAGCCATTTTCTCAACTAGTGATCAAGGGGGGAGGGCCCAGCCCATTGTGGGTGGTGCCATCCCTGGCCCAGCCCATTGTGGGTGGTGCCATCCCTGGGCTGGTGGACCTGGGTTCTATAAGAAAGCAGGCTGAGCAAGCCAGGGGAAGCAAGCCAGTAACCGACATCTCTTCATGGCCTCTGCATCAGCTCCTGCTTCCTGACCTGCTTGAGTTCCAGTCCTGACTTCCTTTGGTGATGAACAGCAATGTGGAAGTGTAAGTTGAATAAACCCTTTCCTCCCCAACTTGCTTCCTGGTCATGATGTTTGTGCAGGAATAGGAACCCTGACTAAGACAAGGGGTATAAGACTTTAGGTTTGGTTAGTTTTTGTGTGTGATGTTTTTATGTGCAGGTTTTTCAAAATTAAAACTTGTAAAGTTTTAAATAAATGAATACGAATAGAGAGAGAGAATTTAAAACTCTCACTCTGGAACAACTCTGTACAAGCATCTGGCACAGCCACATTTTCACAAAACTCTTTCTTCTCAGTATCTAATGGCGGCCGAACCTCAACCAAATTCCCAATTAAAACTCCTTAGACTTTCTAACTGCACACCAGAGCCTTAGTTTGTCATTTCCATCAAAGTCCCTTTCAGATGATTAGTGATTTTACGAGAAAGAACAAAATGATGACGATTCGCTGGCGGGGTGCCAGCAGTGCCCCGAAAGGGAAATTTACACCCGGGATTTTTGCCGAGTGGAAACTGAATCTGCTGAGGAGAAACACAGCTGACGGCCGAGCTTTGAATGTGAACGGGGACATTCTGATCCATCCAAAAATGGATCAGCGCTGTGACCCACACAATCGGAGCCTAATGCCTTTCAGAACTTCAGAAGCATCTTTCGTGTCCTTATTCTATAAACGTATTAATGGGAGGCCTTTCTGTCAACTTCTTGAAAATACGCTATTTTGTCAAAAAAAAAAAAAAAAAAAAAAAAAGAGAAACTAATTTTGACAAATAATTGACTAATTTTGACTAATTTGCCCACTTGTACTGCAAAGCGATGGACAAAATTTTGCAGTTTCAACTGGCCCTGGCGATAATAGGAAACAAAATTCATCACAATTCTGGGACATAAGACTCTTCCCGCACTGATCTCAATCCCATAAAATTGCTCGTGTTTTATAGCTCGGCTGTTTCAAGAATAAATCATAGTGATTTATTATTCTTAGGGGGATTGTCTTGTCGCCGGTGTGAAATGCTCACGTAAGCACGTGAACACCGAAATTCTTGTCAAGTTGCAGACTGAGGGTGTAGCCCATCCTGGCTCGGTGGCTGTGCTGGCTGGTCACATCACATCGAGTCAGGAAGCTGAGAGATGAACTCTGGTGTTCAACTCACTCACTGTTTGTGTAGTCGAGACCCCAGCCTGTAGGGTGGGGCTGCCCAGTTTGGGGTAGCAGTTAACTTAGGTGATCCTTCATGGACATGCCCAGGGATTTGTTCATGGTGATTATAAATTCCATCAAGTTGATAATGGAGATTAATTATCACAGGTATATTGATTATTCACAGTGGTTTTGTTTGTTCAGGTTTTGTTTTCTTTCTTTTTCTCCCCTCCCCCCTTTTTTGAGACAATGTCTGTTGCATCTCTGGCTGGTCTTGAACTCACTACGTAGCTGAGAATGATTTTGAGCTCTTGATTCTCTTGGCTCTAAACCCCATGTGCTGGAACTACAGTTGTATATCCCCATACCTGATGATAAATGGTTTGTGTTTTTGTTTGTCCCCCAACCCGTGTGTGTGTGTGTGTGTGTGTGTGTGTTTTAAGTTTGGGATTCAAGTTAAGTCCATGTGTGTTGAGCTACATGAGACCATCAACAAACATGTGCTTGGGGTTTGTTTCAACTCACAACTGTGGAGATTTAAGAGCCGGGTGATGACACTTTCCTTTTGGTAATGACCTCCTGGCAGAGGACATCACAGTGGTGGTGAGACGTCTGGGAGAGGCCACATGGTGAGCAGGAAGGCATAGCATCTTGCTTTACAGCACCTCACGGCCCAATGTACTAGACTCCCCTGCAGGGCCTGAATTATTCCAAGGAAGAGGCTCCTCGGCTACCTGCCCATCTCCAGCTTGGGGCTGCACCTCTGCTTTCTTAATGTTATGCCAGGGATGAAGTTTCTAGAACATAAGCTGTGGGGAAAGCATAGCCCCTATCGAAGGTCTATTTTCTCCCCTTGACCCTCAGAGACTTGCTCTGGAGGATGGCTAACACAGGTTCTAGAGCCCTAAGAGTCTTTCAGGGTGGGGAGGCATGGCAGCAGGCAGGCGAGGAAATCAGAACAGGAAGCTGAGAGCTCACATCTTCAGCCACAAATATTAGAGCCTTCGGAGATATTTCTCAACCAACCACACTAGAAGATACGTATAAAAGGCACAATGTCTAAACAATAGCTCTACAAAGAGAAGGAAAAGAAATAAAGGGAGATAATCCCAAACATTTTTCTAGAAGCCAGGTCATGTGTCTGTACTAAGATGACCAACAATCAGAAAAGAGTCTACAGGATTTCAGAGAGGGAAAAATGGTCCAGACTGTCAGTGTTGTGGGTTCTGAAGGATGACCAATCGGAGAACGTGACACAGCTGTGAGCAATCAAGAACGTTCTTGCTGGGGCTAAACCGTGAAGCAATAAGAGAAGATGTAACATTTCAATCACATTTTAATTTTATTTGTCCCCTGGAGATTTCTAACTCATCTCCCATTAGTATTCCGGCTTGTCTCAAATCATAAACTATCTGTTCTGCTGACTTCAGGTTTGGTAGAATATTGTGCCAGGATTTAGTAATCAGCAGTCTGAATTTCTTTATAAAGCACCAGTCCAGTGGTACCAGCAGCAGTGATTAATCAATCAATCGATCGATCAATCAATCAATGTGATAATCCCCACAACTACAGCAACAATCAGTTCAGTTACCCGACGAGTTCTTCTTAGTCCTCTTTTTAATATTAATTTATTTATTACATATAAGTACACTGTCGCTGTCTTCAGACACACCAGAAGAGGGCATTGGATCTCATTACAGATGGTTGTGAGCCACCGTGTGGGTGCTGGGATTTGAACTCAGGACCTCTGGAAGAGCAGTCAGTGCTCTTAACCGCTGAGCCCCACTTAGTCCTCTTTTAGTGAGCTTCTGCACTAATGTCATCCCAGGTGAGTCTTACCAGGTCCTCAACAGCATCCCCGGTATCCAGACCGCCTTGCTCTGAGAATGTACAAGCTTTCAGTGGTGACGTTTAAGGACATACTAGAATTAGGTATAAAGAGTACAGTGTTTGAGGCAGTTTCTGCTGGCGGGGTGAAAACAGAGCTCATGTTCCCTGGCTCCAGAACCAACCCCTATCCTGCTTCTTCAAATGTTTTGTGTTTGTCTGTTAACCAGGAAGGCCGGGGGGGGGGGGGGGGGAGGAGGATGCTGTATCCTGTCATCTAAACTGAGGCGCACACAAGTCGTAAATGTGCTGCTTGTTCATTGACCTTCCTTCCCCTGTCACTCTAGATTTCAGGTCAGAGTCCAGGAGGGGACCTGACTGCAAAAGCTGAATTGAGGACCCTGAAACCAGGTGACCTGGATAAGGCCCAGTCACCGACATTAACGTCCTTGCTTAACCCCTTGTGTCAAAATATGACGGGTCAATGCAACAGCCCACCCCTCCCCCGGGTTTGTGTTCTCATCCTATCAAAATGTTGTCCAGACTCCCGGGGATGCAGTTCAGATCCTGAACTGGCTGCCTCCCTGAGCGCTCAGAAGATATTTCCTTTTAGAACTTCTGTCTAAGTGAGTTTTCTTGGCTTCCACCCCAAACCCAGCACTGTAATTATTGGGGTGTCATTGCACACACTCTTTCAGAAATAAGTCAGGCAGTGGCAGGAATGCCACAAAGGGGTGACTTTGATTTAATCTAAAAGACCAAGTGTACTTAACCTCGTTAACATTTAACTTGCATCCCCTTGCTTTAAGAGGACGGAAAGCACTTATTAATTTCCACAAACGAGTTTGAAGTGAGTCACCAAATTGCCAGAGGGGACCTGACTTTCCAGCTCCATGCCAGGGAGTAGATTCATTAACAGTATAACTGATTCCCACAGTTCCGATGGAACGACACTTTTGCCACCTCATCTGAGGGAGGATATTTTCCTTGAGGAAAGCTGTAGGGGCTCCAACCAATGATTTCTCCACAGGAGATATTAATAAGCATTTCCACATTGTTGCCAATGTATCTAGTCGGATTCCTAGTTAGAAACCCATGTCTCACAAAACGGCAGGTTTATGGAACTAGTGTGTTAATTTTCTGTTCCTTAGAACCAGGTGCATGGGGCTGGAGCGATGGCTCAGAGGTTAAGAGCACTGACTGCTCTTCCAGAGTTCCTGAGTTCAAATCCCAGCAACCACATGGTGGCTCACAACCATATGTAATGAGATCTGATGCCCTCTTCTGGTGTGTCTGAAGACAATGTGTGTGTGTGTGTGTGTGTGTGTGTGTGTGTGTGTGTATACATATATATTAAACCTTAAAAAAAAAACCCAGATGCATGAAGCATATAAAACCTATTATGAAAATCTGGGTACTGTAACTACTGTTAACTAGATAACCACATTTGAAAGTTACGTTCAGACATTGAGTTCCATTGCCCATGCACATGGGAATTTCTTGTCCCCCCACAGTATAGTTTATGATTTCCTTGCTCCCCTCCACAGGCTTAGCAGGGCCAGGGTTGTCATAACAACCAGGTGGCCACAAAGATTCATTAACCATCACATGGATATTCATATCTCCCCAACATACTCCTGTGTTAACTGGAGGATTCGGAGTACAGGCCCGATGATACACACACACACACACACACACACACACACACACACACGATTAGTCCCTGTTACCTGGACAGTCACAAGGTTTTAGCGTTCGAAGGCACCTCATCCTAGTGAACTACGGCTTCCTTTATTGGAGAATTCCAACATCATTCACATTATTTCACGCCCTACAGGAGCATGAGCTTAACCTCAGCCCCATCTTAGCATCTCCGATCTCCATCCTGATGCTACAACACCCTTCTAGAACACTGGCTGACTCAACTCAACATTTCCCACAATCCAAAGCCTTTCAGCAGCTGTTGTCTCTGCTTCATTAGGTTCTAAAAATTTAAATTTATGTAATCTATCCCTGAGAATCCTCAGAGCCCCCCTTTTGTTTAAAAAGCTTCTTTTTTTTTTTTTTTTTTGTGCTATTAGACTGTAACAATTGCTTGTCCTGTAGGATTATATGGTGTCCCTGAAATGTGTTTTACATTATAACAGGCAAAAGGTTGTTTCATTTTACTGGAACACAAGCAGGAGCCTTATAATTTGCTTTTTTCCCCCTTGTGTCAGTAGCCCATCAGAGCCATCGCCTCTAATAAATGTGTAATTACAGAATCAGCTTCTTCAGAACTCAAGGCAGATGCCCACTGAAATCCAGGGTATGTATCAATACTATAATGTATACACTTGAATTTCCCAAATTCTGCTAAATAAAACATGTCCATTTGACAGATTTTATTTTTTGTGTGTATTTTTAATATTATTTCCTGCAGATGAAAGAATTTGATTATGCAAGGAAGGACTTTTTTTAATGATTTATTTAGCTTGTCACCAGGCAGCAAGATTAATTCTGGATAATCGGGAACAAATTCAGCAGTTTCTATATGCAATGCAACTCTTTCTGCATGTGGAGAGTCTAATTGTACGAAGAGATTCGTTAAAATCTAGTAAAGCCATTAGGATGACGTGTAACTCTGATTTTTTTGGCTGAAGCACAAGGACATCGAATTACTGTCACCTGCTTTATAACTAGCCAGTCCCCCACAGGAGCGCCCTGAACTTTCAAGGGCCTTACAGCTTTCTGACATCCTGTATTGGCATTTTCAAAAGCCAAAGATTCAACTAACACTTGCTTAGGCTTTTTATCAGTAAGTGATTTTTTTTTTTATGGACCAGCTCTTTAATGGTCACATTACTTAATAAGCCCATTCTTTTCAGGTGTTGTGTTTTTATAGAATTTAACTGAGAGTTTCTGTTATAAAATAAAATGTGACAGCGGAGTAAGGGTGCGGCTGGCAGGCCCACACCACGGTGCTCCCTGGAGAAATCATACCGTGCGACAGAAATGATCTAAGGAGAGTTTATTATGGGAGAAGGGAGGGAGCAGGGACCTGGAAAATGGGTAGAAGCAGAGAAGGGGGTGACTATAAAGGACAGAGAGAGAAAGGAAGGCTGACCAGGAACACATGGAGAGAGAGAGAGAAGGGGGGAGAGAGAGAGAGAGAGAGAGAGAGAGAGAGAGAGAGAGAGAGAGAGAGAGAGAGAAACACACACACATACACTGAGAGACAGAGAAAGACAGAGAGGCAAAGAGACAGACACACAGACAGATACAGACAGATAGACAGAGACAGAGAGACAGAGACAGAAACAGAGAAAGACAGACAGACAGACAGACAGACAGACACACACACACACACACACACACACACACACACGGGGTGGGGGAGAGATGCCAGGAGTCAGCAGCCTGGCCTGGAATGGTTTCAAGTGAGACACTGAGCTCGCTTTAGACTTATAGTCCCTGGCCTTCTAGTTCTCTAACTACTGATAGCTTCTAAAAACTCCTAAAAAGTTCCTTGCTTGTTCTGTGGTTAAAGACCCACCTGCTTGGGCAAGTAACACCTGCTGCAGCAGGAAATTAAGTAAAAATTTATTGTTAAAGTTTTCTGTCCAGGCAGCCAGAAGTCTCTCAGGCACGGACTGGTTAACTCTTTGTGAACCAGAGAGGAAAGAGAGGAGAAGAATTGAAATGTTTTATACAGGCAAATATGCACAGACACAAATACATTCACCCACACAAATACATTAACACACACATTTTCATTTCCACATTAGCACACTTAAGCCAAACCATCCAAACAACTTTATTTCTTTCCTCTGGCCTTTTTATACTTTCTTAGACAAAAAGTTCTTTATAAAATTACCTCAGGGATAAGTGTTACATAATGGGAGTTACAGGAGGATGTTGGTTGATTCTAAGTTCAAAGCAGTGTTTCATTCCAATAAGCTCATTATAAGTTCAGGGCAGCAGTTTTCACATGGGCTTGCCTTGTCACAGTGCACCCCTGTGTGTGGCTTCATCCTGGGACCTAAATGTTTTTTCTTGAACACAAACTTGTCCCAAACCTGTTTCTCTTTTTAGTGTGGTTATGAAAGCTCATTGTATTTCTTATTATGCAGCCTTTACTTACCATTACTCGGAGTGGGCACATTCTGTCCTTGATCCCAACTTTACTGCTTCTTTCTAGCAAACCAACTAAGACTACCTCTTAAAACTTTCTTCCTAAAATTATTTGGAAATCTGACCAATAGGGTAGTAATGCCAAGGGATTATTATATGAATTTAATAAGGACAGGAAAGGCATATCAGCTGCAAGAAGAAACCCAGAGATGAGGTCTCTTTGGGACCTTGCCACTAAGCTCACCCATCAAAGACCATGCAAAGCAACAATAAAAACAAACAAACAAACAAACAAACAAAAACAGTGGGCTTCCTCCAGGAAGGTCACCTGCTAGCCTTAGCCTATCCTAGATGGCTCCTGAGAGAGAGAGAGGAGGAGCAGGAGAAGTAGAAGGAGAAGAAAAGAGGGAAGAAAGGAAGACAGAAGAGAGGGGGCTGGGGTATCAAGCAGTCCTCTTATATGCTGTGCTGGGCCACCTAGACCTGGTGGTGGTGCTGTTGATGATGCAAGCTGTTGCCAGGTTACTGTTGCTAGGCTCCTGGGTGGAGCCTAGCAGAATCGTCTGCAAGCCAATAGTTTTCAGAAAAGCACCTTAAAGAGCAGAGTCAAGTCCTCAGCAGTGATAAAAAGATAAGAGTCTACCGGATGATATAGTTCAAACTTGGGAATTTCATTCTTATTAGTTTATTTACTATGAAAATTAAAATTCATTTAAGCATTAATTAGATGTTCAAGAGAACATCCTCCATATCACGAATGACTAATATCAATACTTCTAGAAACGTAAACAGTATTTGGGTTAGTAATTTATACCCTGGTTGCGATTGATTTTGTACTAGAAGTTAGGCTTGTTTTAAATTATTTCCTCCCATGAAGAGACCACTGATAATGAGTTATTCCCACTGTTAGGGGAAAACAAAAATCACTTAAACAAAAATCAAGCAAACAAACAACAAGAAAGTTCTAAGTTCTGAGCCATCGGGCCTTAGTTCATGCTGCAGGAGCCTGGCCCCGCCCACCAGCGCCCCGCCCACCAGCAGGAGCCTGGCCCCGCCCACCAGCGCCCCGCCCACCAGCAGGAGCATAGCCCCACTCACCATTCTTTGGCATTCAGACATTGCTGCTCTGCAAGGAGCCCTTTGGTCAAAAAGGCTAAAAAAGGCCTTCGTTAAACATTTTCCCTTCGTCCACCAGAAAAGGCATTTCCCCCATTCACTCTTTGTCTCAGGAGCCTTCTTATGTGTACATATTCCTAGTCTAGAGATGGGAGAGTTATTCCCTACCAAATCCTGGTGTTTCGCTCTGTGAGCATCCCCTACCTCCGGTCCTGGTCCGGACCCCTCTTAATCTAAGCTGTAAAATGCTAGACGCCAAATGTCAGTGTTCTGGATTAGACTGGATGGTTGAGTAAGAGAGGCTTTGCAGGACGAACTTAAGCTTCTCAGCCTCGCGGAGGGCATCGGCCTCAGGACTGAGCTGTGTGGATCCATTTTGCAGAACGTCTTTATCGTTGCACAAAAGCAACTTAATTTCTGCATACCATTAATGGAAGGAACCGTGACCTAAGCAGTTTTCAGCCATATGAGACTTCCTGGTTTATCTGGTCTGTCTCAGGACTAAGTTATGCAAAAGGCTGTTCTGTGACTCCTTTAGAAGAGCAACCCCATAAAACCTCAGAAAACAACACTGACTGTTTATAAAAGGCTATCCCAAGGCCTATGTGTCTGCACTCCGGAATTTATGCCAGATACAGTGGTTCTGCTAAAATAAGGTTACACTAACATGAAAACCCACATTCCATCTTGTAGCAGTAACTGTTAGACCGCTCTGGCTCCAGGTAGGTGCACACAAGGCTCTGCAACCGACCGAGAACTCAGATTCCACGAGCGAAAGACACACACAGTTCACCTTTATATTTAATATACCTCAACTAGCGCAATGACTGAGCATTTCCAACCTCCCGGCGGCTAGCACACACGCCCCACCAGTATTCCTGAGTTAACCCTTCTAAATCTGTGTTTTACCTTTGCTGCCCTCTTTCCTTCTGGGCAGCCATCCCATGGGGCCGATTTCCCCTTGCACCAGCATTTCGGCTGTCTCACCCTCTTGCCCCTTCATGGCGTGGTCCGTCCTATGCCCCTCTCATGCAAGACTTTCTTCTTCCTTCTCCTGCGTTTCTTGTCCGGGAAGCCTAAAAGTTCTGCCTCTGTATCCCTGCTATCAGCCGCTGGCAACTTTATTTTCCAATCAAAACCCTTTGGGAGCAGACGTGTGAATTCTCATGTAATTTGGGAATCCATTAAATCAAATTCCCAACACCATCGGGATCCTATCATGGAAGGAGAGAACTGAGTCCCCAAAACTGTCTTCGGACCTTCACACCTTAAATAAGCAGACAGCACTTGCTGGGGACATGAAACTTTTTGTTGCCCTCCCCCACCCTACCCCCCCCCGGCCCCACCCCCACATGATGTTCTGAGATGGTTTAGTGGGTTGTGCATTCAGATGCTAATTTCCGTGCGGGGTGGGGGGGGAGACAGACAGACAGACAGACAGATAGATAGACAGACAGACAGAGACAGACAGTGAGAGACAGAAGAGTAGAGAAGAGAAAGAGAGTCCATGGAGGAAACCTGAGAGAGGACGTGGATAGACCAGGAGGATTCGCCGTGAGGTGGTGATAAGAGAGCCACCATGAGCACACATGGACCAGAGACAGCCAGGACAAGCAAGGGGGCTTTTGGCTGGGCATTAAGCAGCCTAGTCAGGTTAGAATATCTCAGAGCCCGCCCAGCTTAGGGTTACAACTCGTTAATAAAAAAATACCAGGTCTCTGTGTCTTTATGTTGGGGCAATGCTTCGCAGTGGTGCGGCTTTGACTCACCGTCCTGGAACACTAAGAAAATTCACACGAAACAGAGCTCCACTGGGGGGCTTTGAACCTTGAGTGACTGGCATGGGGTTGCAAGGATAAATTATGTGTATGTATATACATGTAGATGTAGATGATGTATATGTATATGTATGTGAATATGACGTATATGTATATGATGTATACAATGCATATAATGTATGTGATGTGTATATGTATGTGTAATGTATATGTATATGATGTATATGATGTATACGATGCATATAATATATATGATGTATATATGTATGTGTAATGTATATGATATGTATGTGTGATGTGTATGATGTGTATGTGTAATGTATATGATGTGTATGTATAATGTATAAGTGTATGTATGTGATGTATACGATGTATATGTTTATGTGTATATGTATACATATATGTATATGATGTATATATGTATGCATATGCATATATATCCTCTCTCTCTATACACACACACACACACACACACACACGCACGCACGCACGCACGCACGCACGCACGCACACATAAAACATTTGCAGTTGTTGAATGGAGCCTACAGAGTAATGTTAGATACTGGGTGGTGATGAATCAAGGTCTCACTTCAGACAACTTCAGTAGCAATGTGTAGTCACGTGACCACTTACTTAGCTTGTATGTTATCCCTTGGAAGAGTGCCAGGGAGCTGGATGCACACAGAGAGAACATAGCTGAATGCAGAGTCTGCACGTAGACCATATATAGTTCAGGAAGTGCTGAAACCTGATGCTTTAAAGGTTAAGGTCACATGTCTTCCCTGACACGCAGCTCTCCTTTGACTGTATCCACTGGGGGGAACCTACTGATGCTCCCAGAGTACTAAGACCAGGCAAGCTCTCTTTTCTTATGCTCCTTCATACTAGCCGTCCCCAGGCTCAGCACACGAACAAGTCCTTACTTGAAAGACCCCAGGAACGAGATCTCAGCCAAGCCCTCATTTCTGTTTCTGCTCTGTTGCCCAGGAATGCCTTAATTTCACTTCTGGGAATCACAAAGGACGAGGCACACCCTAAGTGGTTAACACAAACCCACAGGGGAAGGAGGGTGTTCACGGGGCGGGTTCTGGTGCTGGGAAGACGGCTTAGTCAGGAGAGTGTTTTCTCTACAAGCCTGACTGAGTACGAGAGTCTCATCCCTGGAACAGGCAGGTCCACTGGGCTCGCTCATCGATAACCTGAACTGTTGAGCCTTAGCTACTGGGAGACCCTGTTTCAGAAAACCAAGATGGATGGTTGTTCAGGGAGCAACACCTCATGTGGGCCCTCTGACTCACATACAACTGTGCGCTCACACTGACATTAGATTTCAAAACCTAACTCTCTCAGCTCTGCCCTATAGTCCTATCTTGGGTAATGTGACGTGGGCTGACTTAACTTTATTCCCGAACACAAAGGGATCACAGTACCGAAGGTGTACGGACTGGCACACGTAAACATGCCTGTGATAGCTCTGGCACTACTGGATCTGGAGAGAGACTGGGCTGTTCCTGTCTCCATTGCCACGCTCTGGGCAGGGTTCTAAAGTTCTACACATGCACGCTTGGTGTCTCCAGATGAGTTCGGTTAGTGACAAAGATGGCCGCAGCTCTGTCCAGTAACCATCTCTTACTTCCTTGTCGTGTGACTCTGTTTCCTTCTACCCTTGACTCTGGACTGGCTTTGTGCCTTTTTCTCCCCCAATAGAATGCAGCAGAAATTGTTGTTCAGGCTCTGCTTCCATGCCCAGCCTACAGCTGTGTGACAGGCCAGACAGAAGTCACAACAGATAGACTGGGGGAACTGCTAGGGATGGAGACCTTAGGCAGCAAGTAAGTACAGAGGAGAACAGACTCCGGGGAGCCAGGCTTCAGTGAGAAAGCTCTTTTAATTGGGAGAATGGAACTATTGAAACCTTTAAGAAGTAGGTAGGGGTCTTCAGGGAGAGTTTATATTATTAGCCAGGACCAGGGTGCTGAGGATGTCTCATGTATATAGGGAGGAATTTCAGAAGTTGCTGAACATAATCTTATAACAAGCCGACCCTGACTGCCAGGATGTGACCTTCTCCAAGGGGCAAAGGAGGCGGCGCAGGGCTGCTTGGGTCTGGATGTGCAATTATGGGGCACAGAGGTTGTGGGGCGGTTGATCTCAGGATGAGATTTCCTCGGTTTGGACACATCCTGACCACACTCTTACTCTGGACTGGCATCGCTGTTCCCGTAGTTCGCCTGGCCACACAGAAAATGATGCCTTATGCTTTCTGAGACATGCCCATAGATGGGGCTGATGCCATGCAGGAAGAGTTTCAGCAGGTGGACAAGGCTTCCTGGAAACCGTCCGCTGTTTTGCTTTGCTTCCATGGGTGTATCCTGCTCATTGGAGTTTGCGTCATCCATCCAATATGTCTGTCTGTCTGTCTGTCTGTCTGTATGCATGTGTGTATATGTGTAAAATTTTTGGAGCTTGTCTGTGGGTCTGTTTCACTTAGCCAGTGGAATGCCACCCAGGCAGATGAAACTCAGGGACACTGGCTACATTCCATCCTCACTGCCACTGGGGTACTGGGCTTGTGTGACACACAGGCACACTGCTCAGAGGAGGCAAAACACAGCCTAAGATGGGGACCCCAGTCTGTGCCTTTCTGGGTGAGAAGCAGCACAGGCTGGGGTTGAAGCTGTGACTCCAAAGCTCCCAGACACTTGCGCAGAGGGGCTTCTGCGGGAGACTTAGGAGGTGCCGCTCGGTAACAAAGGCTTCCCTCCCCCCAGTGGTGGTTCTTGATGAGAGAGACAGTCCTTGCTTGTCCAAGCTGTTTATTCATCATGGAAAACAGATGCAGACATTTTGCTCAGGACCAGAGATTAAAAGTTTTTGCAGGAGGGAAAGTCTGTGAAGGGACATTTATTAACTATACCCTCCGGGCCTGTGTAGGAACCTCATTATCGTGGAGAACCCCAGACTCTATTTTGTGGATTGTTGTCTATATGCAGGTGAGGGCAGGTATAAGATAAAGCAAGAGCCTGTGATTGGGCACTGGAAAAGGAAGTCAGGCTGAGAGTTTCAGAGATGGGACAAATTGAGACAGAGGAAAGAGAGGAGAGAAGATGAAGGAAGAGAAGAACAGATCTGATCCACGTGGTTTTAAATAGTCACAGTAAGGTAGCTACGATTATCACAGAAGGAATAGAATAATTTGCCCAATCTAGGTTGGCAGCTTGTATCAATATCAACGGGCTCTGAGTTTGTTGTGTGGGCGTTTTGTGGGGTGAGAATTTACTGATCTAACTCTGACTGAAAAACTACGAGCCTCTAGAGTTTTGATTTTTCTGTGTTACTGTGTTATTTGTGACAGCAAGTCACAGGGGGCAGATGGATGGGAAGATAGCGATCAGCTCGGAGGCAGGCGAGCTGCAGGGAACAGGAAAGACCACAGCTAACAGCTCCCACTGCACACCAGAGCGTGGGTTTGGGGGAGTGCGCCCCAGCTAGCCACAGAAATTTGAGAGTGCCTTGGCTAAGAAATTTGGGAGTGGTTTGGCAGGGAGGAGAGAGCTCTGGAGAGGTAGAGTCAGCTTGGTGGGACAGGTTTTGGCAAAAAGGGAAGCATGCCATCTTAGTATCAGGCTGGGAACAGACCAGAACCGCTGACCGGTGCCTAGCCGGTGATAGCGTGGGTTGGTTTTTAATACTTTACACTACAGGACTCAAACGCCCACCACTCACAGTTTTGCTCACAGTTTTGAGAATTGTTGGGATTAATTTGTTTAACTTTAGCAGTTTTTCTGTTTGGTGACAGGGCTCCACTTGCCCCACACTTGTTGACACTTGCTTCATTCACTAAATGTGTGTGTGTGTGTGTGTGTGTGTGTGTGTGTGTGTGTGTGTGTGTGTGTGTGATTTTTTTTTTCCTCTTTCTTGCTAGCCCAGAGAATTAAGTTTTGGTCCCTCTGAAAAAGTCCACTGAGCGACTTTTCTCTGACTCCACTATTGGCCCTCCTTGGTTTACTCTGTGGTACTGAAGCTGTCCTTCCACAGAAATGGCCCTGCAGATTTTGTTTTTGTATTCTTTGGACCCTCTGCCACCTTGTCAAAAGGCTCCATCTAGTCTGATGGAGGATGAGAGAGGTGGGAGGTGAAGCATCCAGTTGAGGGCTAGCCTGAGTTATCAGCAGAGACCATTGCAGATTGTTGGGTTCAGTGTGGCCACTGAAAGCCTGTTAGTTAAAAAATGGTACCCATGTTAGAGCAGAAAGAGGCAGAGTCAGTCTAAACTGCTGATCTATAAAATTGTGAGCAAATTCATGGTCATCTTTTCAAGTCTTGAGGTTTGGAAACCCTTCAGGCAGCCTGACAGACACCTGAGCCGTCATCCTGAGCCCTGTGTATACATAGATGTTGCTTGGGTTCGAAGCAGTAAGTAGATCTTCTTTTATGGGCTTTGACAGAGCCTCAAAATATTGTATTTGTTATTTGTATGGGTGGCTGTGCGTGCGTATGTGCATATGTTGTGTGTGTATGTGTGGACATTGTGTTCATATGTGCTGTGTGTATGTGTGGGCACTGTATGTGTGTATGTGCTGTGTGTATTGCCGTGTGTGTGTGTGTGTGTGTGTGTGTGTGTGTGTGTGTGTACGTGTAGTGTCTTCCTTTATTTCTCTACACTTTATTTATTGAGGTAGCGTCTCTCAATGAATCCAGAGATTCTCCTCCCTGGCGTTGAGATTACAGTCAGACACAGGATTTTACTGGAGTGCTGGATTCCAAAGTCAGATCCTTAGGCTTGCATGACAAGCACTAATGTTACTAAGTTACTGCTGAAACTATCTCAGAAGTAGTTTGTTTGTTTACATCATCTTTTGGGAATCCCAAGACACCTGAGCTGGTTGCCGAGGAAATGAAGAGCTTCAGGTAGGCAGGGACAGAGCACTGCTGACTCTGGAGAACATCCAGGCGGGGGAGGGAAAAGCCAGCTGAACACAACTGTCAGTCACTGAAGCGGACTGGGGAAAGGACCAGCTGTAACGACATAATGATGAATCCTTCCAAGGGAAGATATTCAAGGTTGTACTGCTGGGGTCAATGACATGACTCGGTGGGTAATGCTGCCTGCCACACAAGACTGAGGAACTGAATTGGAGTCACAGAACCTATAGAACTGTATAAGCCCGTGCTCTGGATGGTGCCCCCTGCACCATACACATAACAGCAGCGACAATAATAAATTCAGAACATTTATTACTCTAGACCCCAAAATTTTAAATCCCATCTACTTTAATCTTTTAAAAAAATCCATTATGCGACCCTGAAAAGAACATGTGATCTATCTGAAAATCCCAGTAAGGGGGGGGGGGAGAAAACATGGACTCTAAAGCAAGCAACAGAGTTGTACCTAGATCCCTAGCTATAAAGGGAGCATGGCAGAAGACGGAGAAGAAGCACAGTAACTGCAGCTGACCAGCACCTGGCACTGCACAGGAAGCCCTGTCTCACTGGAGAGCTGAGGCAGGGGCATTAGAAATTTCAGGTTATTCTTGGCTAAGTTTGAGGCCATGAGGCCAGCGTAGGATGCGTGAAACTGTAGAAAGAAGGAGGAGGAGGAAAAAGAAAGAGAAGAAGAAAGGAGGAGAGGAGGAGGAGAAGAAGAGGAAGAGAAGAAGAGGAGGAGGAGGAAAGGGAGGGGAAGAGAAAGAGGAAGAAGCTGGGGGAGGAGGGAAGGAGGATGGCCCACATCCCTGAGGTTTTCAAAAGTAAAATGGCGGCCATACCTACTGATTTATACCAGGAGGAATTGGAAATTATATTCACTTCATAGTTAGCAGTTACCCTACTAACAGATGCTGACAGAAACCTGTCTAGGAAGAAAGGAATGTGTGCAGGGCCAGTCCCTGGGGAGCTGGGAGAAGGGGTCTGGACTGGAGCTTAGGAGAAGTAAATATTTCAGAGAAAAGCCTTGTCCTGAGGGTCAGCAGGTCTGCAGAGGGGGCTCGAAGGTTCTACTGCAAACCTGTCTGAGATCTGAGGATGGCTTCAGATCTCCATGCTAAGTTCCCTAAACCAGTTCGCTTGGTCTTGAGTTAATTATTTCTTGCTCACCCTCAGTGTGCCTGATTGATGTGGTGATGAATCCTCACTGGAGATTCTGGATTTAGAATCACCAGGAGATGCCACCTCTAGTTGTATCTGTGAGGGAGCATCCAGAAAGGATTGACTGAAGAGGGGAGACCCACCCTCCAGTGGGTGGCACACCCCATCTCTGGGGTCCAGGCTGAAAGAAGGGGTTGCGGAGACAGATGGGTACCTGCCCCTTTCTCTCCTCTGGTCAGTGGAGATGTGAGCAGGTTCTTGGCACCACAACTGGAAGCCACTCCTCTCCTCGCTGTGATGGATTGCATCCCTGCATTGTGACCCAAAATAAACATTCCATCCATGAGATATCTCTGCCTTGTCAGGCTGGGGAGTGAGGGGACACAGAGGCAGTTGAATCTCTGCAAATTCAAGGCCAGCCTGGTCTACAGAGATAGTTCCAGGACATCCAGGGCTACACAGAGAAACCTTATCTAGAAAAACCAACCAACCAGACAACCCCCACAAGACCCCACAAACAAGCAAAGAAACAAACAAAAGAAAACAAAAACCCAAACATCTTGTCAGGCATTTGTTCATAGTGTTGAGGAAAGTATACAGGGAATTTTAGGAATACATCCATTTCTTCATTAGAGTTTGGGAATTTTTAAATGGTTATATCATCATCATCATCATCATCACTATTGAGGTGTGCATTTTACATGTGTATATGCATGATGTCTATATGCATGGTGTGTGCATGCATGTGCATGCTATGTAAGGGTGCACAGCACAGTGCACGTGTGGAGGTCAGAGAACAGTTTGAATCAGTTCCATCCCTCAACTGTGTGGGACCCGGAGACTGAACTCAGGCTGACAGCCAGGGCAGCAAATGCCTTTACCCACCAAGCCATCTCCTGGGCCCCTGCAGCTTTCCCTTTAGTTAAGGTTTGTTTTGTCTTACGGGTACGTGTGTCATGCCCTCAGAGGCTAGAGGAGACACTGAATCCCCTGAAGCTGGAGCTGCGAATCATTGTGATTTACCTAACACGCTGCTGGCAACTGCACTCTGCTCCTCTGGGAAGGGCAGTTTGTGCTCTTTAGCTGCTGGGCCATTTCTCCAGCCCCAGGACTTCGACTCCTAAGTTGTATGTGCCAGTATTTTACCGAGGCCATGAGCCAAGTAACCAATACACTCATCCACATAAATATGTCGAGTGTGTGTCTTTATGGGATGCAGAGGAACATTCTGGGCCCCTTTGCGGATCTGAAAGTAAACCCCAGATCCAAAGGGATTAATTTTAGAAGTTGATTTTGGCAAGTTTGTCCACACATCAAGGGCTTACAGCAGTTCAATAGAGCCACTATGGAACGAAACCAAGATGTCAGAAATGTACTTTAAGCAAACTGTATGAAAACAGTGTATATGAGGAAACACTGCGTGTGAGCCCTGAAGGTGTATTTACACATCTGCACATCCCGAGGGCAGCAGTAAAGTACATCTATCTCTACACGCCCGCCTAGCGCTCTGAGCGACCAGTTCCACTTTAGGTGTCTAAACAGTATCTAAATTAGAAGGCCACTTCAGTCCAGCCTGTCTCATCAAGCCTTTCTCTTGGACCTTTTGTATCTTGGACCAAATTGTATCATTTGACATGGTTCTGGCTTGTCTAGCGCAGACATCTGCTGAGCTGTCTGAGCTGACCCGGACCCACTGCTTCCGAGGGATGGGAGCTCCCGATTGGTGACCTGGGCTTGTCTTGTGTCTTGCGGAACCTGCATGAAACAGGCCACGCATGAACATGCTCCTTCCTGCCTGCAGACTCTGCGAATGGTAGAACATGTGTCCTGGGTGTGCTGCTGTGTGGAAGACCTTGAGGCAGTGTCTTAGGGTTTCCATTGCTATGGAGAGACACGACCACAGCAACTCTTACAAAGGCAGACATTTAATTGGGGCTGGCTTCCAGTCTCAGAGGTTCAGTTCATTATCATTATAACAGGAACCATGGTGGTATGCAGGCACACATGGTGCTGGAGAAGAAGCTGAGAGTTCTGCATCTTGACTCGAAGGCAACCAGGAGAGACTGGCAACCCGGGGCAGCTAGGAGGAAGCTCTTTTCTAAAACAGGTGTAGCCCGAGTGACTTGTAGACAGGAAGTGACCTCCAAGGTCCACCTCCGCAGTGACACACTTCCTCTAACAAGACCACACCTCCTAACTGTATCACTCTCTATGGGCCAAACATTCAAACCAACCCAGGCAGCTAATACAAATGCAGAGGCTGGGCACAAAGGGCCGGGCATCGGCCTTCTGGTTCCCAGTTCCCAGAATACACAGCCAGACAACCACACAGCACATTTACTTTATATCATTTATTTAGTTGGTTGGTTGGGCCCTCTTCCGCTCTGGACAGAGTCTTGCTATGTAACCTTGGCTGGCCCAAAACTCACTAGGTAGACCAGTTTGGCCTCAAACTTCCATTGATCCTTCTGCCTCTGCTTTCTGAATGCTGGAATTAGACTATAAACCAGGAAACCGTGTGTGTGTGTGTGTGTGTGTGTGTGTGTGTGTGTGTGTGTGTGTATTTAGTGAGAATTTTGGAATTTTGGTTTATTTAGAAAATACAGAAATACTATAAGGATGTGTTTTCATTTTAACCCCAGGTGTGGAATGTGGGGCTGCTTCCGGCTGATGGCAGCATCTGATTGTGATTTGCCTCGTGCTCTAGCAGAAGTTGTGGTTTTGGCAGCTGCAGGTGGTTTCTGCGGTTGTGTGAAGTTTAGAATCTTGGGAACTTGTTGGAGGAGATGTCAATGCTAGGGCCCCAAGAGGTGGGGTTTTTGGTTGGTGATTGTTCAGTGGGGCAGGGGAGCTGCATTTTGTTAGTAGCAGTGTTCAAAGAAGACACAAAAAGAGAGAAATCAGATTTAGGGATCTTCCTTTTCCTTTGTTCTCCATCCTTTCTCTCCTATTTAGTGTTAGGAGGTGAAACCCAGGGGGATAAAGGGTGGGAAAAAGAATTCACAAAGGCTAACTATGTGTATGCCTGTGTATACATATGCCATGGGGCATGTGTGTATGTGAAGTCAGAACATAGCTTTCAGTATTCCTTTCTCTCCATCTACCACGTGGGTCTTTTCTTCTTCTTCTTCTTCTTAAAGACTAGTTGACTTAAAGATTTATTTATTTATTTACTTTATCTGTATGTGATTACACTGTCACTGTCTTCAGACACACCAGAAGAAGGCATCTGATCTCATTACAGATGGTTGTGAGCCACCATGTGGTTGTTGGGAATTGAACTCAGGACCTCTGTAAGAGCAGACAGTGCTCTAACCACTGAGCCATCTCTCCAGCCCTGCCATGTGGGTCTTAGAGATCAGACTCAAGGCTTCATGCTTTGAGGCAAGGGTCTTTGCCCACTGTCTTTCTGGCGCTATGGGAGAGACAAGTAGAACTGGAAAATAGTGTATCATGACTGTATTAAGTCTAATGAATGATATAAAATGATCAGTTTCATATTGCACGATGTTATCTCAACTAACAAAAAGGCAAAAAGTAGAACACAAGAGTGAGATGTGTGTCAGAGCAGTGGTCCTCACATTTCTGAGATTAGAATGGTGTCTGTATCATGCGGACAACTGTCCTGAGGAGGTGGGTTCTCACATAATTCCCATGGCTCCATCGAGAAGCCATTTGCAGATGTAAATGTAAATTTAGAGAAGTCTTTACAGATGTAAGGAATTTGAACTTGCATAGAAGAATCTGACCAGGATGTGTTGAGCCACGTAGACGCTGAGCATCTCAGAGGACTGTTCTTGTGTGTGTGACGGAGGTGGTTGTGACATCTTCTGGTTCCTGCACTCCCATAGCTTGGTGGCTGAGGCATGGTCCCAGGAGTGATGAAGACCAATGATACCTTCAACAACAACAACATCATCACAATTTTCTTGCTTTTAGGTGTTTGACCTTACACAAAACAGCCTTGACACCTGTGACAAACAGGTAACAAAAGAAGGCAAATGGAGGGGGCTGGGTAGATGGCCCGATAGGTAAAGTGTTTTAAGGCAAAAGTGAGGACCTGAATTCAATCACCATCTCCCACCCTCTTGATTAGGGCTGGCTGTGGTGATTAGATTACAGTGTTGGGCAGGCGAGACAAGTAGATCCCGGGGTCCTCCAGTGGGCCAGCCTGACCTGCTCGGTGAGTTGCAGACCCCTGAGAGGCTCTGTCCCATAAAGAAAAAGTTAAAGGCAAGGTGGCCATATGGTACATTGAAGATGTTACCTGGTCTCTGCACTTGTGTGCAAACACAAACAGCATGAATCAGACTGGCCTGTAATGTGCAGGGATTTTTGTTTAACACACACACTCTCTCTCTCCTTCCTTCTAGGCCTGAAGCTGACTGTGGGTGGTTGTGTGTGTGTGTGTGTGTGTGTGTGTTTAATTGCTTTTTATTTTATACGAATGAGCATTTTGTCTATGTGCATGTCTGTGTATCATGTGCACTCAGAGCCCACAGAGAAAGGCAGCAGTCCTTAGAAATGGAGCTTCAAACACTTGTGAGCTACCTCGTGGGTATTCAGAATTGAATCTGGCTCCTCTGAAGAGCAGCCAGGTTTCTTTAACCACTGAGCTGTCTCTCCAGACCTGTTTTGTTTGTTTGTTTGTTTTAAGATTTATTTTATGTATGTGTGAGTGCACTGTCGCTGTCCTCAGACACACCGCAAGAGGGCATCAGATCCCATTCCAGATGGTTGTGAGCCACCTTGTGGTTGCTGAAATTTGAACTTGGGACCTTTAAAACAGCAACCAGTGCTCTTAACTGCTGAGCCATCTCTCCACTCCTCCCCACTTTTGAGGGGCAGTTTGTTTAGTTTTGGGAGAGTAGAGACAAGAAGATCAGAAATTTGAGGCTATCCTTGGCTACATAGGAAGTTACAGGCCAGCCTAGGATACCCCAAGACCTTATCTCAAGTCAAAAAAGTCTATGGACATGTATGTGCCAAATGTGCATGGCACATACTAGAGAAAATGTAGTTTCAAGTGCTCTCTGGATTCCATGTCCATGACCTCTGCCCTGAAGACTGCTCCGTTCTGAGAGTTGTGGTAAGAGGCGGAGAGACGTCTCAGTTGACAAACACCCAAGAAGTAAAGCCTGAAGGTTTGTTATATGACTCTAGACCCAAAGTCCAAGGTCGCCATCAGCTGTAACTTCGTCCTCTGCAGTAGAGAGAGCGGCAGAATATCGTTTGTCTTTGCAAATCCGTGCCCTACACTTAGACAAATGGAAGACAGCACAGGAGCCACAGGCTGTACCCAGAGTGACGGCAGCCGATCTTCATGTCCCCATCTCGGCTGTGACAGCAGACATCTGAGGGACAGTCCGCCTGCTGGAAGGAGGGGAACAGGCATTTCACTCCAGGTGATGAGAAATGCTTTCTTCTTCACTCCCAGGCCAACTAGCTACTGCTCTACATTTTCTCCCTCCTTCCCTCCCCCCCCCCTCTCTCCTCCCACCCCCCACCCCGCGCATGCTCTTTCTCTTTCTCCCCCAGCCCTTTCCCTTCCCATGATGACTCCCTTGGCCTGAGCCCTTGGGGCCAGTGAACTCACTCAAGAGCAGCTTCCCAATAAGCCTGCCTTGAATATAATCCAATCCAGCTTGAACTGGCTCATTTCACAGGCGGAGACTTAACCTAACACAATCTGCCTTAATTGTTCTGTTATTGTTACTGTTTTAATATTTTTTTTAAAATGGCCACTTTAAGTTTTTGTGTTTACTACCTAGACAGTTAAAATATTTGTTTTTAAATTACACATATGAATAGTTGCCTTCATGTATTGTATGTGTACTGCTTGCATGCTTGGTGCCCTCAGAAACCAGAAGAGGGTGACAGATCCCCTGAACTTAGATTCCTGGTTGTAAGCACATGTGTACCTCACACGCATAAACACATGAAAACACACACACACACACACACAAGCAAAAGGAAGAAGGGAGGTCTTAAGAAGTAGTTTTCAAAACACCCAAAGAAAACCGTGATCTACATGAACAAAGAGGAGATATTTCCTATAAAGTCCTGGCCCAGAATTCCACAGGGTCAGCTATGTAAATGAGGGGTGGCAAATACTCGGTCCTGATTGGCTGAATGCAGGTCATAGCGGGTCAGGTCCTGATAGCAAAATAGAACTTTCCAGAGCCTGTTTATCTTGGCAGCCGACACAGAAACTTGCCCAGGCGAGGGCTACAAGGGTTCAGCTTGTGGTTATTCCAGGAACAGAGAGCTGAGGCATGACCCCACCGGTCATCAAATGGCTACCAGGCTCCATTTTGAACATAGGCCCAGTTAGCCACTTGGGACCCTTGGGAACTCCGGTCTTCTTTTCTTTTGAACCTTTATTTGGATTACTTCTATTTATGTATATGTATGTATGTCCGTGTGAATGTGTAGCGAATGAGTCAAAGAGTGTGGGTGCCTTCAGAAGCCAGAGGAGGGTGTCAGACCTCCGGGAGCTGGGGTAACTGGCCCATGAGCCATCATCATGTGAGTGCTGAGAACTGAACCTGTATCCTTCGCAATGGCAGCTGGTACTCTTAACCACTCAGCAATCTCTCCAACCCCCATGCTCAGTGTGGTGACTTAAATAGGTTTCACCCCCATAGATTCACCTGTTTGAATATTTGGCACCATTAGAAGGCATGGCCTTCTTGGAGTGGGTGTGTCCTTGTTAGAGGATGCGCATCACTGTGGGGGGGTGGTGTTCTCAGGCCTCCTATGCTCAGGCCCCGCCCCAGTGTGGAATGAGCCTCCTCCCCGAAGGCTGTGGAAGCCAGTCTCTTCCTGCCTGCCTTTGGATCAAGATGTAGAATTCTTGGCTCCTCCATCACCGTGTCTGCCCGGACACTGCCATGCTTCCCGCCCTGACGATAATGGACTGAACCTCTGAACCTCTAAGCCAGTCCCAATTACATGTTTTATGAGTAAGAGTTGCCTTGGTCTTGGTTTCTCTTTACAGCAACAAAACTCTAACTCAGCTTTCCTCGAAGTTCACAGGCATTACAAAGTATTTTGTGTGAGGTGGAGATTACATTGTAAACTTCTCCCTCTTAGTGATGATTCCCGCCTGACTGTGTAAGTTATTGGATAGGTATGAAACCTACTTCTGATTTCTAGGTTCTGTGTAGTTATTGGTTGATGGACTTTTCTTTAGTGTTCACGCCAGCATCCATTCCCTTGAGTTTGTTGAAATTTGCTCCTGAGAGTTACATTCATTGTCAGTTATGTGGGTCCTGGTGGAGGAAACGCCTTCTGCGGGGCCCCTGGACGCTGCTGCGGTTTCCCTCCGTTCTCTCCTCCTCTGCCTTCCTCTCTCCCTCCTCCCCTTGCTCCTCCCTTCTCTTCTCCCTTCTCCCTCTTCTCCTCTCTCCCTCCCTGCTTCCCCCCTCTTCCTCCTCCTTGCCTCCCTGCTCCTCCTATTCTTCCTTACTTCTTGACTTTGATTTTAAAAAGACCAAATTGTCCATTGACATGGCTCAAAGGACTGAGGCACTTACTTCCCTAGGACCTACATGGTAGAGGGAGAGAGCTGACTCCTCCAGGTTTTCCTCTTACCTACACACACACAAACACACACACACACACACACAAACACCACAAACATACACACCACAGATACTACACACACACTACATGTACACATCATATGCACATACCACATACATATCACACACAGACACTACACATATATACACTTCACACAAACCAAACACATATATACCACAGATTTCATGTACACACACACACACATATACCACAGACATCACACATACACATCATACACACCACACATATCCACATACACCAGACACACAGCAGACACCCATATATACACATATACCACATATATATCACACACACACTATACACACCCCTCACACACATTTGAATTGGGTGAGCAATTCAAATCAAACAAGAATTTTTTAAAAAACTCACCAATCTTTATTTTATTTTTATTCATTTATTCTCTTGTTTTTCACAAGGTTTCTCTGTGCAGCCCTGGCTGTCCTGGAAGTCACTCTGTAGACCAGGCCGGCCGCCCCTGCCCCCCGAGTGCTGGGATTAAAGGAGTACCATCATCACCCGGTTCACCAAATTTTTAAAGGACTGATCTTTACCGACAATTTGCTATTTTGACGTGAGTTTAAGTTCCCCATTGAGACAGCTCAAACATATTGAATTTAATTTCTGGAGAATGAAACAGGAGAAGGGAAACAAATCCCTCAGAACGTGAGCAAACCCAGGGCCATGTGCTTGCTTGGCCAGGGCTCTCCCACTGAGATAACCCCCCATTCCCTTCTCGCGTCCAGCTAGCATTGGAACTTGACTAGAAACAGTCCAAAGCCGACAGCAGTGAGCTTGTGGCTTCACCAGTGTCCAGCCCCCGCTTTCAGCGTCCAGATGAATATTTGGCAGTGCAGAATCTCAGACTGACTAAATAGATACTTTGATGGTTTAGATAACGTCCGGATTCTGCTAGTTTGTTGGTGGTGGGTGGACAGAGTCACAGATCCCCTCTGTCACCCTCAACAGCCTGAGGTCCCTTAAACTTGTGCTTCTGAACCTGTGGGTCATGACCCCTTTGGCCAAAACTATCTCCGAAACTGTTTACATTATGATTCATAACAATGGCAACATTATAGTTATAAAATAGCATACAGAATAATTTTATGGTTGGGGGGTCACTTTCAGCATGAGGGGCTGTATTAAAGGGCTGCAGCATTGGGGATGTTGAGAACCACTGGTTTAGATTTTTAGGAACCTTTATTCAGGACAAATTGGGACTCGTGGCTTTGACATTGAAAGAAATTTCTAGATTGGCTGGTAGAGCAAATCAGAGTTAAGTTTTATTAAAACTTTGAGAGGCTGGAGAGATGGCGGGTCCTGCGGAAGGCCCGAGTTCAGCTCCAGGGGATCTGATGCCCTCTTCTGGCCTCCCCCAGTACTGCACTCACACACGCAATCACCCACCCCTCCATTACCAAAAATGTCAACTTAGGCGTGAGCATGAGGGTGAAGGGAAAGGCACATTAGGAGTGTGGGCGGGGGTTCTTTCAAGGGTCCTAGTAGTGACCATGCCAGGATTATGCAGGTTTTTGGAATCCCAATGCCCAGTGGGTATCTGGGGACCTCACCCTTCGACCTCTGTTTCCTTCTCTAGAAGCTAATCCTTAGAGGCCCTGGATGAATTTACAATCTGATAAACTAAAACTAGAAGCTACTAGGGTTCTACAACAGGTTTAGTATATGTACTCTCCGGTGCTTCCGATGAGATTCCCAGGAAATTGTAGGACTGTGGATGGGAAGTTAGTGCAGAGGGCATAGCCGGCTGCTGATTATGGGAGAATTCTCCCTTCCCTGCCTCAGGAGATTCCAAGTGAAAACGAGGGTCTCCTTGGTTTGTTTGGTTTTTGGTTTTCAAGATATGGTTTCTCTATGTAGCCCTGGCTGTCCTGGAATTAGTTCTGTAGAGCAGGCTGGCACAAATCCACAGGGTTCCACCTGCTTCTGCCTCCTGAGTGCTGGGATTAAAGGCCTGCACCACCACTGCTGCCTAAGGATCTCCTTGTCTCTTCCTACTCAGTCCAGTTCTCCCTCCCCTCCCTTTCTGTTTTAAGGTGACAGAGTTAGACAGATAGAGTCATATGTAGATAAATTCATACACACACACACACGAATATCTGCACATATGAATATCTGCAATATGAATATATGCACACATGAATACATGCACACGTGAATATATATACACATAAATATGCACATATGAATATACTCACACATGAACATACACACACATGAATATACACAGGCAGGTACACAAATGAAACCCACCTATGGACACACATGAATATATACACATATGAATACACATGTATATACACACACATAGATGAATACACACATACATGCATATACACACATACATGAATGCACACATATGAACACCCACACACATGTATACACACACACATGAACACATACACATACGAATGCATACATAAATATGCATACAAATATACACACGTGTAATTCTATATGTCCTCTACTTATTTAAAACCACCATTCATGTTGATATCCCTTCTCAATACTATTGTTTACTAGGGAACACAGGGTCCATTTTGTACGTTCTTAGTCTCATAGATAAGAGAACTTGAAGGCAGCCAGCTATGAAGGCACACACCGTTAATCCCAGCACTTGGGAGGCGAAGGCGGGAAGACCTCTGTGAGTTTGAAGCCAGCCTGGACTACAGAGTGGGTTCCAGGGCAGCCGAGTTTCTGTAGAAAGACTTTGTCTCAAGGGAACAAACAGAAAATTAAAAACCAGATTCAGAAGGAAGTGGGAGAAGCATTTTATATTTTTAGAGTTTAGGTCCTTTTAGGTCCACCTTCCTCCCTTTTATATGGTGTTTTTAATTTATTCTAAATGGATAGTCTTTCAATTACAAAATTGTTTACTTTTATTTATGTGTATATTTCTATGTGCCTGTTTGTACGTGCCACGGATATGTCTCTTTTATTTCCTCTGATGAGGGAGGAGATGAGAGCTGTACCCAAGCCGTGCAAATGCGTCCAGCCTCTGTACAAGCCAGGTCCTCGAAGGCTTCAGCTTCCAGACTCTGTTAACCTAGGCCTAGAATGTTTCCGCCTCCAAGACTTGCTGTAAACTCACCCTAGCTTTTTCTGAATTCTGGGTGGCTGGTTCTACCCAGCTGTTCTGGCTCAAACTCCTCTCTAAGCTGATTGATTCAAATTGTTTTCTCTCGGCTTCTGGCTGAATTGCTCTGCTTGGAAAGACTGGCTCTGCACTCCATGAGCTGAACTGCTCTGAACTCAACTGCTCCAAATGGAACAGATCTGAGTTGAACTAACTCTCTCTCTCACTCACTCACTCTCTTACTCTTTCTCTCTCCCTCTCCCTTTCTCTGTTCTTCAAGTAGCTTCTCTTTCCTGCTGTTCTCATGAGAGATGGGTGTGTCCTATCTCTGACTCATTCTGTCAAGTGTTTCTCTGATTCTCTTTGTCTACCTGTCAATTAGACATCATTGTTTGGGATTAAAGGTATGTACTAAGGGCATGTCTGCATTGCAGCCAGATCATATCTTTGGATGTCAACCATGTATCTGGATTAAAATTAGTCTACAGCATGGTGTGGAGTTCAGTGCCCTCAAAGGGCAAAAGAAGTCATTGGATCCCCTGAAGCTGGAATTCAGGCAGTTTCAAAACACCTGACATGGCACTAGGACCCAAACCTGGTCCCCTGCAAAGGCAGCAAGTGCTCTTTACCGACGAACCATCTCTCCAGCCCCTTATACGGTATTTAAGCCTTAAATATCTCAGCAGAACTGTGCTTCATCGCATGAATTATTAACTAACTAATCACTTTATTTACTGAGACATGGTTTTGGTGTGTCGCTCAGGCCGGCTCCTGTCTGGGCCTCTCAACTGTCAGGATTACAGACCTGTAACATTATTCCTTCTGTTCACACTTCCTGTGTTTAACTTTTATTGTTTGAAACTGACTTTCACTGTGTAGCTCTGGCTGGTCTGTAACTTCTTATGTAGACCAGGCTGACCTCTAAGTTACGAAGATCTGCCTGCCTCTGCTTCAGGATTGCACAGTTTTAATTACAAAGCCTTTACAGTATGTTTTAGTCATTTACTTGATGGTCTTCTTTTTCAGATTCCTGGCTGTTCTTACTTTTTATTCATCCATGGTCAGCTTAGGAACAATTTTCAATCCAGAGAAAACAGTTTTTGCCAATCTTATTGGAATTGCATTTTGTGTATAAGTGTGTGTGTGTGTGTGTGTGTGTCTGTCTGTCTGTCTGTCTGTCTGTAGGTAACTAATAAGTTTATTGCACTGAGTCACTTTCTCCAGAAACAGTTCTATAACTTGATCTTGATTGGAGGCCGGAAGTAGGCATTGAATTCCCTGGAACTAGAGTTACGAACATCTGTAAACTTCTATGGATCAACTGAGAATCAAACCCAGGACTTCTGGAACAGCATCCAGTGCTCTTAACCGCTGAGCCATCTCGCCAGCCCCTGGATATCACCTGTCTTAGTCAGGGTTACTATTGCTGTGATGAAACACCATGACCAAAGTAACTTAGGACAAAAGGGATTGTGGGGCTTACACTTCCTGTTCGTCAGAGCAGGGAACTCAAACAGGGCAGGAGCGTGGAGGCATGAGCCATGGAGGGTGCTGCTTACAGGCTTGCTATTCATGGCTTGCTCATTCTCCTCTTTTATAGAACTCAGGATCACCAGCCCAGGGATGATACCACCCACAATGGGTGGGGTAATTCACCATCAGTCACCAATTAAGGACATGCCCTATAGGCTTGCCTGAAGTCCGATCTCAGGGAGTATTTTTTCAGTTGAGGTCCCCTCTTCTCATATCTAGCTATGTCAAGCTGACACAAAACCAGCCAGGACATTACCTGTACTACACCTATAAATGACACTGTTCTACCACACCATCTATCACACCTATCATTTCAGCTTTTCTTGTTTGTTTGTTTTCAAGATAGGGTTTCTCTGTGTAGCCGTGGCTGTCCTAGAACTCCCTCTGTAGACCAGGCTGCCCTCGAATTCACAGAAATCTTGCCTCTGCCTCTTGAGTTCTGGGACTAAAAGTGACTCTTAGTCTGCTAATCGCTTCATTCTATCTCTTAAAGTTTATTTTTTTTACTTATGTGCATATAAGCATCCTTGTGTGGGTATGTGCATAAGAGGGCAGACGCTGCGAAGTAGAGAGGAAGGCAATGAATCTGGGACTAGAGCTAGAGGCAGATCTGGGTTGCCTAACTTAAGTTCTGGAATCCAAACTCAGGGTCTCTGCTAGAGTAGTATGTGCTCTTAAGCCCCAAGCCATCCGGGCCCTGCTCAGCTGCACCCCACTGCTTGCAGCATCCTCCTGAACTTCATCCTGCTCAGCCCTGAAGTCTGAGTGCTGGGCCAGCTCCATTTTGCTGAAGCACTTCTACAGCAAAGTACAGTAAAGGCCAATTCGCTCTCGGGTGTCTCCCTGCTGCCCCCTGCCGGCCGACATCGCTACTACACTATCTGAGCAAATCAGGCCATGTGGTACCCTAGAGGCATTAAGTTGGTTTTGTCTTGCTTTCTTTTTGTTCCACCCACTACCAAGAGCCTGGATTTATTCATTATTATTATTTTGCTTTCCGGAGTCCAAAATTCTGAAGACAGTGTTTGAAAAGTAAAGTAAGGTGAACTAAATTGTTTGGGGTGTGGCTCAGATTCTAAGTCCAGGTTTTGAGAAGGAAATAACCAAAGACTGCGATGATTTCCCAAAAGACTCAAAACACTCTCTCATGCATAGCTGTTCCTTGGGACTGTCAAAGCGTATGTGTCTAGAGAGACAGGTAGCAGCGTTTGAGAAACCCTTACATTCGATGTTGTAAACGATCCAGGGGGTATCTTGAAGTCGAGGACCTGGTCAGTTCTTTGCTTTCTCACTTTCTGGGCGCTGGTACAGCCAGATGATGCCTTCATCATGTAGCCGCTTCCAGACTGTTCTCTCTAACGCAAAGTCATGGTTTATGTAAAAGATGAGCCGTTTCCACGATTTATCATAATAGTGGTCAGAGAAGCGCTCATGGCCCTGTGTGATAAAGCCATAGGCGCTCACCTGCAGAAAATGGAGGAGGAGCTCGGACTGGAGGGGCTGCCTCCTTGGGTGGTCTGTCCCTTTATCCTGCTCCTGGCCCTAGACCTCTGGATGGGCTCTGGTGCCCTGGTCATTCCCATTCCTGTGAGCGTCTGCGGCCTTACCTTGTCACAGAGATGAAGGGCCGTGAGCAGGAGCAGGGCGCCAGTGGTGGGGCGGTATAGTCCCCAGTGGGCAGTGTCCAGGGTCTTTGACCTCAGAAACCTGTTCCAATCACCCAGATTCCCAACTGTCAGGAGCCAGCAAAGAGGCCCATGGCCCCTCAGTGGGCTTCCTAGCCTTACCTGTTCTTCATGTAACGGAGAAAGTCTGGGTGCAGCAGGAAGTATCCATCCAAGTCCAAGGCGTCCCGGAAGGCTTCCTGGGGCCTATGCCTGTGGCCAGAGATGGATCGCTCAGGCCCTGTTCTCTTACCTGGCACGTTGGAGGCCAAGTCATGGTCATGGTGTGACTGCTACCATCACTGGGTGTCACAAAGGTAGTGCCACGGGATGAACCGTTTTGAAGTCAGTCAGTCACTTCTCAGTCTGGCTGGGGTTTTCTGGCAGGAGGAGGGAATAGCTTACCTGAACCAGGAAAGTTTTGTTTTCTCCATGGTCTTATTCAAAAACATAGCTTCCAGCCACTCAAAGTCCCGCTCCCCTTCCAGGAAGTGCAGATATCGGACATCCTGAAGACCAAGTACAGCATGTGGTACAGGAGACCTGGCTTGAGGAGCCTGGGCTCAGGGCGGTCCTCCTCTCACTTGTGACCCGGGCTCTACCATGGCCTGAGTGGTTGTTGTCACTGCTCTTGCCCTCATTCGAGCAGATCTTGGGATGAGCCAGGTTCCATCCATATTCCAAGGCGCTCATAGCTCCCCCCCCAGTCTAGGAGGGGATGTGTAGCCACGCCCACTCACATTCATTGGTCTCCCCTGTCCAGTGGCTATATGGCCATGCCCACTCCGTCTAGTCCCTGTGTGGCCACACCCACTGTCACTCATTGGTCTCTCCTATCCAGGGATCGTATGGCCATTCCTCTCTTCTCACCTTCCCCAGAGGCACATGCTGAAAACCTCGACTACCCAAAGTGAGGATAGACTGGACCAGGGAGAAGGCAGTGAAGCCATAGAAGGATGTCCGGGTCCCCACATCCTGTTCATATCCTTTAATAACGGCTCCACTCAGTCTGTATAGAAAGATCGAACCACGTGATGCTAATGGAGGAGAGACATTTTTGTCCAGGTGTGTGAGAAAGATGAAGCAGGAAGGCAGAAGTTGTAGACACACTCCATTTTCTAGATGAAGATATGGGGACATGTCTTATTTAGGGCTGTTTAGCTGTGAAGAGACACTGTAACCACTGTGCTGAACCTTATAGAGGAAAGCATTTGATTGGGGCAGGCTTACAGTTTCAGAGCTTTAGTCCATAATCATTAGGGTGAGGGATACGGTGGGTCACAGGCAGGCATGGTGCTGGAGGAGCTGAAGTGCTACATCTTGATCCACAGGCAGCAGAAGGAGATTATGTGGCACACAGGGCATAGCTTGAGCTTAGATTGCCAAGCAGACCACACTTCCTTCAACAGGAGCACGCCCACTCCACAAGGCCACACCTCCTAATCAGGCCACGCCACATGGGCTAAATATTAGCCCAGAAAAGTCAATAGAGACCATTCCTATTCAAACACCACAGGACACTTATCGGGTCTCCTATAACAACCCATATGTACAGGTAATGAAGGGAGAACATACCGGAAAACATAGTCATGGCTGTCTATCTCCTGGCCCATACGTGAATCGTTCAGGATGCCCCCGTTGCCCACTACAGCACAGCTGATACACTTGGAGTACCCAGTGGGGAGGCTGGCCAGGAGGAGCTGCTGCTGGGGTACCGGACGGAAGCGGGTCACGACCTTCTGCACCACTACAACAGAGCAGGGCTCCATTCAGAGCCCCGGAAGTAGGTCGACACAAGACAGGAAGCCAGGCACCCGTGCCCTGAAGTAAGGACTCACAGGACTGGTTGAGCTCCATGAAGCCATAGGGCGGTTTGAAGTGCTCCAGACGTCTCCACTCGCTCTGGGTGAAGCGTCCAGAGTCCAGGAACAGAGTGATGTTGGGCAGAAAGATATTCTTTAGCCATGGTGAATGTGAGGCCAGGATCTTCAGAGAACCAGGGCAGGTCTGGGTGCAGGGAGATTTGTAAAGGCAATGGAGAGGCCCAGGAAACCATCAGCCAGAGGCTGTGTGGGCTTGGTTAGACAGAGGCTGGCTGGGGTGGGGGTGAAGTGTGACAGTTTCTGCTCAGGACCTGGAAAGATGGCTTGGGCAGTTAAGAGCACTGACTGCTCCTCCAGAGGTCATGAGTTCAATTCCCAGCAACTGCATAGTGGCTCAAAACCATCTGTACAGAAATCTGGTTCCCTCTTCAGGTGTGTCTGAAGACAACTAGGGTGTACTTAAATGTAATAAATAAAAAAATATTTAAAAAGTTCCTGCTCCTGACTTTCTCTTTTACTCGGGAAATGAGGGTCTGACTTCCTAACTCTCTATGTCTGGGTCTAGCTTTATTCCAGAACATGGGCCCCCCTCAGCTCCTAAGCAAATAACCCTTGTATGTCTGAAAGCCACATGTGTGTGTGGGCACTGTTGTGTTGGGATATGGCTCTGCCCTGAGTATGTATGGAAGCAGGTTTTCAGCATTTCCATCAAGCAGGGGAGGGAAGGATTATGGAGGTGACATGGGGTGAACTCTTGCACCATTTCCTGTGTGCAGGACACTGAAAGCTCTACAGGAGCTGCTGTGAGCTGGGCCGTGTCTTCATGTCTGCTCGTCCAATGCCTATAGAATAAGGAATCACATACTGGACTCCAAAAATGGCCACCGTCCCTCACACAGAAAGTTGGCCTGCCCAAGGCCCTCTTCAAGGGTTCTCAAACAAGGCCTTCCCAGACACCCCTTTTTAAGTTGTCCAGATCTTGATTCTGGACCTGCCTTCTCCTCCCCGACTTTGGCTGTTCTGAGAAGGAAAGACGGGCCCATAGCCAGTGCCAGGTTGAGCATGGAGGTAATGTCTGTGTGGGGAGCTGGTAGAGGGCAGAGTCAAGGTGAAGGTCTGGACTCACCGTCTGTGGACTGTGTGCATCCATGTTATATTCCTCCTCAAAATCCCACCGAGGCTCAGACTTGAAGTCAGAGACCTTCAGCCTTTGTCTTCTTTGTGTGGTGGGGTGTGATAAAGAGACAGGGATATGAGTCTGGCTTCCTTGGGTTTGGACCACCTTTTTCTTGGCTGGGACAGCCCTTGTGGCCATTGGCGTCTTCCTTGTGGACACTGCTCCTGTAGATCTCAATACTTTGTCCAGACTTTGAGAAGCAGGAATGTTTGTACCATGGTCTGCCTTACTCTGAGGATTCTCTGCTGCTGGCCTTGTGAACTCCATCTTCCTCTTCTCTTCCCCATCTCCTTGCTCTCCTCGGGCTCTTTCTTTGTTCTGTTTCTGCAGCTTCACCTCCTTTGTTCTGACAGAAGTTGTCTCCTTGTTGTGAACTCTGGGTGGCAGTGTCATGCTGGGTCCTTGCATTGTGGCCTCTTGTCTAAGCTCCTGTGGACTTGATTCAAGCTTCTTTGTAAACTGGTACCTGGACAGAGAGAACCCTTGGGGAACGCTGGATGTTACATAAACTGGCCACAAGCATCCCTAGCAGGCTGAGGAGGCAGCTCAGTGAGTGAGGATGCTTGTTTTGCAAGCCTGAGCTCTGAGATTGTATCCTCAGCTTCCGTATGTACAAAAACCCTGCAACCTATACACCCCAAATATAGTCACACGCATGTCTGCAAGTTCATATGCCTCCCTTCGTTACCCCAGGTTATTTTATGAAACAGAGCTTCTCACTGAACCTGATGCTCACTGATTTGGGAAGAGTAATTGGTCAACCAAACCCCACAGGTCTTCTCTCTATGAACATGTCCATACAGGCTGCTGCCTGTGGGTGCTGAGACTCGAACTCGGGTCCTCATGCATGTGCACCAATGACCTCACCATCTGCCTATTTCTTACGCACAGGATAAAGGTAAGAAGTCCCTGAGTTCTTGGGTTTGATCTGCTGAGTCTCCCGTGGGTCTTATATTCCTGAGTGGATCCTGGTTTTTCGCCTTTTAAGCTTTGTTTCCCTCCTTGCTGACGTGGCTGTGGGTACCACAGAAATGCTCTGTCCCCATTATCTTCTCACATGCCCCTTACTTGTTATTTCTATTCCCTTTCCTGTATCAACTGTCCAGCTTAACCTCATTTCTAATAACAGAAGACTAATAATCTCACAAGCCCCTCCCATTCTTTATCTACATGTCCTGCTCTCTTCTGTTAGACTTTGAATCTCTCCAGAGCTGACCAGAAAGAAGTAAACAGTTCAACCAGGGCCTAAATCTCTGTTTCTCAGGCTCCAGGTTGGGTAGGACTACTATTGACTTTTATGGAGCTCAAATCTATTATCTTTGAAAACACGTGTCAACGTCAGTCTTGTGCGGTTGTAAAAATCAAAGTCACACAGAGAAGGACTCCAGTTCTGAATTGATGTGTCATAAAAGAGGGTGTGCCACCTTCACAATGAGCCTCAGAAGGCAACGTAATCCTTTTATAGCTCCATTTCAGGCATCTTAAACTTTATTAAATTACCTCTGTGCCTGCTAGTATAGGTATAGAAGTCTGTGTGTGTGCATGTTCCCATGTGTGTGCATGTTCCCGTGTGTGTGCATGTTCCCATATGTGTGCATGTTCCCGTGTGTGTGCATGTTCCCGTGTGTGTTATGTTCCCGTGTGTGTGCATGTTCCCGTGTGTGTGCATGTTCCCATATGTGTGCATGTTCCCGTGTGTGTGCATGTTCCCGTGTGTGTTATGTTCCCGTGTGTGTGCATGTTCCCGTGTGTGTGCATGTTCCCGTGTGTGTGCATGTTCCCATATGTGTGCATGTTCCCGTGTTTGTGCATGTTCCCGTGTGTGTATGTTCCCGTGTGTGTGCATGTTCCCACATGTGTGCATGTTCCCATGTGTGTCCATGTGCTCACATGTGTGATGTGCTCCTGTGTGTGGATGTGTTCATGTGTATGTTTGCCTCTGGAGACAAGAGGTCAGCCTCTGGTGTCTTCCTTAGAAACCTTTGCTTTTTGAGACAGTCTATCATTGGCTTAGAGCTTGCTAAGTAAGCTTGGCTGGCCATCAATCCTCAAGGTTCTACCTGTCTCTCTACCCCACAGCACTGGGATTTGGAGTCCTCCCCACCACTCTGGATTTCACATGAGTACAGGGAATCGAACTCAGATCCTCATGCTTGTGTGGCAAGTACTTGACCCACTGAGCCTTCTCCCCAGGCCCTTCAAAGCTTTGCCTTCCTTGTTGACTCCGGGTTCTATGTGGTGATGGCTGGCCTCAGACTCAGGGTCCACCAACCCAGATGCTTGAGGTCATGGCCTGCTCCGCTCCACTTGCCCGTTGTTCCCTGCACTTACTGGCTTTCACTGCTTCAGATCTTCTGCCCCTGAAGCAGCATGGTGACCCCTCCCATCTGTGAAACCTGTCCTCACTTTTGTGCCCCCTCTTCCTCCCACCACCCACTCCTTTAAAATATCCCCTGAGGTTCACTTCTTGTCCCTCCTCCTCCCTGGGCTTCAGTGGCTGAAGCCTCCTCCTTCCTGCACTTCCTGCCAGAGTTAATTTACTAGTCACTCTCCACCTCATGCCTTTGATTGTCACCCTGAATGGTCAAAACCCTCTCCTTGAAGATGCCTTTCTGCCCTGAAAGTCCTTTGCCTCCCTCCCCTAGCCCACCTTTCTCCTGTGCTAGCTGGGAAGCCCTCCTATTGGAATGCGACTTTCCCCTTAAGGAAGGCTGATGGATTTTTCTCTCAGCTCCTTCTCTATAGATGCCTCCTCCTCTGCAGACAAACTGAATATTGTGTTCGAAGCCTTCCACAGAGCCCTTCTAGACCCTCCCTCTTCCAGAGTCCTGTCTCCATGGCAATCATTCCCTCTGTCAATCATTTGGAATGTAATTATATGCAATGGATTGACCCTGCTTCATGTTACAGTCACTTCAGCTGATTAGAACTCACTCTAGTTTTGAGTGGGGGTGCATGCCTGTAATCCCAGCACTTGGGAAGCTAAGGCAGGAGATTCATCAGTCTGGGGTTAGCCTGGTGTATATAGTGAAACACTGTGTGTCCGTCTATGTTCAGTCTGTCCATATATCTATCTACAAATCTATTTATCTATCAACATATCTATCTATAAATCTATCTATCATCCATCCATGTATGTATGTATGTATGTATCTATCTATCTATCCATCTATCTATGGGATAGAAATGCCTGGGTTTGAGTCCCAGCCCTGTGACAGGCAGACAGTGTCTTTATTGTTGAGTGACTCACCTTATCCATCTGTCTTCCTCATAAGGAGGAGTGAGAACCTGGACCTGAAGGGTTTGGAACGACCTTGTGCACAGAAACACCGCAGAGGGTCAGCTACTGCAGCCTTGTGAACTCTGTGCACTGCCCAGTCTTAAGGAGTAACAGAGTAGGGAGACTTCACTTCTCTGATTTTTTTCTTAAACACTCTGTCTCCTGTAGCTCAGGCTGACCTTGAACTTGCTATGGGGATGAACTTGAACTCCTGATCCTCCTGCCTCTGCCTCCATGAGCTGAGACGTGCCATCTTCCTACTGTGATACTAGGAATCACACTTTGTTCATGCACGGCAAACAGCAAGCGCTCCACCTACTAGGCCCCATCAGACCCAACTTCTCTCTCTGTCCTTTACCTTCCTTCCATCTTGTTAGAGAATGTATGTATTGTTTTCAAATGTCAAGAGCAGTGAAACAAAGAAACCAAAAAAAAAAAAAAAAAAAAAAAAAAAAAAAAAAAAAAAAGAAGAAGAAGAAGAAGCATTTTCATTGATTCTTTTAAAAAAAAAGTCCTTTTTGGAGATGCACTAAATGGTCTAGAAGTTTTTATGGTGGTCTCACATGGGGCACAGATCTGGAGGGTCCCCTCACTCCCACCAGTGGGATGTCCTGACTTTTTGACCCCCTTTTCATGTTGAGAATGCCTCAGAGACCTCCACAGCCTAGGTCTGTGCGTGGGTTTAGGGACATGGTGTGTAAGAGCCAGCACCTCAGCTGCCCTAATACTTACCATCCTAAGGGGTAACTTCCCTTGTGCTGTGTCTGCCTGCCTTCTGCAGACTTGGCCATGAGCCCCTATCTCCTGTCTGCTTACACACACACACACACACACACACACACACACACACACACACACACACAAGAGCCTCCTTGGTTGTTCCAGGCACCTTGGTCAACACCATCAGCTCATTTCAGGTTCTTAATAAGGCTTTTGGCTTTAACAACCATGGAATGTATCCATAGGAGGCTCAGCGTTCCCCAGGCCTCCCCTCAGGTGCTTTTTCTGAGAAGCACAGGATTGGCATCTTCTTACCTGGAAACCTTTATGCTGGGTTCCTTTACAATGAAGGGCAGAATAAAGAACAGGGTCAGCACAGTGAGAAGCAGGAAAGCTTGCCCCTGGGAGAGTCCTCGGCCACAGCTCTTCATGGTGGATGGCTGGTTCTAAAGGCGTGGATGGTCAGCCGTCTTCTGGAAGCAGCAGAGGACGTCCTTGTTCAGGTGAGGATGAGGGAACCCTGCCCTTTACTATGACTCTGAGCTGTTCCAAAGAGCAGAGGAGATTGAGGAAGGGCGGAACCTTCAACAAAGAGAAATTCTTTCAATGTTTAAATACGTTTTATTTCTAATGGGTGGGTTCCTAGACACAGTTGCCATATAGGGTCAAGTTTCTTACCTTCTCAGAAATTGTGACTGAAACATCACCAGAAATCTGTGTGTCTCAGACTTGTTTTCATTCAGGGCAAATGGACATCTTCACAAATTGGTGCCTATAAAGTCCTGGGAAAAGGCATGGAGGGTAAGGCACTGCTGCATATCCATCAGGACCTACGTTGAGTTTCCCAGCACGTACACAATGCCAGTCTTGGTAGCACATGTCTGCACACCCAGGGATTCTGTGGCAACATGAGAGGCGGAGACAGAAGAAACTCAGAATCTCATATGCCAACTAACTGGGTGTATGCAGTGAAGGGGCCCTTGATCAAACAATGGTGGGCAGTTACAGCATACAGGGGGTAGGCACTTTCTTACCCTGCTATCAATCTGACTGAACAGTCTCTCTCATCTTACCAGTCAGATCCAAAAAAACTCAGGACAAATGGCTAGCTAGCTGCGGTGCCTATTAGCATGCCCAAGTGCATGCTGGCCTCCAGGCTCTCTGTATCACAAGCACCATTTATAAGGTGCCCAGAAAGTGCCTTTCTCTTATAAACATCACCTGTAACCAATGAGCCTGGAGCCCTGGGGGCAGGGAGATTAGGGGAATAGGGAGGGTAAGGGGCTGAGGGGATGGAGATACACTATACTTTTCCAGCTCCTGTGTTTCCTGTTCTCCAGCTTTTCTTTCTCAAGAACCCTGAAATTTCAGACGTAAGCCCTCTTTTGCCTTAACCTTTTGTCTTAAACTTTTGGCTCTGTCTGTCTGTCATTCTGTCTCTATCTCTATCTCTCTCTCTCCCTCCCTCCCTCTCTTCTCTTCTCCTTCTTCTTCTTCTCTCTCTCTCCCTCCCTCTCTTCTCTTTCACTCTCTTCTCTTCATCCTTCCCCTCCCCCTCCTTCTCTCTCCTCTTCTCCTTTCTCTCTCTCCTTCCTTCTCTTCTCTTCCTCTCTCTCTCCTTTTCTCTCCTCTCCTCCTCTCCTGTCTCTCTCCCTCCCCCCTCTTCTCTTCTCTTCCTCTCTCCCCCTCTCTCTCACTTTTTATTGGTTCTTTCTGAATCTCACTCATGCAGTTCAATCTCACCCTAACCTCTCCCCAAACCAAACCAAACCAAACAAAATCCCTCTATGGAAGCTGCAGTGTGTTACACAGTGGAACCTTTGCCCAAACAGTTTTACTTGTAAATGTTTATTGCAATGAGCCATTGGTCTGTTATGAGATCTCTGGACTCTGCTACACTACCAATCTTGGATCCTCCCAGGACTCCTCTCAGATATCCTGATGTTGCCCTGTGTCATGGAGATCCTGCATCTTTGGTTCTGCAGGACTGGTCCTTTTCACATGCAGTTCAGAGATGCAATAGATGTCTGGATGGGCCGACTCGGAGTCCTGGGTCTAGTCCTGGGTGGTAGCTAAGTTGTTTACCCCTCCAGCTCTCTTGAGCATGTACCACTATGGGTAACTCTCCTCCTTTGCCGAGACAAGGGAGAGACTTTCTCACTCTTGCCTCTCTCCTTTGGTTTATTGGGGGGCGGGTTGTTACTTAGTTTGGTTTGTTTTAGCCTGTACTCTGTCTTTCAGGCTCCACTACCTCACCCATAGAGGGTGACTGGCTGATCCTAAAGGGGGAGTAATGTTGGAATGGCTACGATCTCTGAGCTCAATGAAAGAGACACTTGGGAGGCAGCATCGGTGAGCCAGCTCATTTAAAGGTAGTAAACGGGCTGGAGGGATGACTCAGTGGTTAAGAGCACTGACTGCTCTTCCAAAGGTCCTGAGTTCAATTCCCAGCAGCCACATGGTGGCTCACAACCATCTATAATGAGATCTGATGCCCTCTTCTGATGTGTCTGAGGACAGTGACAGTGTGCTTATATATAATAAATAAATAAATCTCATTAAGGGAGAAGGACAAAGGCTATTTAATCCTTTAGAGGGTGGGTAGGGACTCTTGGGTTGAGTGTACATCATTGGGCAAGGCCAGGGTACTGGGGATACCTCATTTGAAAAAGAAGGAATTCCAATGCTGCAGGACAGGACATTATACAAGGAGAGGAACTTTAACCTGGCTACTAGGCTATGTGACCTCCTTTGGGAGAGGGGGAAGGTCAGGGACCAGGGCTACCTATGCTGAAATATGCAGGGTCAGGGCAGTGGGGGGATGGGAGTGATGCTACTCAGAATGAGATTTCCAGGTTTGGACATGGCCTCATCCCACTCCCATGTTCCCCACTCCCATGTTCCACTGTGGGGCACCGCCTGCACATTCTCCATTACAAGATGGCGCTGACATCCGGCTGGAGTTAGCAGTAAACAAGCCATGTGCGCACGTGCTGGGTAACTTTCCACTCCTTGAGCTCTGCCTCTCCCGTGGCGTCATAGGGCCTGATGAGTTTCAACCAATCAGGGGGCTCTGCGTCCAAGGCAAGGACTGATCCCTTTATAAGGGGACGGGCTAGATAGTTCCCCCCTCTCGTTGGTCTCGTTCGTCTCGTGGGTCTCGTTCGTCTTGTTCGTCCTGTTCGTCTTCTTGGTCTTCTTGGTCTTCTTCGTCTTCTTTGTCACGTGTAGCAAGTGCTGGTTCTCGAAGATATTAAAGTTTACCGCAGAAGGATCCTATTTTGTGTGCTGCGTCGTTCTTGCAGGCGAGACGGTTGCGCGGGACATCTGGTGCCTGAACCCAGGAACTCGACCACTCCATCGTCTGCACCAGCGAAGGCCCCCTGTCTCCGGGCAGGGAGGATCCAGAACTGCGGGGAGATAAGTTCGGCAAGGTATGTCTGACCTTGGATCTTTCTTTAAATTTGGTTTAAATCTTCCGCGGCCTGGGAAGGGTCCGTAGAGGCTCTGGTCTTTGTCAGTGCAGTTTTTATTCTCTTCCTCTTAATTTCCTCTTGTGTCCAACGGGGCTGGTGTTAATTTTGTGCTTAAGTTGGACGTAGATAAGCCGAGGCACCCCTGCGTTCCATAAGTCTTTGTAGATAAAAAAAGCAGAACGCGCTGAGACTTGCCTTTCAGTTTCGCCTTGGGCCGCCACGCAAATAAGCCGCGGGCATTACATCGCTGTGATGGGCTCTTCACATTCGACCATTACAGCCCTGCAGTCAATTCTTAAGCAGAGAGATTTAGAATTGCCCACCCGCATCTTGCAGCGTTTCGTAAAAGAGGTAGAGCGTACTGCCCCTTGGTTTGCGGTCTCTGGGTCTCTCTCACCAGCCTCATGGAAAAAATTGGGTAGAGAATTACACTGTGCGCAGAATGCCGGAGACCTCGGGCCCGGGACCATGGCCATTTGGACGATGGTACAAAATTGTTTAAGAGATGAGAGTTGTAGGCCCGCTGTCGCTGCGGGGCAAGAGGTATTGAGTGAAGTCCAGGATAGACTATCAGAAGCCGAACAGTGAGAGGATGGGCGCGCGCAGGAAAAGATATTTCCCCCCTAAAGAAAAAGGACCTCCAGGTACGCTGTACAGCGGGAGAGTAGTTACCCACAAACCCTCAGATTTTCATTCCCTTATGCCCTCTAATGTTAAGAAAAGGGGAGTCAGCTTGTACCCTGTAGAAGACTTTGAGGCTCTTAACATTGATAGCCCCGAGACTTCAGATGATGATGATGAGCGAGAAGGCTTAGACCCAGAAGAAGAAGCGGAGGTAGATGAAGAAGCAGCTAGTTATGAGGAAAAAAGATATTATCCTGACGAGCAGTACAGGCCCATGCGCTTGTCCCCAGTTGTCCCGACAGCGCCTCCTTTACCCGTGGCCCCCCCTCCTTATGCAGCACGCACGGCTGTAAAATCCTTCTCGTTCCTCCCGGAAAGGGTGAGAAGGCAGATGTGTCTTGCTTTCCCTGTGTTTGAGACAGCTGAGGGTGGCCGCGTTCATGCCCCCGTAAAATATAATCAAATAAAAGAATTGGCAGAGTCAGTCAGAAAATACGGGGTAACCGCCAACTTTTCCATTGCTCAGCTTGATAGATTGGCTATCTCTGCCTTAACTCCCTCTGATTGGCAGACAATTGCCAAGGCTGCTCTACCGAGCATGGGACAGTATATGGAGTAGAAGGCTCTTTGGTATGAGGCTGCCCAAACCCAAGCAAGAGCCAATGCTACAGCGTTGACTCCTGAACAACAAGAATGGACATTTGATCTGTTGACGGGCCAAGGTCGCTATGCAGCAGATCAGACAGCTTATCATTGGGATGTCTACGCCCAAGTATCAAGCACAGCCATTAAGGCCTGAAAGGCACTTTCAAAAAAGGGAGGGGCCGATAATCAGCTTACAAAAATCATTCAGGGACCCTAAGAGCCTTTTTCAGATTTTGTAGCCCGCATGACCGAGGCGGCAGGTCAGATCTTCGGGGATCCCGAGCAGGCTGCCCCTCTTATTGAACAGCTTATTTTTGAACAGGCCACCCAAGAATGCTGAGCCGCTATCGCCCCTAGAAAGGGCAAAGGTCTTCAAGACTGGCTTCGAGTCTGTAGAGAACTGGGAGGGCCACTTACTAATGCAGGTCTCGCGGCAGCCATTTTGCAGTCCCAGAGGGGCCCTCCACAAGCCCCTGATAGACGGGTCTGTTTTAGATGTGGAAGATCTAGACACTTAAAAAAAAGATTGTCGGATGGTCACTAGAGACCCTCCGCCCCTTTGCACAAGATGTGGCAAGGGGTACCATAAAGCTGAACATTGCCGCTCTGTTAGAGACCTCAAAGGCCGGCTCCTTCCCCCACTAGAGAGTCAGACTGCCCAGACCAATGAGATGCCAAAAAACGGGTCACTGGGCCCCCGTTCCCAGGGCCCTCAAAGATATGGGAGCAAATTTTCCAAACCCCTAGGGGAGAGCAAAGTGAGCACACAGACAGGCCAACAAGAATGGACCTGCGTGCCTCCTCCTCACTGGTATTAATGCCTCAGATGGGCGTTCAGCCCATCCCTGTAGGAGCGGTCACCTTGCCTCCAGGAACCCTAGGGCTGATCCTCGGACGAGGATCCCTTACAGCACAGGGACTGATAGTCCACCCAGGCATAGTAGACAATGACCACTCCTCTGAAATACAGGTACTGTGCTCCAGCCCGACGGGCATATTCTCTGTAACTCAGGGTGACAGGATTGCACAGTTATTGCTCCTCCCTGATAGCTCTAATAAAAAGACTAAGGAAAAAGCAGAAAAACAGATGGGTTCCTCTGGGACCGACTTAGCTTATTTAGCAGTATCTTTGAATACCAGGCCAAGGCTTAACTTGTGGGTTAATGAGAAGAGATTTGAGGGCATCCTTGATACAGGGGCTGATAAGAGTATTATATCCACTCATTGGTGGCCCAAACATTGGCCTGTTGTAGAGTCATCACACTCCTTACAAGGATTGGGTTATAAGTCCTGCCCCACCATTAGTGCAGCCTCACTTACCTGGAAAACCCCTGAAGGCCAATGTGGGCAATTTGTCCCCTATGTACTCCCTCTTCCAGTTAACTTATGGGGGAGAGATATAATGCAACAAATGGGGCTAATTCTGTCCAATAAATATTCTGCACAGGCTTATGATATTATGGATAAGATGGGATTTAAAGAGGGAAAAGGCTTGGGACGCTATGAACAAGGACCCCTAGAGCCTGTCTTGCCTAACCCCAACAAAGAAAGGCAGGGTCTGGGCTTTTCCTAAGCGCCATTGAGGCAGTAGGGCCTATACCATAGAAAACGGAGGATCCAGTATGGGTTCCTCAATGGCCCCTTACCTCCGAAAAATTAGAAGCTGTTACCCAATTAGTTAGAGAACAACTACAATTGGGTCATGTAGAACCCTCTACTTCACCTTGGAATACCCCCATTTTTGTGATTAAAAAGAAATCAGGAAAATGGTGATTGTTGCATGACTTGAGAGCCATCAATGAACAAATGCATTTGCTTGGCCCTATACAACGTGGCCTATACCTCACAAAAATTCCAACAATTTTGTAGCCAGATGGCTGTGACTCATCTTACAGGTTTGCCGTATAATCCACAAGGACAAGGTATTGTGGAACGTGCTCACCGCACCCTTAAATCATATCTAATAAAACAAAAAGGGGCAATTATGCAGGCTTTGCCCCCTGTGCCTAGGACCGCAGTATCCATGGCACTATTCACCTTAAATTTTTAAAATCTTGATGACCACGGCCATACAGCGGCTAAAAGGCATTGCCTACCTATGGACAAACCAAGAGAGATGGTGAAATGGAAAGATGTCATAACTAATAAATGAAAAGGACCGGATCTTGTGTTGATAAGATCCAGGGGAGCTGTTTGTGTTTTCCCTCAGGATGAAAATAATCCCTTCTGGGTCCCCGAGAGGCTCACGCGAAAAATGGTGGTGACTCCTGATGACAGCCCTGCTCCTGATGCTTTAAAACCAGAGAGTCAGAGGAGAGGCGAGATGGGCGATTCTGTCGGCATTCCTGAAACCAGTGGAACATGATGCTACAGTCTTCCCTAAGCTTTTCACCTCCGATATTAACTTGGGTGGGGGTGGGACTCTTTGGAGCAATCCTTTGCTGCGGACTTGCGTTGCTTCTCTGGCTGGTTTGTAAGCTCAAGGCCCAAACAAAAAGGGATACAAGGTGGTTACTGCCCAAGCGCTTGTCGCTCTAGAACATAGAGCATCAGCCGATATCTGGTTGTCTATGCTTAAGCAGTAGGTCGCCGGCCAGACAGCTCTTGCACTCCTAGAACTTCGGTTCATTGCACAGGATTAGAGTGTCTGGTTTGAGCAGCCCATGAGGGATGCCGAGCAAAGCATCGCACTGAGAACCCCTTGTCGTGGGGTATCTCTGGGAGGTATGTCATTTTGCGTGAGGGTTCCCTGCCCCAGTGTCCCTCCCTCAGAAAAACGGCAGAGTGACAGGTCAAGAGTACTACAGGCTACAAAAAGCCTAGCGGTTACTCCTGTACATGGTCTTTATACACTTTAATGAGGATTTGACTTCTATCTCCGCCCTCCTAATATGGGTGTCCTACTTTGCTCAAAGAATAAAAGATAGGGGGAGATGTGGGGTGCTGCCTGCACATTCTCCATTACAAGATGGCGCTGACATCCGGCTGGAGTTAGCAGTAAACAAGTCATGTGCGCACGTGCTGGGTAACTTTCCACTCCTTGAGCTCTGCTTCTCCCGTGGCTTCATAGGGCCTGATGAGTTTCAACCAATCAGGGGGCTCCGCGTCCAAGGCAAGGACTGATCCCTTTATAAGGGGACGGGCTAGATAGTTCCCCCCTCTCGTTGGTCTCGTTCGTCTCGTGGATCTCGTTCGTCTTGTTCGTCCTGTTCGTCTTCTTGGTCTTCTTGGTCTTCTTCGTCTTCTTTGTCACGTGTAGCAAGTGCTGGTTCTCGAGGATATTAAATTTTACCGCAGAAGGATCCTATTTTGTGTGCCGCGTCGTTCTTGCAGGCGAGACGGTTGCGCGGGACATTCCACAGCCCTCCAGACCCACAGCACTTGTCCTCTTATCCTTTCTCACCCTCTTCCTACCTTTGTCTTCTCATGGCTAAGTCCAGCCTACTGACCATGTTCAATCCACTTTTGCCCCACCCCCACCTGCCTGTGCCGCACTCCTTCCGATGCATTCTTTCTCATTTCTATAATACAAACCTCCCTTCAACCATACCTTGGAGGAGTTATGTCCTCACTTAGACCCTGGCTGGCACTGTCTTCTGCCTTGCACAGGTGTGGAAACTGGGCTGAACTCATGATGTCACTAAGCTGCTATGCACAAAAGAAGAAGCTTGGTGAGACTATCACCATCTGTATCAACCCACATTTGCTGAAGCCTTGTACTGGCTGGTTTTGTGCCAACTTGACACAGCTGGAGCCTCAGTTGAGGAAATGCCTCCATGAGATCCGCTGTAAGGCATTTTCTCAACTAGTGATGGAGGGGGGGGTTAGGTCCAGCCCATTGTGGGTGGTGCCATTCCTGGGCTGGTAGACCTGGGTTCTATAAGAAAGCAGGCTGAGCAAGCCAGGGGAAGCAAGCCAGTAAGTGACATCACTCCATGGCCTCTGCATCAGCTCCTGCTTCTTGACCTGCTTGGGTTCCAGTCCTGACTTCCTCTGGTGATGAACAGCAATGTGGAAGTGTAAGCTGAATAAACCCTTTCCTCCCCAACTTGCTTCTTGGTCATGATGTTTGTGCAGGAATAGAAACCCTGACTAGGACAAGCCTGAACACCATTTAATATCAAGCCAAGGTCACAGATGTGTTCTGTTTCTCTTCCTTCCTTCCCTTCTCCCCCCTTCTTCCTTCCTTCTTTTTTCTGTCTCTGTCTCTGTGTCTTACTCTCTTTCTTTCTGATTCCTTCTGCATTCCAACTGCAAAACCCATGACTAGAAAACTTCTTTTTTGAGACAAGGTTTCTCTGTGTAACTTTGGCTGTCCTGAACTTGCTCTGTATATCAGCCTGGCCTCAAACTCACAGAGATCTGCTTGCCTCTGTTTCTCAAGAGCAGATTAAAGTCATGCACCATTAGCACCAGACCTGGAAATCCATTATTAAGTAACCTCCCTGATATTGTTCTTTTGTGTAATCTCACATGGTCCACCTACTTGTGAGTTTGCATCTAATGATGCTATCTAACATTGCTTGTGGTTTTGAGTTCAAAACCTGCTCACCCAGAAGAGCAAGGATTGACATATTAGCACCCGAACCTGTACTGTGTCCCTGGCTACTCAGTTTGCTGTTCAAATCAATAATGCTTCTCTGGTTAAAAAAAAACCAAACAAACAAACAAAAACACCTGGTGTGTTCTTGGTGCTGGATTTTCTCCAGACCACACCACCACCACACATAAACATTTGGGGGGCTTGTCCAGGACCCAGAGCCTTGAAATAGAAGTGGAACCTCTTGAATTGGCAACTTCAGGGAAAACTCTGGAGGTGAGTCTGATGTTGTTGAGGGGGACCTCAACTGTAACATTCTGTCTGTGATTGTTCGTGTCTGGTCTCACGTTCACCTTCTCTGTTCACTGTGTCTTCTTTGTCCTGGATTCTAAGATGGGTTTCACCACCAAGTCCTCTCTTGAACTTCTTCATCATTGAAAGGAATTTTTTGGAAGAAAGCTCCTCAGTCTGATAACAAAGTTTACCCTGACAATCTTGAGACGCCCTGTGTGTGTGTTTTATATATGTGAATGTGTCTGTGTTTTAATGCGGTATACATGAGATCAGAGGCAGATATGGGCTGGGCTCAGTAGGAGTAATGGTAGACAGTACATGATATGCTTTGGCAGATCTCCTCTGAGTGTGCGAGCTTTCTGTGTTCTGTGTTTATTGACTTTGGTTTGTTTTTGTTTTTGCTTCTCCCTGTCACTGCCAGTCAGCAGCTATAGCACCCTGTCATGGCTGCTTTGATGGCCAGGGTTCAGACTTTATCTCTGAGCTTTCTACTCATTGGCTTTGCAGGGATTCAATTTGGGAAGCCGGATGGGCAGGGTAGGGGTGGGGGATAGACAACATTAAAGTTGTTTTGTGCTGTTTTACTTAATTAATTGAAAAAGCAGGCTCTGGAATTTGGTTATGGCTCTTCGATCCTTAGACTCAAGCATTAAAATCAATCAATCAATCAATCAATAAATAAAACTAACCAAAAACATCAAAACAAAACAAAAACAAAAATAACTTATTTCAAATTTTTTAAGACTATCTCATGTGAACTTGAGTACCTCAGGATTTGTATATTTATTGGATATGGCTAAAATCTGTAAGATCTGTAACCAAAATTTGATTCAACACTAATAACACAGGGGATTGATAGTTAAAATCTATACATAAGTAGTCTCATAGGAACCACATGGTGTGGTACAGTCTTGGGATCTAAGCAGACATGTGGCTTGCCACCATCTTAGCTACATCCACCATCAGGATGGACGCAGCTACACGGCTGGCAGCCATTTTGGCTAGGGTTAGAGGGGGTGAATGTCATGTGACTTCACTGCTTCATTGATTAAAGCTGACCACACAGTATAAACCAACCAAGAAGGCAACAATTGGTCTCCAAGATATTTTGAATTTTTACGCGATAATTCTTGTTCTGAAAACATTATAAAAGCCAGCTTTATGAAAGATAGGATTTGAAAACAGTGTTCAATATGCCTCATGTTGGCAGACAAAGTTGGTCATATGAAAATCACCTGTTGGTTCTACTTTTAAAGTCATGAAGAGGTCATAGGGCAGCTGGGACGTGGCACTGTGTGCCAGGTCTGGACTTCTTAAATAGAGCCCAGGACATGGACTCTAGCAGGTTTGAAAATGCTGGTACCATGTGACAGGCACCAGAAACAACAGCCACTGGAAATGGAACCCAGCTACAGCCAAGCAAATGAGCTCTGCCTGCTGCCTTGGGTGGGGCTAGAGCTCACCTGAGCTCCTTAGGGAAGACCAGAGAATTGTGATTAAAGGCCAGACACTGATATAGGGTTGTTTGCACTATTACAGCTTGTGTCTGCCCTATTTTCTTGATTGTGGTTGTGCCCTGTTCTTCCCTCCTGAAGTAAAATCATGATATTTTAAAAGGGCACATAATTTATTTTTGATATTGCAGGAACCCCCAAATAAGAGTATTGAAAAGGATATTTAGGAGATTTACCAAAAAATGAAAGTGAAAACACTAGATATTTTCTTTAAGTATTTAAATCTATAAAGCTATGGGACACTTTAAGTTTATAAAGTATGTTATATAATGATGTCTTTATTAATCTTATTTAGCAAATAAATACATGGCTTAAACAGGCTGTAGAATTTTATTTTTCAAAACCTACTTTTTTTTTTAAAGATTTTTTTATTTAATGTACATGACTACACTGTAGCTATCTTCAGACACACAGAAGAGGGCATCAGATCCCATTACAGATGGTTGTGAGCCCCCATGTGGTTGCTGGGAATTGAACTCAGGACCTGTGGAAGAGCAGTCGGTACTCTTAACCGCTGAGCCATCTCTCCAGCCACAAATAAAACTTGAGATCATAAATACAGCCCACAGAGAGACTGGCAACTTTACTCTTCTGGGACACCGCTGCAGAACATCACAGCTTCTTGTATGACTCAGTTTATCAAAACAGCTAAACAAGTTTAGCAAAGACAAGGAGGTAAGACATATGTTCTTAAGTCAGTCTCTGTGAGTCTGACCAGTTTTGAGGTCAGGAGAGACATTATAGGCTCTTTGTCAGGCTTCTTGGGTCACTGTCTTGCTGTATGATAAAATAGGAACATCCGTTCTTGGTGTTTTATTTAGCGTTTGGTACTCATAGCTGTGGCCCTGTTGAAGTGGAAGTTTCTGGTAGTGTCATGTGATGCAGACTCATGTGGTGTTTTGCTGAGGTGAGACCCCTGAGAGGACCCCTATGTTTGGAGAGAGCATTAATAGGACTGAAGGGACAGTGCCAGGGCCCTTTCATAGCTAGCCAACACTTTGTTGGTCTCACATCTTCATTTCTTTGAGAGAAGCATGGCAGAGAACTTCTCTGGGCGTCCTGGCTGGTTCTGGTCGCTCCCAGTGACTTGTGCCAATTCAGCAGAGGCCTGATTGTGTTTGGTGTCCTGATAGGACTAAGCGGGACTGCTGATATCTTGACGACAGAGACTGGAATCACCCCCAAAAAACTACTTAAAAACAGGTCCACAGGGTCCTCCTTATTTATTATCTGTTTGTCCTGCCTTTGGATAATGTACTAGAAGCTGGGGTCCAAGCCTTTGAGAAATGCTTATTAAAAAGTAGGTTTTGGAGCTGGAGCGATGGCTCAGTGGTTAGAGCACTGATTACTCTTCCAGAGGTCCTGAGTTCAGTTCCCAGCAACCACATGGTGGCTCACACCATCTGTAATGGGATTTGATGCCCTCTTCTGGTGTGTCTACAGTATACTCGCATATATTAAATAATTTTTTTTCTAAAAAACGTTTTGTTTTGATACTAAAGGAGCCTCGACTTAACAATTGTTATTTTTTAAGGCTAAACCTCATAAAGGATTGAGCTCTGTATGTTCTTAGAACTCTGCTGGAGGCCATGCTCCGTGCCAATGTAATTTGTTTGCAGCCACACGCTATATTTAGCCTCCTGTAGGTGTTTGCAAGGTTAAGCCGGAAGCATCAGGTGTATTTTATAGCATATGTCCCTCAAACTCTTCAGAGATTCACTGAATATGGATTTAAAATGTTTAGTCAAAAAGTGTCCGGTGGTAGGCAGAGGTGGCCACAAAAGAAGACAATGGGGCACAGACCACCGGGGTTGTGGTTATTCTACCCAGTGTGAGGACATCTCTATGCCTTACCTCCTACCAGGACCCTGCCTAATCTGTGGACAAGCAGGACACTGGAGAGCAGATTGTCCCACTTTGCCTAGACAAGGCAGCCAAGTCCCCAAGTTCCTCTTCCACAAGACCTGGTATTGAAGAATAACATTACCCTGGGATCTGTCCTCCCAACAAAGCCATCATGATCATGGGAGCCCAGGGAAACTATCTACATAGTAGGGAATCTCGGCCATTTTAATCTCTATATAGGCCAATTGGGTTATACTTCCTGCTGTTTCCTCCTGAGATCTCTGGTAATGTTGACAGCAAACTGTAGCTTTGCCAGTTTATGAGCAACAGGCACCCAGCTTCTCCCCCAGGACTGCACCTACCCAGTTAGTTCACGTTATATATGAAAATCTGGCCTTGCTTTTTATACATACTGGATCTCCTGCTGGGAAGGACTGACAGGTTGGCCTTGCTAACAGGCTTCATGTTAAAGGGTAAGCAGCAGTTACAGCTCCTTATTTAAAAGATCTTGCTTTCCAGTGATGACTCTCAGTTATAACTATTAATGTCTCTGCTAAATGATTAAACAGAGAGGACAAGGTTTTAAGTTCATGTAAGTTGTGAGAATCTGAGAAAGTGCTCTAAGGCATATAAAGGTCTGAGGATCTATAACAGTGTGTCGGGTATGTAAATACAAGTTGCAAAGGTCTAAGAAAGTCCTTGTTTCAGATTTCTTTCCCCTCTGTATTACTGTTACACCAAGACTTCAAAAGTTCAGAGTTTTAACACTGACCAAAGTTCTGATAGAGCACGGACTACTAGAACCAATCACAAGCTCAAGATTTCAAATTTTGTTTGGTTGTCATCTAAGTATAGACTTGAAGGTGTTTCTAGTCTCTACTCTATACATCCCCTGGAAAAGAATGTTCATGCTTTTGAACCCAAAGCTATAGCTTTTGCTATGACTTGAAGTCATGAGGGTAGTCCATCTATTTTACAGACTCCTTTTGTCAACTCTAAAGATAACAGAAAACAGTCACTGTTTTCTACAATTATTTCTGCAAGGTCAAAGTACTTCTAGAAAACAACTATTCTTTCTAATGTTTACTTTAGAAACAATAATTCTACTAGATTTCCTGTTACAGTTGGTGTCTTAGTCAGGGTTTCTATTCTTGCACAAGCATCATGACCAAGAAGCAAGTTGGGGAGGAAAGGGTTTATTCAGTTTACACTTCCAAATTGCTGTTCATCACCAGAAGAGGTCAGGACTGGAACTCAAGCAGGTCAGGAAGTAGGAGTTGATGCAGAGGCCATGGAGGGATGTCACATACTGGCTTGCCTCCCCTGGCTTGCTCAGCCTGCTTTCTTATAGAACCCAGGTCTACCAGCCCAGGGATGGCACCACCCACAATGGGCTGGACCCCCCCCCCCCCCATCACTAGTTGAGAAAATGGCTTACAGCAGATCTCATGGAAGCATTTCCTCAGCTGAGGCTACTTTCTCTGAGATAACTCCAGCTTGTGTCAAGTTGACACAAATCCAGCCAGTACACTGCGCTCTGGCATTAGTGCCCTAATGTGAACTGGAAATAGTTACAGAGAAGAATGTCATCCCTTGCCTTAGGTCCTCTCCCTGCACCACTCTGCCCCCTCATCCAACAGGCAGAAATGTTAACTTAAAATAATAATAATAATACTAATAATAATACTAATAATAATAATAATAATAAATGATTAACTCCCTGGCATAGGGGACAAAATGGGTACCTATAAGCCAATTGACATACCAGAAAAGTGGGCCCAGATTTGTCAATATGTAGATTCATTAAATAAAATAATTCTACTATATGATAGGAACCTCAACTGCTTTATGCAGAAAAAGTTATTATATGGCTTTTTTAAAGTTGTTTCTGTATAAAACATTAGCGTTTTTATAATAAAAAATAAAACAGTATAAAAAAGAGACGAAGATAAAATAAATGACTGGTAATCTGCCTTTCTACACAGCAACTCTGATGTCAGCCATCACAGACCCTTTGGGCCTCCTGCTTGTACTAACTTACAGCGACTGTTCCACCATTGATACAATGACTAAGTGAGAATCCCTATCTGGGTACCATTAAGCGGATGGTTATTAGAGCAAAAGAATAAACAAATGTCCAAAACAGAGTCGAGGATTTGACCTGAGACACAACTGAAGGAGGAAATATAATCTCTGAAGTTAACTTGAAATCCCCACCTGCCCAAGGACCAGGTAATGGGATGTTGGGAGCTGTGTTTCTTAGGAATATAACAAAAGCCTCATGGGAAAGTACGGTGACCTATACATTTCTCCTTATAAACCCCTACAATATGTGTCTCAGAGCCACTCAGCTGAAGTTCCAGGGAGTGGTCTTGACATAAGTCCATTTCTTGGTCAATAGTTAGTATTTTTAATAACTTGCTTTAAATATGGCCCAAAATGGTGGAACTGGATGTTCTCCAGGGAATCTCAGGGTTAGCAACCCAAGCCTCTTTGCATCTATCAAAATACAGTCTCTCTCTGATTCCACGGGGAGTGTCTGTGTTTATTTACTTTATTCCTATCTTTAGTTTTAGTTTAGTTGTCTTCAGGGAGAGAGGTTGCAAGGGCAGAGGATGGATATGGAAGGACAGGGGTGCCGGAGGGATTGGGGTGCCTGATGTGAAATTCACAAAGAACCATTAAAAATGTTTTAAAACTTGCAACTGTCCATCTATATGGTGGTGGACTTCCTTTCTCCCCTTGGACCTGGATTAAACCCAATATGTTCCCGTTACATAAGTACTGTGTGCCCGGGTTCACCTTTCCTCTCCTGACACTCAGGGGTGAGCAGAATTGATGGCAGTGGATTCTCCAACTGGACCAGGAAGAGGGTCTGGTACTAGGTCACAAAGTCATTTGACAGGTGGCCTTTTGGCACTCCCCAGCAGGGTCTTAACCGTGTGGGTGCAGTGACTATAAGACCTTGATCCAGAGTTAACTTGTGTGTTTTTGTCATTAGACAAGCAGAAGCTCTCTCAGCCCTTAGATAGGTGTGCCATCCTGTGGCGAGGGCAAGTACCTCACAGGGAATTTCCATAGCTCCAAAGGTTGGATTAAAACACCTTTTGTAATGTTTCTTTGTCCCCTGGACAAACAGGTAACTAGTTTTTGATACATCTGGAAGCCTCAGTACTGTACCCTAAGTCAGAGCTGTTTTTAAAACCTGAAATGTGTTTTATTTCATCTCAGTCCAGGTTAGGCACCCAGTGTCCTGTAAGTTAAGGGCTATGAATCCGCCAGGCCCCAGAAATCAAGGCAGAGTCCTATTGGTTGTTTTTAAATCATCTTTAGCACAATTCCTGGGTGAATTACGCTTAATCTCTTTTTCTATATGCTAGACTGTTGACTCACCAGCTGCACTCTGTTGCTATTTGAGTCTCGTTTGGGTTATTTCTGCCTTATCAGTCACTTCTTAGGGGGCATTTCACCTGTACACATGTTCCTGGTCTATGACATCTAATGGAAACCCCCTGTCCTCATGTTCTCTCTTTTTATCCCTCGTCTCCTTCCTCCTCTTTCTCCTCCTGGTCCCTGCCTGTAACCCCAGCCTAATAAGGAAGCCCCTCCCACATCCATTCTCCCTACTGTTGGCTGTAGCCACTTTTATTTAGTAAGGTATATACGGCAAAGGCCAGTATATGTGAGAATCTGCTTATTAGGGGGAACCAGATCTTGGGGTTTAGAATTTAGCATTTGTATAGACAACACAAAAATCTCCTCCTGACCCAGAAAAACCTCTCCACAGAGGAGGAAGAGAAAGAATGTCAGCTTGCTAAGTGAACGCTCATGTGCACTCTGAGAGGGGTCAAAGATGGAACTCTTGCTCTTTCAGAAAAGACACGGCACATCACACCCTCTCCAAGTGGGCAACCAAACCCTTTCCCGACCATAATGGCTTCGGGAAGGGAGAAGATGGGGGTGGGGAGGGGGCTATAAACCCAGCACTGTGGAGACAGTGATGTAAAGGTCAGGGTGCGGTCATTCCTGTTTCCTGTAAAACTTGCATTTGACGAGGTCTTGACCCATTTTCTGAAATCTGATGTTCCACACAGTGATGGATTGCATATGCTTAGCCCCGGGAGTGGCAATTTAGAAGGTGTGACCATGTTGGTGGAAATGTGTCACTGTAGGAGGGGGCTTGGGGACATTCCTCCTAGCTGCTTGAGGATGCTCAGTCTGTTCCTGGCTTCCATCGAATAAAGATGTAGAATTCTCAGACTCGCCTACACCATGCCTGCCTGGATGGTGCTATGCTCCTACCTTGAAGATAATGGACTGAAACTCTGAACCTGTAAACTAGCCTCAACTAAATGTTGTCGTGTATAAGACTTACCATGGTAATGGTGTCTGTTCGTAACAATAAAGCCCTAACTAAGGCACACACCCTATCTAAACCTTGACCTTCATCCTGATAATATGTTCTGCCAAGTCATTTTGAAATGTTCTACCAAGTTCCTACATAAACAGAAACCCTTGGAAACCCTGTAGCCTTGCAATTTGGGGGCTATAAAGGCCCAACTCTTCCTGTGTTCAATGCCATTTTCTCAGACCCTGATCTAGACAGATAGCCCTGTCTGTCAGAAAATAAAACTCGTTTAATTTGACCAAAGAATTTGAGTGATGGTTTTACCAGTCCAGTGGAACTGACAAAAACAGGACAAATTCATTTCAAGACCAGGGGTATGGAGAGAGAGCTCAGCAGCTGGGGACGCTTACTGCTCTCAGACAGGACCTGAGATCAGGCTCCAAGCCTACAGTCATCTCAACTCTGTTGCTAGGTGATTTGATGCTCCATTCTCAACTCTGGTACAGGGCACAGACCATACACATGCAAACAGATTCGGTGGGGAAACTACCACACAAGATAAAGGTAAATTTTAAAAATTATAAAGGTAATTTTTTAAATGTTAAGGATGCTGAGAAATATAGAGTAGCCATTCAAAGAGTGTGTATGCCTCCCGAGCTCTCACGGTCTATGAGGCAAGGCAAACAGAGGTCAGACGGTCCCTTTGGCCCCATTATCCTCTCAGAATTAACCAAAGTTCCTCTCTGGGAAGTCCTTCTCTGTGACTCAGGATGTCCCTGTAACCAAGGCTGACCTTGAACCTGCTGTGTGGCCAAGCCTGGCCTTGAATTCCTGAAAGGGTATGAAATTCTGCTTGTACAAAGGTGTATGAACACATGTGAACACAAGAACACAAGAGCTTGTACACCCGCGCAAGAACAATTGCACAAGCCCATGCACACACACACACACAATCTCAGAAAAGAAAGATTACAAGCAAGCAGTGCCAAAGAGGGCCAACTCTCAAGTCCTGCTGTGCCTTGCACAAGTTCAGTCTATCCATCAAGAAGGTCAGGAGAGCACGTTGTGAGGTCAAAGGCAATCCATTGTGTGTGGCCCTTTCTGAATCTTTCCCTGTTCCTGAGCAAGTAACTTGACTGGTTTTGTTTTAAAGTAAAGCATTACTTTCTATTTTACTTTTAGTATTTCTTTCTTTTTCTAGTTTGTTGTTTTGTTTATTTGTGAGACAGGGTTTCTCTGTGTAGCTCTGGCAGTTTTAAACTTGCTCTGTACATGAAGATTGTAGAAGGGTATGGAAGCTCTGTGTCCTGGCAAACTCAGAGGCTTTTGAGAAACCCTTACATCGGCGTGTAAACGATCCAGGGGGTATCTTGAAGTCGAGGACCTGGTCAGTTCTTTGCTTTCTCACTTTCTGGGCGCTGGTACAGCCAGATGATGCCTTCATCATGTAGCCGCTTCCAGACTGTTCTCTCTAACGCAAAGTCATGGTTTATGTAAAAGATGAGCCGTTTCCATGATTTATCATAATAGTGGTCAGAGAAGCGCTCATGGCCCTGTGTGATAAAGCCATAGGCGCTCACCTGCAGAAAATGGAGGAGGAGCTAGGACTGGAGGGGCTGCCCCCTTGGGTGGTCTGTCCCTTTATCCTGCTCCTGGCCCTAGACCTCTGGATGGGCTCTGGTGCCCTGGTCATTCCCATTCCTGTGAGCGTCTGCGGCCTTACCTTGTCACAGAGATGAAGGGCCGTGAGCAGGAGCAGGGCGCCAGTGGTGGGGCGGTATAGTCCCCAGTGGGCAGTGTCCAGGGTCTTTGACCTCAGAAACCTGTTCCAATCACCCAGATTCCCAACTGTCAGGAGCCAGCAAAGAGACCCATGGCCCCTCAGTGGGCTTCCTAGCCTTACCTGTTCTTCATGTAACGGAGAAAGTCTGGGTGCAGCAGGAAGTATCGATCCAAGTCCAAGGCGTCCCGGAAGGCTTCCTGGGGCCTATGCCTGTGGCCAGAGATGGATCGCTCAGGCCCTGTTCTCTTACCTGGATCGTTGGAGGCCAAGTCATGGTCATGGTGTGACTGCTACCATCACCGGGAGGCACGGAGGCAGTCCCACGGGATGAACCGTTTTGAAGTCAGTCAGTCACTTCTCAGTCTGGCTGGGGTTTCCTGGCAGGAGGAGGGAATAGCTTACCTGAACCAGGAAAGTTTTGTTTTCTCCATGGTCTTATTCAAAAACATAGCTTCCAGCCACTCAAAGTCCCGCTCCCCTTCCAGGAAGTGCAGATATCGGACATCCTGAAGACCAAGTACAGCATGTGGTACAGGAGACCTGGCTTGAGGAGCCTGGGCTCAGGGCGGTCCTCCTCTCACTTGTGACCCGGGCTCTACCATGGCCTGAGTGGTTGTTGTCACTGCTCTTGCCCTCATTCGAGCAGATCTTGGGATGAGCCAGGTTCCATCCATATTCCAAGGCCATCATAGCTCCCCCCCAGTCTAGGAGGGGATGTGTAGCCACGCCCACTCACATTCATTGGTCTCCCCTGTCCAGTGGCTATATGGCCACGCCCACTCCGTCTAGTCCCTGTGTGGCCACACCCACTGTCACTCATTGGTCTCTCCTATCCAGGGATCGTATGGCCACGCCCATTCCTCTCTTCTCACCTTCCCCAGAGGCACATGCTGAAAACCTCCACTACCCAAAGTGAGGATAGACTGGACCAGGGAGAAGGCAGTGAAGCCATAGAAGGATGTCCGGGTCCCCACATCCTGTTCATATCCTTTAATAACGGCTCCACTCAGTCTGTATAGAAAGATTGAACCACGTGATGCGAATGGAGGAGAGACATTTTTGTCCAGGTGTGTGAGAAAGATGAAGGGAGGGGGAAGGCAGGAGTTGTAGACACACTCCATTTTCTAGATGAAGATATGGGGACATGTCTTGGTTAGGGTTGTATAGCTGTGAAGAGACACTGTAACCACTGTGCCGACCCTTATAGAGGAAAACATTTCATTGGGGCGGGCTTATATTTTCAGAGGTTTAGTCCATCATCATCAGGGTGCAGAATACGGTGGGTCACAGGCAGGCATGGTGCTGGAGGAGCTGAAGTGCTACCTCTTGATCCACAGGCAGCAGAAATAGATTATGTGCCACGCTGGGCATAGGTTGAGCTTAGACCTCCAAGCTGACAACACTTCCTTCAACAGGAGCATGCCCACTCCACAAGGCCACACCTCCTAATCAGGCCACACCACATGGGCTAAATATTAGCCCAGAAAAGTCAATAGAGACCATTCCTATTCAAACACCATAGGACACTTATCGGGTCTCCTATAACAACCCATATGTACAGGTAATGAAGGGAGAACATACCGGAAAACATAGTCATGGCTGTCTATCTCCTGGCCCATACGTGAATCGTTCAGGATGCCCCCGTTGCCCACTACAGCACAGCTGATACACTTAGAGTACCCAGTGGGGAGGCTGGCCAGGAGGAGCTGCTGCTGGGGTACCGGACGGAAGTGGGTCACGACCTTCTGCACCACTACAACAGAGCAGGGCTCCATTCAGAGCCCCGGAAGTAGGTCGACACAAGACAGGAAGCCAGGCACCCGTGCCCTGAAGTAAGGACTCACAGGACTGGTTGAGCTCCATGAAGCCATAGGGCGGTTTGAAGTGCTCCAGACGTCTCCACTCGCTCTGGGTGAAGCGTCCAGAGTCCAGGAACAGAGTGATGTTGGGCAGAAAGATATTCTTTAGCCATGGTGAATGTGAGGCCAGGATCTTCAGAGAACCAGGGCAGGTCTGGGTACAGGGAGATTTGTAAAGGCAATGGAGAGGCCCAGGAAACCATCAGCCAGAGGCTGTGTGGGCTTGGTTAGACAGAGGCTGGCTGGGGTGGGGTGAAGTGTGACAGTTTCTGCTCAGGACCTGGAAAGATGGCTCGGGCAGTTAAGAGCACTTACTGCTCCTCCAGAGGTCATGAGTTCAATTCCCAGCAACTGCATAGTGGCTCAAACCATCTGTACAGAAATCTGGTTCCCTCTTCAGGTGTGTCTGAAGACAACTAGGGTGTACTTAAATGTAATAAATAAAAAAATATTAAAAAAGTTTCTGCTCCTGACTTTCTCTTTTACTCGGGAAACGAGGGTCTGACTTCCTAACTCTCTATGTCTGGGTCTAGCTTTATTCCAGAACATGGGCCCCCCTCAGCTCCTAAGCAAATAACCCTTGTATGTCTGAAAGCCACATGTGTGTGTGGGCACTGTTATGTTGGGATATGGCTCTGCTCTGAGTGTGTATGGAAGCAGGTTTTCAGCATTTCCATCAAGCAGGGGAGGGAAGGATTATGGAGGTGACATGGGGTGAACTCTTGCACCATTTCCTGTGTGCAGGACACTGAAAGCTCTACAGGAGCTGCTGTGAGCTGGGCCGTGTCTTCATGTCTGCTCGTCCAATGGCTATGGAATAAGGAATCACATACTGGACTCCAGAAATGGCCACCATCCCTCATACAGAAAGTTGGCCTGCCCAAGGCCCTCTTCAAGGGTTCTCAACCAAGGCCTTCCCAGACACCTCTTTTTAAGTTGTCCAGACCTTGATTCTGGACCTGCCTTCTCCTCCCCGACTTTGGTTGTTCTGAGAAGGTAAGACGGGCCCATAGCCAGTGCCAGGCTGAGCCTGGAGGTAATGTCTGTGTGGGGAGCTGGTAGAGGGCAGAGTTAAGGTGAAGGTCTGGACTCACCGTTTGTGGGCTGTGTGCATCCATGTTATATTCCTCCTCAAAATCCCACCGAGGCTCAGACTTGAAGTCAGAGGCCTTCAGCCTTTGTCTTCTTTGTGTGGTGGGGTGTGATAAAGAGACAGGGATATGAGTCTTGCTTCCTTGGGTTTGGACCACCTTTTTCTTGGCTGGGACAGCCCTTGTGGCCATTGGTGTCTTCCTTGTGGACACTGCTCCTGTAGATCTCAATACTTTGTCCAGACTTTGAGAAGCAGGAATGTTTGTACCATGGTCTGCCTTACTCTGAGGATTCTCTGCTGCTGGCCTTGTGAACTCCATCTTCCTCTTCTCTTCCCCATCTCCTTGCTCTCCTCGGGCTCTTTCTTTGTTCTGTTTCTGCAGCTTCACCTCCTTTGTTCTGACAGAAGTTGTCTCCTTGTTGTGAACTCTGGGTGGCAGTGTCATGCTGGGTCCTTGCATTGTGGCCTCTTGTCTAAGCTCCTGTGGACTTGATTCAAGCTTCTTTGTAAACTGGTACCTGGACAGAGAGAACCCTTGGGGAACGCTGGATGTTACATAAACTGGCCACAAGCATCCCTAGCAGGCTGAGGAGGCAGCTCAGTGAGTGAGGATGCTTGTTTTGCAAGCCTGAGCTCTGGGATTGTATCCTCAGCTTCCGTATGTACAAAAACCCTGCAACCTATACACCCCAAATACAGTCACACGCATGTCTGCAAGTTCATATGCCTCCCTTCGTTACCCCAGGTTATTTTATGAAACAGAGCTTCTCACTGAACCTGATGCTCACTGATTTGGGAAGAGTAATTGGTCAACCAAACCCCACAGGTCTTCTCTCTATGAACATGTCCATACAGGCTGCTGCCTGTGGGTGCTGAGACTCGAACTCGGGTCCTCATGCATGTGCACCAATGACCTCACCATCTGCCTATTTCTTACGCACAGGATAAAGGTAAGAAGTCCCTGAGTTCTTGGGTTTGATCTGCTGAGTCTCCCGTGGGTCTTATATTCCTGAGTGGATCCTGGTTTTTCGCCTTTTAAGCTTTATATCCCTCCTTGCTGACGTGGCTGTGGGTACCACAGAAATGCTCTGTCCCCATGATCTTCTCACATGCCCCTTACTTGTTATTTCTATTCCCTTTCCTGTATCAACTGTCCAGCTTAACCTCATTTCTAATAACAGAAGACTAATAATCTCACAAGCCCCTCCCATTCTTTATCTACATGTCCTGCTCTCTTCTGTTAGACTTTGAATCTCTCCAGAGCTGACCAGAAAGAAGTAAACAGTTCAGCCAGGGCCTAAATCTCTGTTTCTCAGGCTCCAGGTTGGGTAGTACTACTATTGACTTTTATGGAGCTCAAATCTATTATCTTTGAAAACACGTGTCAACGTCAGTCTTGTGCGGTTGTAAAAATCAAAGTCACACAGAGAAGGACTCCAGTTCTGAATTGATGTGTCACAAAAGAGGGTGTGCCACCTTCACAATGAGCCTCAGAAGGCAACGTAATTCTTTTATAGCTCCATTTCAGACATCTTAAACTTTATTAAATTACCTCTGTGCCTGCTAGTATAGGTATAGAAGTCTGTGTGTGTGCATGTTCCCATGTGTGTGCATGTTCCCGTGTGTGTGCATGTTCCCATATGTGCGCATGTTCCCGTGTTTGTGCATGTTCCCACGTGTGTGCATGTTCCCATGTGTGTCCATGTGCTCACATGTGTGATGTGCTCCTGTGTGTGGATGTGTTCATGTGTATGTTTGCCTCTGGAGACAAGAGGTCAGCCTCTGGTGTCTTCCTTAGAAACCTTTGCTTTTTGAGACAGTCTATCATTGGCTTAGAGCTTGCTAAGTAAGCTTGGCTGGCCATCAATCCTCAAGGTTCTACCTGTCTCTCTACCCTACAGCACTGGGATTTGGAGTCCTCCTCACCACTCTGGATTTCACATGAGTACAGGGAATCGAACTCAGATCCTCATGCTTGTGTGGCAAGTACTTGACCCACTGAGCCTTCTCCCCAGGCCCTTCAAAGCTTTGCCTTCCTTGTTGACTCCGGGTTCTATGTGGTGATGGCTGGCCTCAGACTCAGGGTCCACCAACCCAGATGCTTGAGGTCATGGCCTGCTCCGCTCCACTTGCCCGTTGTTCCCTGCACTTACTGGCTTTCACTGCTTCAGATCTTCTGCCCCTGAAGCAGCATGGTGACCCCTCCCATCTGTGAAACCTGTCCTCACTTTTGTGCCCCCTCTTCCTCCCACCACCCACTCCTTTAAAATATCCCCTGAGGTTCACTTCTTGTCCCTCCTCCTCCCTGGGCTTCAGTGGCTGAAGCCTCCTCCTTCCTGCACTTCCTGCCAGAGTTAATTTACTAGTCACTCTCCACCTCATGCCTTTGATTGTCACCCTGAATGGTCAAAACCCTCTCCTTGAAGATGCCTTTCTGCCCTGAAAGTCCTTTGCCTCCCTCCCCTAGCCCCACCTTTCTCCTGTGCTAGCTGGGAAGCCCTCCTATTGGAATGCGACTTTCCCCTTAAGGAAGGCTGATGGATTTTTCTCTCAGCTCCTTCTCTATAGATGCCTCCTCCTCTGCAGACAAACTGAATATTGTGTTCGAAGCCTTCCACAGAGCCCTTCTAGACCCTCCCTCTTCCAGAGTCCTGTCTCCATGGCAATCATTCCCTCTGTCAATCATTTGGAATGTAATTATATGCAATGGATTGACCCTGCTTCATGTTACAGTCACTTCAGCTGATTAGAACTCACTCTAGTTTTGAGTGGGGGTGCATGCCTGTAATCCCAGCACTTGGGAAGCTAAGGCAGGAGATTCATCAGTCTGGGGTTAGCCTGGTGTATATAGTGAAACACTGTGTGTCTGCCTATGTTTGGTCTGTCCGTCTATCTATCTACAAATCTATTTATCTATCAACATATCTATCTATAAATCTATCTATCATCCATCCATGTATGTATGTATGTATGTATCTATCTATCCATCTATCTATGAGATAGAAATGCCTGGGTTTGAGTCCCAGCCCTGTGACAGGCAGACAGTGTCTTTATTGTTGAGTGACTCACCTTATCCATCTGTCTTCCTCATAAGGAGGAGTGAGAACCTGGACCTGAAGGGTTTGGAACGACCTTGTGCACAGAAACACCGCAGAGGGTCAGCTACTGCAGCCTTGTGAACTCTGTGCACTGCCCAGTCTTAAGGAGTAACAGAGTAGGGAGACTTCACTTCTCTGATTTTTTTCTTAAACACTCTGTCTCCTGTAGCTCAGGCTGACCTTGAACTTGCTATGGGGATGAACTTGAACTCCTGATCCTCCTGCCTCTGCCTCCATGCGCTGAGACGTGCCATCTTCCTACTGTGATACTAGGAATCACACTTTGTTCATGCACGGCAAACAGCAAGCACTCCACCTACTAGGCCCCATCAGACCCAACTTCTCTCTCTGTCCTTTACCTTCCTTCCATCTTGTTAGAGAATGTATGTATTGTTTTCAAATGTCAAGAGCAGTGAAACAAAGAAACCAAAAAAAAAAAAAAAAAAAAAAAAAAGAAGAAGAAGAAGAAGAAGCATTTTCATTGATTCTTTTTAAAAAAAAGTCCTTTTTGGAGATGCACTAAATGGTCTAGAAGTTTTTATGGCGGTCTCACATGGGGCACAGATCTGGAGGGTCCCCTCACTCCCACCAGTGGGATGTCCTGACTTTTTGACCCCCTTTTCATGTTGAGAATGCCTCAGAGACCTCCACAGCCTAGGTCTGTGCGTGGGTTTAGAGACATGGTGTGTAAGAGCCAGCACCTCAGCTGCCCTAATACTTACCATCCTAAGGTGTAACTTCCCTTGTGCTGTGTCTGCCTGCCTTCTGCAGTTTGGCCATGAGCCCCTATCTCCTGTCTGCTTACACACACACACACACACACACACACACACACACACACACACACACACAAGAGCCTCCTTTGTTGTCCCAGGCACCTTGGTCAACACCATCAGCTCATTTCAGGTTCTTAATAAGGCTTTTGGCTTTAACAACCGTGGAATCTATCCATAGGAGGCTCAGCGTTCCCCAGGCCTCCCCTCAGGTGCTTTTTCTGAGAAGCACAGGATTGGCATCTTCTTACCTGGAAACCTTTATGCTGGGTTCCTTTACAATGAAGGGCAGAATAAAGAACAGGGTCAGCACAGTGAGAAGCAGGAAAGCTTGCCCCTGGGAGAGTCCTCGGCCACAGCTCTTCATGGTGGATGGCTGGTCCTAAAGGCGTGTATGGTGATCAGTCTTCTGGAAGCAGAGGGCCTCCTTGTTCAGGTGAGGATAAGCCCTGCCTTTGTCATAATACTGAGCTGCTCTGGAGAGCACAGCAGGTAAGTGAGGGGTGGAGAACCGGTTTAAGCTAACATGATGGAAGGTGGAGAAACTTCTATTCAAACAAGTTATGCTTTGGTTTTTTTTTTTTTTTTTTTTTTTTTTTTGTCTCTGTAGCCAAATTCTGGAAACTATATGAGACCGTGTACCTGTCCTAAGCAGCTTTGCTTTTCATCTGGTCATTTTCTCTCCCAGTCTCATTCATAAGTGGGAGAAGCAGGGTGTTCTTAGAAGGAAGCCCTGCACAGTCACCATTTTGGGTGTTAGCCTCTCTGAGGTTGTGATTGAAGTGTCACCAGGAAGCAGCATGTCTGAGACTTGCTCTCATCCAGGTACCATTAAAGGCTTTACAAGAAGGTTTCCTATAGGGCTGGAGAGGTTGCTCAGTGGTTAGAGCACTGACTGCTCTTCCAGAGGTCCTGAGTTCAATTTCCAGCAACCACATGGTGGTTCACAACCATCTGTAATGGGATCCGATGTCCTCTCTTTTGGTGTCTGAAGACAGCTACAGTGTATATAATAAATAAATCAAAAAAAAAAAAAAGTTCCTGTGGAGGGCCAGGGAAAAGGCTCCATGGATGGGAACACAGGCTGCTGTTGCAGAGGGTTCAGGTTCAGTTCCCAGCAGCACCCACATGGTAGCTCACAACCATCTATAACCACAGTTCCAAGGGACCTGCTGCCCTCTGAGCACAGCTCCTGCACACTTGTGCACACACACACACACACACACACGTGTGTGTGTGTATATATATATATATATATATATATATATATATATATATATATACATACAATATACATATACATGCATACTTAAAGGTGCTTATGAAACCTGCCCCTAAGGGGTCTAGAAACAATTCTCTAGGTCTTGCTAGGTTCCTCATGTCACAGTGAAGAAAACAGCCTCTGTGTACCAAGTGGCTCAGGACTGCAGTGCACACTGCTGCCGAGGGGCCCAGCTTGATGGGTCTGAGATGGCCTTTTCAGCCTCTGCGCAGAATGCTCCCAGAAAGCGAGTGGCTTGGCTTTAGACAAGGTGAGAGGTGTGACCCAATACTGGAGATGGTCTTCTACACACACACACACACACACACACACACACACATACACAACACAAACACACACACAAACATGCACATACATACACACAAACACACACTAACAATTTTTGGGTAAAACCAATAACGGTGTAAAGCAATAAAATCAGAAATAAAATCAGATTTTCAGAAAACAGAAGTATTGTGGATTATTGATTAAAGGGTCTTGCTTCTAGGTCTTGCTAGGTTCCTCTTATTAGGTTCCTCATGCTAGGTCAAGCACTCGCAATACCAAAGGTATCGCTTGGAAAGTGAGGTCCTGATAGTCAAGGCCTAGGTTCATTGCTCAAATCTTACTGCTTCTGTTTCTGTCCCCAAAGCCCTTGTTCTTCATCCACTGCACACTCCAGTGTGTGCTTCATCCACCCTCCTAGGGATGAGAGAGCGGGAGCAGGCGCCTTAGAAGCTGCGCTTGCAGAACAACGGTAGGTTTATATCCTATAGAGCCTACTGCAGCCCCTGGCACCAGAACAGGAGAACCCATCCCTTTCAAGGGGTTCTCACGTTCCGTGTTTGTCTCGCTGTCTTTCTGTCTTCTGTCTGTCTCTGTACAACTCTAGAAGCACTTTCTGAATAGGCTCGTGTCCTCTCATTACTCTTGGGGCTGGGGTGATGCCCGGTTGGTAAAGTGTCTTGCAAGGATGAAGATTAAATTAGTTCAACCTCAAAAGCCACTTGAAAGAAAATGGGGGGAGGAGGGCAGCAGAGGAAGAACCAGGTGCAGTAAATCTGGCTCAGCAGGTCCTTTCGGGGACCCCCACTCGAGTCTCAGGACACAGGGTTACCCAATGAAACGCGAGAGACCTTCTTGCTGCAAAAGCACAAGGTAGTTTAATGGCGGAGCTCCGGGACGATATTTATCTCACGCAGAAGACAGAGGTATCGACCCTGAGACTCGAAAGCTGGGGGTTTTTATAGGGAGAGGGTCAGGGCCTGGGAAGAATTTGTGCGAGTACAAAGCTCACCCAACACTCACAGCTTATGTGCAGTCAGGAAGTCAGGAACCCGAGCCCCACACAATGACCTCTTCACCCCATTCCCCCTATGAACTCTTCCCAGGGTCCTGGTATCTACACAAGAGTTAACTACACTCCAGGGGTTCCGCAGTCCCAGGCACCGTGGTGTTTATACAAGATAAGTTACAGCTTCACTAATGACTGTGAAGTCCGGATCTCCACAATCTATGGTGCCCAGGTGTCCCGAGAAGGCAGTTAAGCCCTAAATCTCCTAGCTATCAACTGACAAGATGCCTCCCTCTGTGTGCTCACCCCGCATTCCATCCCCTTGTATGAAAGACAGCCTAAACAAATCATACTCAGAAAACTAAAACTAAGGGAAGTATAGGAAACATTATTTCTCCTTAAAGAGAGAATTCAGCATTGCAGAGACTGTCAGATTGTGGAAGGTCTTAATTATTAAAGACTAAAATATACTATGAAGAAAATACCAAAAACCAGCAACAGGATTATCAGACCTTGAATTTAATTTCCTTTCACTTGCTGGTCAACCCTGATGATCCCCGAAATCCATGTACAGGTGGAAGGGGAAAACCAACTTCCTGAGGCTGTCCTCTGACGTGAAGTACCTCAGCCCCAATAATCATAAAGTCAAATTGAAATTTGAAAGCAGAGCATTATGCATGCTTATAATTCTAGCAATGGGGAGCCAGAGACAGGCAGATCTCTGGATTACTGGCCAGCATAGGCTACTTGGTGGGAGACAAAAACAGAAACAATATGTCTTGCAGCTTAAGGGTTCTGTCCTCAGTTAAGACAGTTAAAAGTTTCCATTTCTCTATGTTAAGCCCTTGCAAGTTAAGGTGGTCTCTAATTGTTATTAAGAAGATCCTGTTCCTTAGATCTGATGTAAACTGCTTGAGACCCCATTCACATGTTTACCCTTGTTCCTTGAATCTAACAATGTATGACAGCACACTCTCCCCCGTGAATACCTTATCCCTCTTATGAAAGGGACTTTAAAAGGCCAGCAGGGCCTGCTTTCAAAACTCCTGACTTAGGGCTGGCCAGTCTCAGGTGCACTGCAAAAGAAAGTTTGCTTTGCTTGGACAGTCATGAATTTGGTCTCTTCTCCTTACGGTTTTCAGGTTTAACAGTGGGTACCCAGCCAGTGAGAGAGTTCCTGTCTCAACAAAAGGAGATGGCTTATAGGAATGCCAACCAAAGTTGCTTTTAGTCTCCACCTGCATATGCTCACACTTTTTACACACACGCACACACACACACACACACACACACGCACAGAGAAGTTGTCAGTGGTTCTGTGGTGATTGAAGGGCCAAGGTGTTAGAATACGCCATGGCAACAGACACAGGAGCAACACCGTCACCTAGAGATGACGTGTTTTGTTGCTGGGTCCAAGAGCTGGCTGTAAAGATGCTTCTAGCTGTCCAGGGATACACCTGATGCTAACACAGGAATGCTAAAAAGTCACACGTGCAAGAGATTTATCAGGGTGGTGGTATGCCAAAATAAAAGAAAAAAAGCAGGAATAGAAATGGGGCAGGCTGTGAACATATAGGTTTTTTTAACGGGTACGGGGTATGTGCATAGGGAGAGTACACAACTGTGGTGACAGTGGAAACGTGGCATTTGTCACCTGGTGATGATGCGGCCACAGGCGCCGAGTCACTAAAGCCGGGCTGGAGGAGCATCTCATCCTGGAACATGGATAGTTCTCCATTTATCAACAGGAACATATGTGTGCTTGCACACACACACACCCGAATTTGAGTCCCTCCATCCACCAATCTGCCTGCCTGTTTGTCCTGGTGGGCAGTTACAGCATACAGGGGGTAGGCATTCTTACCCCAGTATCAATCTGACTGAACAGTCTCTCTCATCTTACCTGTCAGATCCAAAAGAAACTCAGGACAAATGGCTAGCTAGCTGCGGTGCCTATTAGCATGCCCAAGTGCATGCTGGTCTCCAGGCTTCTGTATCACAAGCACCTGTTACAAAGTGACCAGATCCTGGCCATTGTCACCCAGTCCCCTACACTACCCACCTCAGCTCACCCTATTTATTCTTCCTCCGGCTTCTCTTTCCCCTACAACTCTGCCCCAGGCTTTGAACACTCCTGTCTTCCTCTCTGGGCCCAAGGCTCTCCTCTTCCCTCAAGTTTACAACTCAAACCTTCCCTCAACCACACCTGGGAGGGATCATGGCCACAGTTTCTACAGCACCCTACCCTGCTCTCTGAAAAAGGCCCTGGCTGACAGCGTCCTCTGCCTGGCACTGGTGTGGGAACTGACCTGAACTGACCTGAGCTCATGGGGTCACTGAGCTATTATTCTCTGTTTAGGCTGCCCGTTACCTCACTGTTTGGACAGCTGTAGGGACTGATTGTCCCTAGGCCATTTCCTGGTTCTCAAATTCCAGCCCAAGGCCACTCTAACCCTCGACCTGATGAGCACAGGTCGAGGGAAAGAGCTGTAGGGAAAACTACTGTGAATTAGGACACAAAATGTGTCACTCTTGAGGTTGGAGAGCTGGCTCAACAGTTAAGAGCAGTTATTGCTCTTGCAGAGAACCCAGGTTTGGATTTCACCAGCCACATGGTGGCTCATAACAGTCTGTGATTACAATTCCAGGGGCTCCAACACCCTCTTCTGTGTGTGAGTGTGTGTTTGTACATGTGGGGGGTATGGGGGTGTATGTGTGCTTGTTTGTGTGTATGTGTGTATGTATGTGTATGAGAGAGAGAATATGTGAGTGTATGTTTGTATGTGTGTGGGATATGTGTGCAAGTGTGTGAGTGCATGTGTGAATGTATATATGTGAGAGTATGTGTGTGTGAATGTGTGTGAGTATGTATGTGAGTGTGTGTAGTGTGTATGTGGCATGTGTGTGTCTGAGTATGTGTGTGAGTGTGTGTGTGTTGGGGGAAGGTGCACTTGAGCATAGGCAGAGGTCAGAGGTCAACCAATGTCAGGTGGGTGTCTTTCTTGATGGTTCTCCACCTTTTAAGAAGAATGGACATGCACGTGGCTGTGGATATCACAGGACAATGTTGGATTGTCAGTCTTTGCCTTCACCTTGTCTGAAACAGGGTCTCTTTGCCACCATGTAAGCCAGACTGGCCCACATATTTCTGGATTCTCCGGTCTCGGTCTTCCATCTTCCTGTAGGGATGTACTGGGACACTGGGCCCAATGTTTTCATGGGTTCTTGGCTGAAAGCCAGGCTGGTGGGTTTGCATGGCGGGCACTTTACCCACTGAGTCATTTTCCCAGCTCACTACCTTATTTTGTGAGACAGGGTCTCCCACTTAACCTGGAGATCACAGATCAGGCTGAACCCCAGGGATCCACCTATTCCCCCACTGGGATTATGAGCATGCACTTTTAATCCTACTCGGTGAGAATAAGACCACTACCATCATTTTTAAGCCAAATTTGAAGCAAGTTTTATTAAATACTGTCCAGGATGACAGACATTGGTGCTTGGTCCATAGCTGGGATTCCCAGAGTACAGCACTAAATTACCTTAGGCAGAGGTTTCAAAAGGCAAACCCCACAAGCCTACTTCCCTCCTTCATCTTATGGGGGTGGGGGTTGGGGGGAGCATACATCCCGACATGCTTCCTACCGTTGTACCTCCCACTTACGACATGTGACCTGGAATTCATTTTTAAAAAGATGTATTTAGGGCTGAAGAGATGGCTCAGCGGTTAAGAGCACTGGCTACGCTTCCAGAGCGTCCTGAGTTCAATTCCCAGCAACCACATGGTGGCTCACAACCATCTGTAATGGGATCTTCTGGTGTGTCTGAAGACAGCTACAGTGTAATCATATAAATAAAAATCTTAAAAAATTATTTGTTTACTTTGATTTTTATGTATATGGGTGTCTTACCTGCAGTTATGTACGGGAAATGTTACAGAGTTCATGGTGGGTGGGGTAAAATGACCACAGATTTAATCAAAATTATAGTTAGGTGAATTTATCTAAACCGTAGCTACAGCAGCCTTAAAGCCAAATTGAAGGTGTGGTGCCCAGGGGGTGTTTAGGAAGGTTTTGTTTTGTTTTGTTTTTTTAAAGGCTAAAACTCTGAGAAGCATCTTGTATTTTCGCACAAGCCAGGAACTGGTCTATTTTGCCAAGATTAAGTGGTTAGAATGACCTAGAATAATCCTTGAGTGTCTGTGTAAGTTACAGAAATCATAAAGCAGCCAGCCAGATCCTTGCTGTGACAAGGCAAATGGCCGCACATTTCTGGGTTGGGCCGTCTGTCAGGCCGTCTGTCAGTCTGTCAGTACTGTTGGGAACCTGATTTGTTCCAGAATTTCACATCTGGGACAAACAGTTATTACGTATTAAGGTGGAGTCCTGCCACAGAATGGAGTTCCTTTGTGTCCTCACAGCTCCCACCCCATGCGGATCTGGTACTTGCAAGTTCCCCTTCAGGTTGTTATAAGCGCTTCCTCCCCATCCTTCCCTCTCTCTCCCTCCCCACCCTCCTCCTCTCTCTCTGTCTCCCCCTCTCTCCACCATCCCATGCATCCTAGGCTGGATTCCTCCTCCAGAGTCAAGAGGCGGAAGAGACCTCCTGCTCCCCTTTTTATTCGGCCCAGAGGGCACCCCCCCTCACAAAATAATGGCGCTCACATTCAGAATGGGTCTCCTCAGTTACTTCGATGATGTAAATTTATTATAATCTCAAAAAGAGAAACGTAAAAGAAAAAGAAACACAGAGTCGGGCTGGAGAGATGGCTCAGCGGTTAAGAGCACCGACTGCTCTTCCAAGGTCCTGAGTTCAATTCCCAGCAACCACATGGTGGCTCACAACCATCTGTAATGGAACTGGTGCCCTCTTCTGGTGTGTCTGAAGACAGCTGTACACTACTTGTACATAAAATAAATAAATCTTTTTAAAAAGAAAGAAAAACAAACACAGAGTCAAGGGAAAAGAAGGTAAGATTTTTATGTGTGTGAATGGTGTTTTGTTTTGAGTCTGTCTGGGCACCATGTGCATGCTTGGTACCCTTGAAGATCAGAAAAGAATGTCACATCCCTTGGAATTAGGACAGGTAGTGAGCAGCATGGTAGGGGATGGGAATCGAACCCTGGTCTTTCTGCTACAAGTGCTCTCAACTGCTTAGCCTTATCTCTAACCCCATAAGTAAAATCTCAAAAAATCAAAACTAACAGGCAAGTGCATAGTGATGCATGCCCTTAATCCCAAGACTTGGGAGGCAGAAAGGCAGAGCATCTCTGTAATTTTCAGACCAGCTTGGTCTACATTAGGAGTCCCAGGCCTGCCAAAATTACACAGAGAGACTCTGTCTTAAAAACAAAAGGCAAACAAAACAACACTGATCAGACAGAAATACTTAACAACAAATCCTTAAAAGCTAAGCCTTTTCTGCTTTGTGAGCTGATTCCATATTTATTAAGTGAAACATACACGTTAGGTTAGGTTTTGAGAGGAGTGCTATAAATTAGTGTGTAAATATAGAACAGGAAATGTATAGGGCACACACAAGGGGCATCTAATGAGCTCACCCCAAGCACAGAAAGACACTTCATCCCATGTCCTCATCAGAACAAGACCCATGGAATAACACGGATCCATCTACCCACAACAGGTAGAGGTTGAGATTCAGTCAGGAATCAGTCCTGGCCCTAGATCTCCACCATGACAGAGAGGGGCTGGAAGAGATCATCGGAGTCACCGAGTCACACAGTTGACAAGGTTCAGTGCTGACAACTCTGCTTTGCCAGAGGCGCCTTCATGGAGGAGTTCTCAGAGCTGGAGGGAGAGTTAATCTAATTCCCTGACAGCGGCTCCCACGGATGCTGTAGACACACAACCTGGTCCTTCCTATCAAGACTCCTAGACCAGAGACAAAAGAGAGAATCAACCATATAGATCGTGCTTTGGGTTTAGAAGCAAGGCGAAGAGCCCGGCGAGGGCTTCCTCGTGGCTGAGGAAGGGCTGTGCAGAGGAGACCGGGTGAAGAAGGAAGCACTATTGGGTTGAAGTCAGGTGAAGTGTAAGGAACCAGGAATGTCAGGAGCATGCTTCCTGCTTTTGGAGATTAACAAGAAGACACTGTGTCTGACCCAGACAGGATGTGGGAGGGGCCTTGTGAATTAAAAGCTCCTCCTGACCCTGAAAAACCTCTCCACAGAGGAGGAAGAGAAAGAATGCCAACATGCTTAGTGAACGCTCATGTGCACTCTGAGAGGGGTCAAAGATGGAAGGAACTCTTGCCCTTTCAGAAAAGACACGGCACATCTCATGCTCTCCAAGTGGGCAACCAGGCCCTTTCCGGACCAGGAGAAGGTGGGGGGAGGGGGCTATAACCCTAGCACTGTGGAGACAGTGATGCAGTCATTCCTGTTTCCTGTAAAACTTGCATTAGACGAGGTCTTGACCCATTTTCTGAAATTTGATGTTCTACACCCTATCTATACCTTGACCCCCCCCCCCCCGATAATTTTGAAATGTTCTACCAAGTTCCTCCATATCCAAAAACCCTTAGGAGCTCCCTAGCCTTGCAAAATAAGCCTCGGCTTTTCTCACATCCACAGTCGAGAATGGAGCGAGAACAAATGCTTGATTACGTGTATTAAACCTTCTCACATAGCCCAGGGCTCTTTGCCTAGAGAACCGGATTGCCCACAGTGAGTGGTTACCCAGCCGTCCTGGATGGTTGGTTCTCTGTTGAGATTCTCTTTCCAGGTGTACTGTGTCTCTTTGACAGTTTATGTCTCTTTCTTTCTTTCTTTCTTTCTTTCTTTCTTTCTTTCTTTCTTTCTTTCTTTCTTTCTTTCTTTTTTTCCACTGTAGAAAACCTCATTTGGGGCTGTAGAGATGGCTCAGTGGTAAAGAGTACTGAAGCTCTTCCAGAGGTCCTAAGTTCAAATCCCAGCAACCACATGGGGGCTCACAACCATCTCTAATGAGATCTGATGCCCTCTTCTGGTGTGTCTGAAGACAGCTACAGTGTACTTATATATAATAAATAAATAAACCTTAAAAAAAGAAAAGAAAACCTCATTTGAGCAGACGGGTCTAGGAAAGAAGCAAGGTGACCATTCAGTTCCCTTTAGACCTCTTATTCAAAACTGCGAACAGTTGTGAGACAGACAGCGATTGTCTCAGCTGGCGCAGTGCCGTCTAACAATGGGAATCACGCCACACATGGGCACTGCTTTCTGCTAGTCTTCCAGATCCTTGGGAGATGGTGTTGGTGGCAGTGGCAGTGGTGGCATTGGTAAATCCAAGCCTGGATGTCTCACAGCCAAAGGAATGCCATATATCTTGGGTAGCAGTCACCTGCGATCAGATAACTTTAAAAGATGGACCGAGCCCTTCCTGACATTACCGACGTAGGGAGGAACTGCTGGGGAGAGGAGACTGGGGTAGAGATGCCTGAGTCACGGGCGCTCCTGTGAGTATCCACCATCTATACCCTAATCAACCTGTCACCCATGCCCCTGGAGTGACATTGTCCTTGCATCAGTAATTCCAATAAACCCATTGGTTTGCCAAACTGTCCTCAAGCTGGAGCTTTTCCTTCCTGTGTCATCGGTGAACAGACGTTTGTGACATCTCTTAGGGCAAAGTTGCGCAACAGAGACCAAGAGCAAGAGATAGAACCTAAGCCATTTGGATCTGGGCTCTCCACGTTGGGTCTACCCCTTCTCGCCGAAACTAATCATTTCCATTTTAGTGTCCACACCTCGAAGCTAAGAGCTAGACCCTGCAAGAGAAAGGAAAGCACTTTAGACCTCAACTGTGCCACCCCACTGCTGACACCTTACCTAATGGCCTGGGTGCTCAAATTTCTATTTTCTAATGAAACTCTCTCGCTCTGTGTCGCTCATACACACACACACACACACACACACACACACACACACACACCTCCTTTAACCGGAAGAGCATGACCACCATCCTGCAGTGCCACAAATTACTCGGTCTCCCAAACCTGAGGAAGCTGCAGGAGTCAGCACATCCAGAGAACAATGGCTAAGCCTCACCCTGGGACAGCCCCTTCTGTGACCATGCTGTCTCCTCTGCCAGGTGACAAGTATTCTAACAAATACTGGCGATGATGTCCTAGCTTTGCTCTGTCCTGGGCACTCACACATGTCCCAAACTACTCACAGATCTTAACCAGAGTTCTGTTCATAACTCTCCCCTATCGGTTATGTGGTTTTGCAAAGCCCATAGTTTGTACAAGGAAGGAATTATTTTATTTTTATGCTGGTGCCTGTGGACTTCTTCTTTGATAACTTTAAAAATTGGAAATAATGTTAAACTCATAGAAAAGCTACAAACCACCCAGGATTTCCTCCCAGGTACCTCAGTGCTCAGGACTCTGTCAGGTTCTCTCTCTCTCTCTCTCTCTCTCTCTCTCTCTCTCTCTCTCACACACACACACACACACACACACACACACACACACACAATTTAAAAACATTAAGAGCTGTTGGTAGAGTGCTTGCCTAGCATGCACAGAGTCCTGGGTTTGACCTCAGTACTACTGGGTGAGGTGGCAGACACCTTGATGGCAGGGCTTGAAAGGTAGTAGGAGGGTCAGGAGATAGGACACCCTTCACCACATCGAGTGCAGCTTGGGCTCCAGGCTTGGATGACTTGGACTATCTCAGAAAAAGAGAGGAAGGGAGGGGGAGAAGAAGGTGGGACTAGGAGGAGGAAGAGAATAATGGAAGGGAGGGGAGGCGGGAAAAGGAATCAATGCCACAGTTCGGAGAGGTGGAACCACTGGAAGATGCTTTGCCTCTGGGAATGGGTTAACACCGTCATCCTAGGAGCCAGTCCACTCTCACCAGAGCGGATTCCGGACAAGGCAGGCTCCTTCTTTCTCCCTCCCATGCATGTAAGCCTTGTGCACCATGCTCTGCACTAGAGGTGAACACTTGCAGCTGAACTTCCAAGTCAACCTCTGTTGTTTGTAAACTACCTGGTCAGGGGTACTTTGTTACAGCAACACAGAGGAGATTGAAGGCAAAGGCATAGAACTTTACCAGTGAGTGCAGAGGCCGACAGTTCTCTGTGAGTTTGAGGATAACCTGGTCTACATAATGAGTTCCAGGCTAGCCACACAGTGAGTCTGCCTCAAAACAAAAAGAATTCTGGCTAAAAGTGCAGTTGGGTGAACACACAGTATTTAATTCTAAATGTACAGAAAATATAGCAAAAAGAAGAGGAAGAAAAACAATGTCATCAGCCAGATCTTGTTTCTTAGGGCTGGAGAGATGGTTCAGCAGTTGAGAGCACTGATTGCTCAGACCAAGGACCAAGGTCTACACTCATCACCCCCCCGGGGAACTCCATCGTCAGGGAATCCGACACTCTCCTCTGGCCTCTGAGGACACTTGTCTGGACTGAGTTTAGCACAGATACACACTTTATCGGACTCCGATTCACCTTGCCCAGCAGGTTGAAACCCAGTCTAGTGGTTCTGAGTAACCTCTCCTGGCTGGGGTGCAGGCAGACAGCAGTAATCAACGTCTGCAAGTGAGATTTGTGCTCCCCAGTATTCAAAGTCAAATCCTCCACGCCCAGCCCGAGCCTCTCATCGCTTCTTTTCTTCCTAGAACAATCTTCTTAATTTTGTCGGCCGCTTCCTCTCCTGCAATGGAGTGTGAGGGAGTCAGCCTCCGTCTTGCAGGTGAGTGTGATCAATTATTAAACAGGCTAGACGGCTGACAGCCCGTCCTACCCAGCTGCCGGCTCAGCCAGCTTGGCACAAAGAGATGAAAGAACATAAAAGGAGTGAGGAGAGAAAGACTTTTCAAAATCCCTTGATTGCAGACAGAATTCAAACATAATTCAGTGAACCTAGACTGAAGGAGGCAGCTTAGAAAGTGGCCCAATCTGCCACCTGGATCCAGATTCCAGCCTGCCCTGGTGGTGTGGCATCTCCAGGGCTCTGAGGGTCATTGGTGAGTCGGGAGATGAAAACTATGCCGTCCCCCACCGGAGGATTTCACACTGAGCACTACTTTGTTAAACAGAGCAGAGGGGCCAAGGCATAGCACCAAGGGGCAGGTTCAGGTGCAGATATGGTGGCCCACACATGTGGCCTGGCACCTCCTGAAGACATGGCTGTGCGCAGGACTAGTTGGATTTCACAGTTGGTATGTTGGCTGCAGGACTGAGGTCTGCACCCCAAGCTCTAGAGGTCACGCAGGGGAGAAAGCTAGGTGAGGGGCTGGGCAGAGAATGGCTCCAATCTTTCTGACGTTGAAGTGCATTAAGACAGAATAGTTTGGAGCTGGAGAGATGGCTCAGCGGTTAAGAGCACTCACTGCTCTTCCAGAGGTCCTGAGTTCAAATCCCAGCAACCACATGGTGGTTCACAACCATTTGTAATGCGATCCGATGCCCTCTTCTGGTGTGTCTGAAGTGTGCAGTGTACTTACATATAATAAATTAATTAATTTTAAAAAGGACAGTATAGTTTGATGAGTTTAGGAACCAGATACCCGGCGGGATGTGGGAATACAACACCCTGTCCACCGCAGAGCCACTGGGAGCCGCCCCAACCTTCAGTTCTTCCCCAACCTCAGCGGTTGGGTGTGAAAGGCTCAGACCTCTTGTAAGTGGGTGGGTCAACCCCTGCTCCTCACTGAGGAGTGGGAGCTGTCAATCACTGAGGACACTAGACCTTGGGATAGGCGCTCTCCCGGGACTTTTAACTATGAGTGAAGAACTGAGATGGAGAGAGTTGGGGGAGTGAGTGGAAGATTGGCAAAGCTGGAGTCACTGGAGTGCTACATGGGGACCAGCGCAATGGAGAGGGATCCGCATCTGTGGGGAAGAGGGGAGCTGGACGGAGCTCCACCTCCGCTTCCTGCAGGCGGTTTATCTTGATGTATAAAATGGAGACGGAAGCATAATTGAGATGCAAAAATTTGGCGGTGGGTGGGGGTGGGGTGGTACGGCTCACCTTGTCGCTCTGGCTAGCCTGGAACTAGCTGTGTAGACTAGGCTGGCTGCTAATTCACCGAAATCCGCTCTCTTCTGCCTCCTGGGTGCTGGGATTACAGGCATGAACTATTCCTAGGGCTACAGTAATATGTAAACATGCTCTTAACGCTTATTTATTTAGTATGTATGTGACGGGCAGAAGACAACTTGCGGGAATCTGTTCTCTCTTCACTGTGTGGCTCATGGGGGGCTGGGGGTGACTCCAGCCATCGGGCTCGGTAGCAAGTGGCTTTACCCACTGATCGTTGTCAGGGAACTGGGTTAAACTAAGCTTTTTGATAAACCAAAGCTGCGTCAAGTAAGCAGAAATTAACAGAACACAAGAGACGAGCAGTTTGGGTGAGGTAGAGGGAGCAAAACTAAGCCTAAGCCGTAACATTTGAGAGCAGCCACAGCCCCAGCCCTTTTCCCAGAAGAAGCCATGTTAATTAAAATGTAACTGGAGCCTGGCCCAGTTGGGCACTTGTTGAAGTGTTCAGGTTCTGACAAGGAATTGGATGTGTTTGGGTGGCTAAAAATAGACAGAACTTATTAAGAAAAAGGACGGGATGGCGGATCAGCCTTGGGGAAATCTCTGCTTAAAAACATTCCACCGGGGCAGGAAGGATGGCCCAACCGGTAAGAGCCCTGGCTGCTCTTGCGAAGGACCTGGGTTTGGTTTCCAGCACCTACATGGTGGCTCACAACTGTCTGTAACTGTAATTCCAGTTCTGGGAAATCTGACGGCCTTGTCTGGCCTTTTCGGGTACCTGGCACATACATGCACGGAGGCAAAACCGCTCTCACACTCGAAAACAAGAGTAAAAGGAGTTTTTTAAAGATTACACTGAAGGCCAGGCGGTGGTGGCCCACACCTTTAACCTTAGCACTCAGGACACGGAGTGAGAAGGATCTCTGAGTCTGAGGACCCAAGTGCCCTCCTCAACACCCACACTGCCTGTAACTCCAGCGCCAACCGGTCTGAAGGCTTCTGGCCTCCCTAGCTACATGCGCTCATGCGCACGCACATCATTTAAAAATAACAAACAATATTATTAATAATCACATTGGGGGAAAAAAACAAAGTAATTCATCCTCAATAAAAATTGCGAGGCCAGGTGTGGCGGTGCACATCTTTAATCCCTGCTCTCTGGAGCAAGAGGCAGGTGGATCTCTGGGAGTTGCAGACCAGCCTGGTCTACAGAGTGAGTTCTGGGATAGCCAGGGCTACATGATAGGCAGGATCCTGTTTCAAAAACAAAGGGAATGACCTTTTCAGATGTAAGAGAAAGCGAAAACCAGTATCGATGGTCCATGCAGGTCCATCTGGGTGCTTCAGCATGGCCCCCCTGAAAGCAGCAATTACTTGTAGTACAGGAAGCCTTGCTCCAGGGGTGGCGGCACACGTTGGCTTTGAGGAATGAAGAGCCTGAAACAGTCCTAACAGAGGAGGGCTCGATAACTACATATAAATGTCTGGGACTTGAACCAATACAAGCGTGTCGGGGTGACGAGTCGCTGCCGTTTGTGTTATATGGGCACCCTAGCCGGGAACAGGATTCCAGAGTGGTGTGGTCAGCCTGTCCAGTGGGGGAGCCAAAGGCTTTGGGGCTGGTTCCCAGGGTTGGACAGAAGCTCAGAGTCCTGTCAGTCAGAAGAACATTCCACTGGGGTTGTTGCCTTCAACTACTGTGGCTCTGGCCCAGGAACTAGATGGATCCCTGATGAACACCCTGCTGTGACCTGCCACAGGTATGTCCTCTCTGTTTGCTGTCTCCTTCCTACCCCGGCCTTTTTGTTTGTTGTGTTTTGTTTTGTTTTTTTTTAAGGTTTGTTTATTTAAGGTACCCTCAGAGAGGAAAGCGTCAGATCCCACAGAAATAGTTACATGCAGTTTGGAGCCACACCTACACAGGTGCTGGCAAGCCACTTTGGGTGCCCTGAATGAGCTGATGCCATTAACTGCAAGGTCACTCACTGTCAAGGTCACTGCCCAAAACATCATGACCAAGAAGCAAGTTGGGGAGGAAAGGGTTTATTCAGCTTACATTTCCATATCACTGTTCATCACCAAAGGAAGTCAGGACAGGAACCTAAGTAGGTCAGGAAGCAGGAGCTGATGCAGAGGCCATGGAGAGATGTTACTGGCTTGCTTCCCCTGGCTTACTCAGCTTGTTTTCTTATAGAACCCAGGTCCACCAGCCCAGGGATGGCACCACCCACAATGGGCTGGGCTCTCCCCTCCTGGTCACTAGCTGAGAAAATGCCTTACAGCTGGATCTCATGGAGGCATTTCCTCAACTGAGGCTCCTGTCTCTGTGATAACTTCAACTGTGTCAAGTTGACACAAAACCAGCCAGTACAGTCACCTCTCTGCCCTGCCCCACTTTTTAAAGTATTGCCTTTACATTTTTTAAAATTGTGTGTGTTCGTGGGGGGGGGGGTCAGAGGACAACCAATGGGAAGGCAGTTTTCTCCTTCCACCATGTGGGTCCCAGGGACTGAACTTAGGTCATCAGGTTTGGTGGTGTTGTGGTAAATATTAAAAGGTGACTTAACCTTTTATCCCATTCTTTGCTGGCTCCCATGGGGCCATCTGGCACTACGGGGATTTCTAACTTGGCGCTCTACACCACCTCTAAGAACTCAGGCAAGGTTCACTCTTCTGTCCCGGGCGGATACGACCGCCCCGGCGTGTCATTCTCACTCACTTCCATGTTGTTGCCAAGCCTTAGACACACTCACCCCAACTCTGTGGCGTGCTTTATGCGCTCCGCCACTACACCCTCTGAACTCAATTACGCAGTCACAAAGAACACACCAAACTACTCTGATCCAATAGGTATAATTTGCCAACCTAGATAAGTCAGATGACCTTGTACAATTACATCCCTTATAAAACATTCATAACAACTTCATTTATAAAGAGATGTGCTGGGGTTGGAGAGATGGCTCAGTGGTTAAGAGCACTGACTGCTCTTCCAGAGGTCCTGAGTTCAATTCCCAGCAACCACATGGTGGCTCACAACCATCTGTAATGAGATCTGACGCCCTCTTCTGGTGTGTCTGAAGACAGCTACAGTGTACTTATATAGAATAAATAAATCTTAAAAAAAAGAGAGAGAGATGCACTGAGAAAAACATACACATCTGCCTCCATCTTCATTCCTCCCGGACTCTCCCCCTCCTCCCCTCCTCTTCCATTTTCCTAGCCCTTTCCTGCCTACCTCTCCACTGTCCAATCATGTATCACCTTAACATCAGCCCACATGGTGGCAGGCACCTTTACTTTATTATTATTGTTGTTGTTGTTGTTATTGACACAAGGTCTCTCTATGTAATCCTGGGTCTCCTAAAACTTATTACCTAGATTGGGCTGGCCGCAAACTTAGAGATCCTCACCTCAGAGCGCCTCGCCATTAATGATTTCCTTTTAAAAAAAAAAAAAGATGATTTTTCTGTATGTGGGTGTGGGTGAGAGAGAGAGAGAGAGAGAGAGAGAGAGAGAGAGAGAGAGAGAGAGAGAGAGAATGTATACTCATGCCTTCATGCACACATGGAGGTCAAAAGAGAACATCAAGGTCCTCTAGCATGTCCCCCTGTTCCGTTGAGGCAGGGTCTCCTCTCTCCCAGAAACAATAGCTTGCACCCTCTCTGTCAATGACAATGACAACAAACCCAGCAATCCTCCTGCACCCACTCCCATCAGAACTGAGGCTACAGGTGTTTGTGGGAACAGCCAGCTTGTGACACAGTTGCAGGGATTCAAACTTCCATCCTCACGACTGTGGGGCAAGTTGCTCCCTGACGCCCACATCCCACAGAGCCTGTTCCTCTGTAGGATCGGCAACACTTCTCCCGGCTGTGACCAAGTATCTGACGGGGTGAGAATTAAGGGAGGAGGGCTTATTCTGCCCACAGTGTAAGGGCCACAGTGCGTCCACAGCGAGGAAGCAGAGAGAGGTGGACACCGGGTTCAACTCACTTTCACTTTGTTATCCAGTCAGGATTGGAGCCCACCCACCTTCAGCATGGGCCTTCCCTCTCGGGTTAAACCTCCCCAGAAACAGCCTCCCGGACACATCCAGGGGTGCGTCTCCTTGGTGATTCTAGGTCTTGCCAAGTTGACACTCGGTGCTAACCATCACACCTGCCTTGGCTTGTCAGCAGCCCTTGTGGAACTGATTTTTCTTCCTCTAGACATTTGTGAGTAAACGGGGTTTCCGCTCTCGGGGTGGGGAGAAGTGCTATGTGTTAAGTGTTCCAGTGATGCTAGGGACGTGTAAGAACAGCTTGAGTCTGTTTAGATACATTTATCTCATCGTTCGTGTGCAAGGGTGTGTGTGCAAATGTGTACATGAGTGTGGTACCGGAGGAGGCAAGAAGAGGAGGGGGTTCCTATGCCCTGGAGCAGGAGTAACAGGAGGCTGTGAGCTGCCTGCCACAGGCTGTGGGAACTCCACTGTGTCCTGTGGAAGAGCACCAAGCACCAAGCACCCTTAGCCGCTGAGCCCTCTCTCCACCTGCACTCACACACACAATCCTTACACACACAGTTAAAAAGAAAATAAATCTTTAAGACGTTAACTCCGGTCTCCATGGTTCGAGCTATGTCTCTATATCGACTTAGTTTTTATTTTAGCAAATAAAAAAGGGCCTTAAGAATGACCCTACTAGCCAGGTGGTGGCCGCACAAGGTTTTAATCCCAGCACTCGGAGGCAGAGGCAGGTGGATCTCTGTGAGTTCCAGACCGGCCTGGTCTTCAGAGCAAGTTCCAGGACAGCTATACAGAGAAACCCTGTCTGGAGAAAGAAAGAAAGAAACAAACAAACAAACAAAAACCAAAAATCCTTTCCTCCTTCTGTCCTTAGGCACCCTTGATTCAGTCTGCTGGGACTATGAACTTTTCTGGCAAGTGGGGTGGTAAGAAGTAGGACAGGATGTGGGCATGGAGGAGCTGCTGTGGATCCCTCCCCCACTGTCACTGCGTGGTCTACCTCACCACAGGCCGCTGGAGCACTTTCCCGAATGCTTTCCAGTAGTTTCTCGTTGTCTAAAGGCTGTTGGTCTCACCAAAGGTGCCAATCAGGTTGTCTTTTTTGGGCCTGAGTGGGGTGTGGGGCAGAGGGTGCCTGGTGCCGGGAATGGAATTTGGGGGCCTTGAAGTTAGGACACACATACGCTGTGTGTCCAGCATGATCCTGTGTGCCAAACATGCTCAAGGCGTGACTGCAGTGAAGACTCGCTTTAGCGGCGACTCACCGTTCTGCCCCAGGGTGACAGCTGAGCCTTTCAGTCAGACTTTTGCTAAAATGTTGCTCCTCTGCCGCCACCCTGGATGCTTCCCGAGATACCCCTAGGGCAGAACGAATGCAGTGTCACTAGATAATGCCGATCCCCCTATAGCACCCCGCATCGTGTTTCTTGTCTACACTTAGTACTTAGGTCCCAAGCCCCCATCATCTTTCCTGGCTCACCCGCCCTGAGTCTGTGGAACATGGCCCGGCTGGACTGTCACCAGCAAGCTGATGCCAGAGGGATAAGGGTTTTCTCCTCTGAGGAAATAATGCAGATCCCTCTGATGTGATGTATAGATTGCAGGGAACAAGCAGATCCCTATATAACACAGGTCTATCTGCTTTTATAAGACAGTCCTTCAGATAAACGTCTGGGAGTCACAACTGCCCAGACCGAATTCCTCAGGGTCGTCAGGATGTCCTGGATCACGTCTTGCAGGGTGACAGGCCTACATGTCATAGAGTCTGAGTTGCTCCTGCATGTCCCCATCCGACATCTCGCCAAAGGTGTCCTTGTTGTCCTTCATGAGCTTGAAAATGGCAGCCAGCTGCTCTTTCTGAACTCTGTTGAGGAGAGAGGATGAGAGGAAGAAAATGCTCCCAACCCAGGGCAGGGGCATCAGTTAAAATGCAGGAGGTGGGGCTGGAGAGATGGCTCGGCGGTTAAGAGCACTGATGCTCTTCCAGAGGTCCTGAGTTCAAATCCCAGCAACCACATAGTGGCTCACAACCATCTGTAATAGGATCTGATGCCCTCTTCTGGTGTGTCTGAAGATAGGGACAGTGTACTTTTATACATTAAATGAATAAATATTTAAAATAAGATAATAATAATAATAATAATAATAATAATAATAATAACAGATAAATAAAATGCAGGAGGTGGTTTGCTCTAACCCAGCCCCAAAACCCCGGTCTTGGATCCTCCGTGCCTCACTTTCTGCATGGGCCTATTACGGCTGATCTGCTATGGGACGAGGAGGAAGAACCCCCGTGTCATTAAGTGGCTTGAGGTGCTGAGAAAAAATATGTTAGGAGCAACCTCCATTTAGAGGGATAAAGCAGAAGGGATGGAAATGGAAGCATACAGATGTGCAGGCCAGAGTGCTGGGTAATGCGGCGGGTAGGTTAAATTCTAGCCCCTGGGTTCTGCTGCCTTGAGAAAGGGGCGTTTCCTTATGTGCACAAGTTAGGTGTGGATGCAGATGCCTTGTTGTTGACCGCATGGCTGCCTTGTGGTTTGTGAGACTCCAGCCATACCATCTGACCAGCGCAGAACGACTCCCAGAGCTAATATCAAGGGTGGGCTGAGCAGCTGAAGCCAGGAACAGTGTGTGGTCCTGTCAGCATGGATTCTGCAGTCACGTCCCTCCGTGACACACACTACTGCTATGGGACCTAGAGAGAACTGGAGCCGCAGTGCAGCCGAGATCTCAGCCCTCCCCGGGCCACGACTGCTATAGGTCCGTCATAACTGAGCATGTCTCAACACTGCTTTTGCCCACTGCATTTTCTGGAGGGGTGATCCTGCTGTGTCAGGTCTTAGGCTACGGTTTTCGCTCTGTAGCCCTGGCTATCCTGGAACTCACTCTGTAGACCAGGCTGTCCTCAGACTCAGAGTGATCACCTGCCTCTGCTTCCCGAGTGCTGGGAGCAAAGGTGCGTGCCAGCATGCCAGGACGGCACTTGTGATGTCAGTGACATTCCCTCTTCTGTGAGTTCTCACCCCACCCCCGCCCCACACCCTCCACTCAGCGAACGGTTTTCTGTCTCCAGTGGCATTCAGCAGTTAGCATATGTTCTGATTCCTACCCTCCTTTGTCTGGACAAACTAGGTCTGTTGGCAGTTCTGCTGTAAGGGGAAGAGGGGCCGTGTAGATTGCACTTTGTACCCTACTATGTGAAGAATGACCATGGTAAACAGAGAGGGCACCCCGAGAGCCAGGATGAAATCACCGTCAGGTGCATGGTTAGACTGCCCTTCACGAACTGTCCATAAGGTTTTGGAAACTGTGATGGTTGTGTATTTATTATAATAATAATAATTTTTAGGGTTGTTTGTGGGGGAGGAGTGTTGAGACAGGGTCTCATCTCACTATGTAGACTTTGCTAGCCTGGGACTCACTATGTAAAACCTGCCTGCAGATACCGGGATCTGAACCCATATCCTTTGCAAGAACAAACGCTCTTAGCCAAAGAGCCATCTATCTCTCCAGCCCTAGGATGTGTGTTTCCACTCAGGGTGCATACGGGAGCATGCTCTGCTGGGCTTGCCCAAAGGCATCAAAATGAGAGTAGGCTGCTAAAACTTTACGCCTATCTTTTTTAAAAAATAAATAAATAAAGCAAACTGAAGAAAGAAACACACGGTAAACCAGGGTTCTCTACTCAATGTTTATTGGCCTGAACACAGGCTGGACACAGAGAGCCAAGCCACCAGCAGTTCGAGGGGCGTGATGCCCGTACGCCGTGCTCAGGTTCCACACGAGGCTAGCTCAGGATATCCAGAGGAAGTGGCTAGTCTATACGGAAGAAATCCCGGCTTAGGCAGGAACTTCACTATTGCTGTCTAGGGACAGGTGATGTGACTGTGTCGGTCATGTGGCTCTGTGTCTAACTAAGGCAGTATGTGTCTTCTGCAGCTCTGTTGCCTGTTCAGCTCTAAGCCCTGAACCCGAGTTGTCAGGGAGAAGCCCACCAGGAATAATGCGGTTCAGCAGTCGATGCTGGGCATTTTCCAGGCTTCTGTTAAATGGGAAGTCTTCTAAAAAACCCAGTGCTTTAGAAAAAGATGCTTTCGCCAACAAATCTGTGACTTCCAGGTCGTTTGGTATAAACACTGTCAAATATAAAATGCTAAAAAAAAAAAAAACTAACCTGGGACCGGTGGGTGATTATCTGCCGGGATTCTAAGTCATCTAGAAAAAAAAAAAAAAACTTAGAAAATGCACAATCCAGAAGTCTACTGGACGCTAATACTGTTATTGCTTCTGCAAGCAAAGGTGGAGAGTAGGCTGAGCTGATAAGAACAGTAGTGGAAAGGCTTCTTAGTACTGAGACTCCTGGGGTGTGGGTGGGAGAGCAAAAAGGAAGGCCATATTAAAGCTAGTACCTGGCGTGAATTACTCTGGCCAGAGCAGAAAGTGCCCCCGGCCTGCATGTGTGGGTGTGGGTGTGGGTGACCATCCCTGGATGACTACCCCGACCACAAATGAGCACCAGTGGGCTTCACTGCCTTTGTCTGTTCCGTCTCAGATCTGGTGGTTTGCCTTCAGATCTGGTGGTTTGCCTTCAGTGAGATCAAAAGTACAGAGGGACTGTGGGAACAGCGGGGGAGGGGGGCACGAAGGCTATGTGGGGAGCAAACATGGCTGGTAAGAAAAGCCTAAGGCCTGAGCCCATACTGTTGGCAAGCTTCCTCCTCATTAACACCTCAGAGAAGGACAGAGACAAGGCCAGGGGAGCCCAAGGAGGGGGTGGTCAATGCGCAACCCTCCCCCCACCTCAGCCTGCATTGGCTCCTCCCTGGGGGGGGGCGCTTTTTTTTTTTTTTTTAATCTCTCAAGCTTTTAGGATGTCAAAAGGAAAGAAAGCCTTCAGGAGGAGGCTAAAAACACCTTCATTATTCTTCGGTTCTGTAAAGAGAAACAGGGAGAGAAAGATCATGTATCTTGCTTGGTTACGTTAGAAGCAGCACAGGACAGGAGAGTGGGCACAGGGACGAGGAGGAGGATGTTCGGAATTGCAGAGGCCATGGGAGACCCTGTTGCTTTCTCAGATCAGCAGCTTACGGTGACACAGCTGTTAGTCCCTCCCACCCACAGCCAGGTGGTCGGTCACCGGCCACCTCCAGCTTCTGAGAAACAGGGAGGGTGCTTGGTGAGCTTGCTAAGCCTTGGCTCTGTGGTTACACTGACAGCGTTCCTATTGCCTTGTTAAGTTTTGCTTCCTGCCGCCTGGGTCTTAGTCTGCTGTGAGGGTTCTGGACCTAACCCTGCAGGTTCCCCGGGAGAGGCCAAAAAGCCTGGACTACTCTCTGAAGGCCAGAGGTCTGATTGTGTGCCTTTGGCGCCCTCTCCTGGAGTCAATGCATACTTTCAGGTTACTTGTGCAGGAAGAACTGTAAGTGTAAGGCCAGGGGGTTCCCACTTCCCTAACTGCCCTAATATGCCATAGGAAACCCTCTTCCTGGGTCCTGTCTATCTCCATGATCGAAAAGGTAACAGTCCTACAGCCGGTCAGCCACAGCAATGAGGTGCCTGGCCTGGCCTTTCAGCACCAGCTTAGGTAACATACAAGCCAGGTTCTTCTTCCTCTCTGGGACCAGCAGGTAGGATATCCTGCTAAGAAGCAAAACCAGACAGGCTTCGTGGCCTGGGAGAGCAAAAGCCTGCTAGCCAATGATTCCTACTGAGGGAGATGTTACCCCCAAGAGAAGCTTTGGAGAGCGGCAGAGACAGAGCCAATGCGGTGAGCAGAGGCGGCGGGGTGAGCATGTTTCCCCAGAGGGAATTTTTAAAAAGGTTCGCATGCAGAGCAGCCAAGACTTCAGCAGTCTTCTCGCGTCCCTGGACAGGAGTTTTATCTGAGCATATCCAGGGGTAGAAAATCTCAACTGAGACCGTAGGAGAACTCATTTGGGACATCCAGCTTCCTAAGTGCTACTCCTTAAGGATCTGCGTGATCAAGCCTGTGGAGAAGAGAGTGAGTTCCAGGCGCAGCTGTGGTGGCCCAGCTAATGATTCAAAGTGGGGAGACGGTGCACTATTTACCTGCTAACAAGGTGCTTTCCTGTTTATCAGCCTAGGAGCAGAAAGAGGCAGGGACACATCTGACAGGCACCCTGCCAGCTTGAGAGAGGAGTTCATTGGTTTGGTGGTAAATAACATGGATGGGTATTATATTATTATTATTACATTTTTATTTGTCTTGCATGGGTGTGTATGTATGTGTGGATGTGTGCACGTGGAACTTGGGGGACAATTCATACCGCTTGGTTCTCCCCACTTATCGAATGAGTCTGAGGGTCAGACTCAGGTCGGCAGGCAGCAGGGTTGGCAGCAGGCACCTTTATTTGCTGAGCCATCTCACCAGCTCTACGCTTGTGCTAATTTTCAGGGGACAGTTCTAGGGCCGTGTCCCCAAATTCGGTCGGGTCGGGATCTGTCTTGAAGCTATCTTCTCTCCAAAACCCAGAGACAGAAGGGCGAAGCCCAACCTGAGCAGCCTCTGCAACCCCCAGCATCGGACCTGGCACAGAGGTGTGGTCAGGGGAGGCTCCCTCGGGCTGGGCCTGCATGCAGGGGTTGTGGGGAGCAAGCAGATGTCAGGAGAGATGAGCATGTGGGAGCCGGTGAGAGCCGCAGGAAGCATGCTGGGTAGGGCGATGGAATGAACATGAACCCGGGCCCTGCTGGGACCTCTACCAGCCCCTCCTGCACACAGTGAGGACACTCCTGTGCTGAGGAGTCAGGGACGCCTTTGTCGCCCCAGGAGCAGCTCCTTGGCACACTGTCCAGCTCACAGAACAGTGTCAACAGTGGAGCGTGTCGTGGGTGGTCTGGAGACTCCCAGAGACTCCAGAAAAGAAGGACCGCAGGCAGTGGGGGGTCCGCTATCTTTGAAAATGACATATTGCCCTTTCATTTCCTGGCCTCAGCTCTGACAGGGGACAGTGACAGACCCCAAACTTGAGATCTAACTGCTCTCTTACTGACAACCCCTCAAGGCCTACAGTACACTAACCTTTGTGGATAGAATGGAGCTATGGTGCTGCCAAGGCTCCGTGGGGGAACCTTTAGGATGGCAGGGGTGCCCTGTCCTCTCTCTCCTCTCTCCAGCCAGGGCTGGATCTGTGGCAATACCTCAGCTCAGGCTCTGGAGTTCCAAAACAGCCTCAGGGAAAATGACTGTGTCTGTCCTCTGGATTAACACCAGCAGGGGGTGGACCACGGGAAGCCTCAGCCTTAGTCTGAAGGCCCAGCTCTGAAAATGAACAGCCCTGGTTGTCCTGTAGAATACAGGCCCTCTCAGGGTTTCTGTCCTACACTGTACAGCCAACTACTCTGGGTGAGACAAAAGCCACACTGGGCACCTCACAAGATGTATGCACATCCCCACAGCAGCCCCTGTCTCAGATAAGATGGTCTCCGTTGAAGTACACTAGCACCCATATCAGCAGGTCCTCTGGGGACTCGAAGGTTCTTTTTGTGTCTGGGAGTCTTCATGCATAGGAAGAACAAGATGGGTTCAGAGGAGACGAGATGCACTAATTGGTTATGGAGGTGGTGGAGGAAGGGGGTTTAGGCCACGTCAGTGACGTTGGGGACACAGCGGACAGTATAAGGAAGCACTGCTAGTCTACGGAACCAACCTCCTTACCACAAGGGTTTGCAAGAACATTTGTGGCCCGGGACTAGGGGACTCGCTACAGGGAGGTGAGGTCAGAGGTCAGCTCAATCCTGAAATATAAAGGTGGCAAATGGGGTCACAACGAGAGGCAGCGTCCTCATACAGAGTAAGGGACCCCCATAGTAAGGGCTTCTTCCCGCCTGTGTCTACACGGACATCCCTCTGCACCCAGAAGGTACACTCAGCATCTTGATAGGGAGACAGCAGCTTGCAAGGGGGGCAATGGTCATACTAGAGGGATGCTGGTGGTCCTAGAGCCACCTAGAGAGGTAGGGTGAGCTGTGGGTCAACCTTCAACTCTTCATGAATCGGGCCTAGTCCCCACCAGACCCCTCAGGGTGCTGTTCTCAGTGAGACTTCACTTATAACGCAGGAGCTTCTGCTCACACTGCTGGGGGTGGGGGCAGGGCAGTAGGTGCACACGGGGGAGGGGGGCATGGCTGGGCTGTGGCCGCCTTGGCATTCATTCTATTGCTTCTGAGCACCCCTCAGCCACCCATGCAGTGCAGATAAAATGTTGAAGGGAAGTTGATCGACATCCTGGCGGTTCTAGCGGTTGAGGGGAGAATGGCCCGATGCCAGAAGCCAGAAGCCATACAGCTCCTTCGTGCTCTGCAGAGCAGGGCGGCGCTGCGCAGAGCGGAACAGATACAGATAGAGAATGACACGGGGGGGGGGGGGGACGGGGGGCTAGGAGGAGGGAGGCTGCCAGATGGATGAGCACCAAGAATCCCGCTCTGTCCTCAAGTGACAAATTGGTTTTGTCAGGGACTCTACGCATAAGTGAGCAGTGAGGCTGCTCCGGACCCTTTCCTGGCATCTCACTCTTTGTTTTCCAGGTCCGGGAGGCTTCAGGCAGAGAGAATACAAGAGATACACTCTCCTCTCCTCTCACGCCCTCCCTCCCTGCTGCCTCCCTGGGGAGCTTCTTCCCTCGGTTGAAGCTGAGTGAATATTCCCAGGGCGAGAAAGGACGCCCCCCCCCCCAGAAAAAACAAAACAAAACAAAACAAAACAAAGGGAAGCGGGAGTGGTGGGCGGGGCTTACAGGAGGCCCACCCCTGCTCAGCCCTTGTATTAGTGTTTCAGAAGCCGGCTTACCTCTGTTCCTCCTCCAGCTCTTCTTTGGTCATCATCTTCTTGTACTGGCTTCCCCTCAGCTGCCCAGGGCTGTACTTAAAGGAGAAAGCTGCTCCTGTGGGGACAGTGCATACGCTTATTGATGACGGCCCCGGGGGAGTGGGGGTGGGGAGTAGGGGTGGAGTATGCCTGGCCCACTCAATGCTCAGCAGTATATACCCTTTCCCTGGTTAGTTTTAGTCTCTGTCTCTCCGTCTCTGTCTCTCTCTCTCTGTGTGTGTGTGTGTGTAGCCAGGGATTGAACTCAGGGCCTTGTACATGCTAGGCAAGAGCTCTTCCTTCAATGACATCCTCAGCTCTCTCTTCATTAATTTTCAAAGAAATGGTCCACCAACATAGCTCAGTTGGTAGATGGGAGGAAAAAAAGACCAGGAGTCCCAGCCCTGGGAGGCAGAGGCAGGGGAATCTCTGAGTTCAAGGCCAGACTGGTCTACAAAGAGAGAGTGTTCCAGCACAGCCGGAGACACAAAGCAAACCTGTCTCAAAAAAAAGGGGGGGGGGCTGGAGAGATGGCTCAGTGGTTAAGAGTACTCACTGCTCTTCCAGAGGTCCTGAGTTCAAATCCCAGCAACCACATGGTGGCTCACAACCATCTGTAAGGGATCCGATACCCTCTTCTAGTATGTCTGACAGCGACAGTGTACTTGTATATAATAAATCTTTTTAAAATCCCAACCCCTAAAAACAACAAAACAAAACAGAAAGAAAGAGAACTGGAAAGATGAAAAGGAAAAGAAAGACCTGCTGTCAGCTAGGCCAACAAGCTTAGCCCTTGTAACAGCAGCCTAAGTGCAGCCCTGGAGTCACCAGGCATGAAGTGATGTCATTTTCTCACCCAGCACCTGACCCCACGAACCCCTATGGTTTCTTAAGCTTTGATCTTTAATGGGGGATACAGATGGAACTGAGACAGCCAGAGAGACATTAGTCCCGGTCCCACTCCATCTTCCACATGACATTCCCTTCCCAGGCCAGGTTGAGCCAGCCAGCTTGTCTGTCTGTCTGTCTGTATGCATCAACAGTCCAGCTGCTTGCCTGCACGGCTTCCTCGGCGCCACTGTGGCCTCCCTCACCCCCAGTCCATGCTGATCAGACCAATAGTAAATACATTCACATGCTGGGCCCAGGGGCTCAGACCTTCCTCAGACTCTGCTCCTAGGCTTGGGACAGACAAGCCCAGTCTCTCCATCTTCCCCCAGGTTATCAGCAATTGAAGGGGTACATCGGGCCCATGGTGGGATGCACAAATGAACAGGCTTGGCTCACTGCCAGTGTCTGCCAGCCTCCAGTCCTATAGACTATTAAAAGGGTAGATCTGCAGGAAGAGGGGGAGCAGAGGAAGGCCAGAGCATGTGACACAGCGCCCCAAAAGAGGGAGGCAGGGCAACATGGAAAAGAGGGGAGTCCTGACGTAATAATCTCCTTGGAAGCAAAGCCTTCACTGTCCCTTAATCCAACCTGTATCTGAGACTGAGGATGGCAGACAGGCTGGCTGGCTTCCATCTAATGTCTGTTAAGGCAGACTGGCTGGGGATGGTGGCAGTCAGTGACCCTGTATCCCCTCTTCCAGCTGCTAGTCTAGAATTTTCTACTGTCTCCCCAAGAGTCTGAGACACCTCCACATACTCTCATGCCAGATCAGGCTCCGCCCACTCACACATTTCTCTCTCTCTCTCTCTCTCTCTCTCTCTCTCTCTCTATCTCTCTCAAGAAAGAAGGTTCTGAAGAGGAACTGAGAAGCCAAGCATTCTACAGTCATACTGTCCCCTCCTCAAGCCTCACTTAGGAGGACTGGGGTCCTTCCTGGCCAGCTGCCCGGGGCCTGAGGCCTTCCCTGAGAAGCAATCTCTACTTTTAACAAGGACCTGCTTTGCTCCTCAGACCGTCCCACAAGCATTTGGAGAGCACACCGTTCTAGGTGCTCCGGCTCTGCGGTGCCCAGAAGACAAATGACTCAAGTCAGCAGCTGGTCCCAGACAAGGGTGGCTGAGGGGAGTGACATCGGGTAGGGGCCTGAAAGAGCGCCATCATCTTTAGTCCCAGCATTTCAGGGTGGGAAGAGGCAGGTCTCAGTGAGTTCCAGGTCAGCCCGGTCCACATCAAGTGTCAGACCCGCTGTACAGAGGGTATGGACAGCAAGCTGACCGTGGGTGAGGGGGACAGAGACATACTGGTCAACTGGGATTTGCTCGGCTGCCCAGGCTCTTGCTGGGAAGAGGTGGTGGCTCTGGGGGTCTGAAGCTCTTTCCCTTCTCAGAAACCCTCTGCTCGCCTCTGTGGCTCCCCAGGACAGCCACTGCATCAGGTCTAGCTCATAGGAACGGAGGGAGAGCTTTTCAAGTCTAGGGTGGGGACAGAAGAGGCCAGAGCTGGGGAGCTTCCCTGAGGAACTGCAGTGTGCTGCCCCGGAGCTGTGGCTTTCACACTGAGAAGGTCTTTGTCCCAGATCCTTGAATATCCCGCATGCCAGGGACAACTGCTGGAGCTTGAGATTGCAAGCAACCCCCAGGTCGAACCCAGAAGCTGTGCCGGCAAAACCAATGAACCCTCAGTATCTGGGTGGCTGTGGTGCTGGTCTAGAAAAATAAACATAAGAAGCTCCACCCGCTCGGTGCACGCCTGGGTTCTGGTTTATGGGACAAGTCTGATTAGCCTGATGCTTTTCCAGCCTGCCCGAGACAGCTGCTTATAATGCAAGCTTTAACTTAATCACACTCGGTGGGCCCAATCCAATTTAGTTAGAGCCAGAGGGCCGGGTGTGAAAGTCCCCAGGGAGTGAGCGCAGGGTGGGGGCTTCCTCTTCCAGGCATCAAGTCTCTTGGGGAAGTCATTTTAGCAACACGAATCAATTAGTCTGGGAGGCTGAACTGTATTGCAGGGGGCCTGGCGGGGAGGTGGGGCGGGCAGTCTTGCTCCTTTCTAACAGCTGAGACCCACGGCCTTTCTCCCCTCTGCCTGGGAGGCCATGAGTGTCCGGGGCGTCCAGGGACAGAGAGGGAGGACTCGGGAGCAGGCATGGAGCTGGGCGCAGGGCTTGGCATATGTGAGACTGTCAGCTGAGTTAGGAATGGAAGTCTGTAGATGTGCCTGCTTTGTTTGCACCCTGTTCTAACCTCTCTTCTGCATGCTCCAGGCACCAGAAGGACTTTGGTACCCATGCCAACAGGGATGGATGGACTGGTGGGCCACAGTTGCTGTTAACCCCTTACTCCAGGATCCAGGAGTGGAGAGCAAGGGCCTGGCTGGCCAGGGGTTGACATCCTCGCCCGCTCATTGCCTTTGCCTCAGCAGCATCAGGGGCTACACCAATATCAACTCATAGCCCTGTTCTCCTCTAGAGGGCCTGGGGACTTTCTGGGCCCCCGAGCTGTTGACACCCACAGGAGTCTCAGTTACCACATTCCTGAACCCCCTGCTTCCCAAGGGTCCTGCCAGCAGTTGGCTTAAAGTGCAGCCAGTTTTGCTTAAAAGAAAAGAAAAGAAAAGAAAGAAAGAAAGAAAGAAAGAAAGAAAGAAAGAAAGAAAGAAAGAAAGAAAAGAAAAAAGAAATATCTCTGGGCACTAGCTGTACTGATCTAATAAATACTAGCATTTCACTGTTTTTCTTTTTTGTTTTGTTTATTTTTGTTTTGTTTTGCTGTTTTCTTTTTGGAGGAAATAAAATGTGACAGGTCAGCCAGTCTGTCTGTCTGTCTGTCTGTCTGTCTAGGACACATTGGGGCATCTTGGTTCCATGTGTTCCTGTGGTTTGCCATCTGAACCACCCCGGGCTCTGAAGAATCGGCCCCATCTTCTGAATGATTTCTCAGCAAAATGTACCAGAGAGAGACAACAGAAAGACAGGTATGGCTGAGAGAGGGGAGAAGACACCTAGTAACCAGGGAAAGCCAGGGAGCCTTGACTTCTAAGGGGCATGGGGGGCGGGGTTGTCCTCCTGCACCCAAAGATACTTCTATCACAGACAGAAAAGCAAGGAACAAAAGTTCAAAAGTGGAACGGAGGGAGGGGGAGGTCAGGTGAAGGGGAGGGGAGAGGGAGGGAGGGGGAGGTCAGGTGAAGGGGAGGGGAGAGGGAGGGAGAGGGAGGTCAGGTGAAGGAGAGGGGAGTCAGGTGAAGGGGAGGGGAGAGGGAGGGGGAGGCCAGGGGAAGGAGAGGGGAGTCAGGTGAAGGGGAGGGGAGAGGGAGGGAGGGGGGGTCAGGTGAAGGAGAGGGGAGTCAGGTGAAGGGGAGGGGAGTCAGGTGAAGGGGAGGGGAGAGGGAGGGAGGGGGAGGTCAGGTAAAGGGGAGGGGAGAGGGAGGGAGGGGGAGGTCAGGTGAAGGGGAGGGGAGAGGGAGGGAGGGGGAGGTCAGGTGAAGGGGAGGGGAGAGGGAGGGAGGGGGAGGTCAGGTGAAGGAGAGGGGAGTCAGGTGAAGGGGAGGGGAGGGAGAGGGGAGTCAGGTAAAGGGGAGGGGAGGGAGGGGAGTCAGGTGAAGGGGAGGGGAGGGTGAGTAGAGCCTTGGTCTCATCATCCCATAGCTCCCTCTCACACACTTGGTCCCCCAGTTCTCAGATCTGTACTGTCCCAGGGGAGGCAAAGACTGCAGTCAAGGAGGGAAAGTGAGGGAGAGGAAGAGAGAGGGAAGGAGAGGTTGGTGCTCACCATCTTCTTCCTCAGGTTCTTCAGTGGGTGGCCCCATCTCACTGTCTGAGTCTTCATCCTAAAGGACAATGACAGGGTCAGTGCCACTTAACCAGCTGACATCTTGAGGTCCAGAGTGGGCATGTCCAGCTGCCCTGAGGAACCAGGATGTCAGGGCAAACTCAGGGGGAAGAGGCAACAGGAAACTCTGTACCACAGCCCTCAAAGTCTGGCTGTTCCCAGATAATGCCTGTCCAGGCATTTAGGTGCCTTCTTTTTTATTTTATGTGCATTGGTGTTTTGCCTGCATGTGAGTCTGTGTGAGGGTGTTGGAACCCCTGGATCCGGAGTATAGTAGCTGTGAGCCACCATGTGGTTGCTGGGAGTTGAACCCAGGTCCTCTGGAAGAGCAGCCAGTGCTCTTAACCACTGAGCCATCTCTCCAGCCCCAGGTATCATCTTGGTAAGTGGCCTGGAACTCCCGCCCTCACCTTAGTCGGTAAACTGAGGCACTGAGAACCCTGGATACACTACCCAGGGCCAAGGCCGGCTCAGTAGCCCAGCTAGTCCAAGATGGCAGCCTTTCTTCACTTTTACCAACATCATTTTTTGTCTCCAGTCAGCTTAGTGGCCCTTCACCCCAAACTGGAACTCCACCTCTTTATCCTAGTCTCTCCTACACATGGATCCAAAAAACAGATGGCTGGAGAGAGATGGCCGTCCCGGGATGGCCTTGGTGGAAGGAAGGAGTGACTTCAACTTCAGGAATGCTTGAGGATGAGAGAGACATGTGACCAGCTAGCGATGTGGGGCTGGAGGGCGTGGGCAGGGGAAGAGAGAGGCCTGAGGATTTGACTTGGAAGCCTCAGTGTGGAAACTTGAGGTTGGGGGAGGGGAGGGGTGTGGGCAGAAGTGAGTAAGTGAGCTGCCTGCAGTAGCTGCCTGCAGACACTGGTTGGGGTCTGGGGTGCCCCAAATACCTCAGCCAGCCTCTACAGGAGGCTCTACAACAGACTAGCAAGCTGAGCCTGGAAAGCAAGCTTTCACAAGTCCCACAGTAATGGGTCCCAAGCGGTGAATTCCGGGGCCTTGAGCTCCTCGGGATACGGAGCCAGCATCCACTACTGAGCAGGTTGGAGACTCAGTGCCTAGATGTGTAGAAACCAGATTGCCCCAGCACCAGCAAGGCTGTGCCCTGCGGGACCAGACACCTCCCCAACTTTGCACAGCAAAGTATCTTCCTGGCGGAGGGAGGTGAGCAGGTTGAAAAGGGAGCTAGCCCTGTTGATGCAGGGGACTCATTCCAAAGGATCTGTTGTCTAGATGGGAATCATCTGTCTGGGACCTCTATACAACAGGGCTAGAAACTGGCAGAGACACCAGTACCTCTTAGCTAGATTCAGTTGGGCTAAGATGATCTGCAAAGTGTCAGCCAGTCCAAAGTCACCAGGCATGTATACCACGCAGGGGATACAGAGGAGGCGTGTGTGCACGCTGACAGTGCAAAGGGGTCAGGAGAAATTATAAGGGAGTTGGGCAAAGCACACAAGCCTGAGGAACTGGGTTCGGATCCCCAGCAGCCATGAAAAGGAAGGGTGCTTGTGCACGTCAGTAACTCTAGTGCTGGGGTTTACAGGGGGCTGAACAGAGGCAGATCCTTGGAGTTGACCAGTTTGTGAACTCTGGATTCGGTGAGAGATCCTGTCTCAAAAGAGAAGTGGGACTGGGCATGCAGTCACAGCTTTTAATGCCAGCACTTGAAAGGCAGAAGCAGGAGGATTGCTATGAGTTCTTGGCCAGCCCAATCAACTTAGTAAGTTACAGGTCAACCAGAGCTACATAGCAAGACTCTGTCTCAAGAATAAAATAAAGCCATCAGGATAGGTGTGTGTGTGTGTGTGTGTGTGCGCGCGCGCACACACATATGTGTGTCTATGCTTCTGTGTGCCTGCGTATGTGTGTCTATGCACATATGAATATGTACTTGTGTGCATGCACCTGTGTGCATGCACATGTGTGCCTAAGCATGTGTGTGTGTGTTTGTATGCATGTGCATGTAGATTCCAAAGAAGCATGTCAGGCAATATGCCCCATCACTCTCTGCTTTGTTCTCTACAGACAGAGTCTCTTACTGAACCTGGAGCCAGGCTGGCAGCCATTTCACCCCAGTGAGCCTCCTGTCTCTGACCCCCTCAGTTTGGGGGTTACAGGTATATGTTCACGTGTTTTTAAATGGGTGTTGGGGATTCGAACTCAGGTCCTCATGCAGTTGCAGCAAGGCTCTTACCCACTGAGCTATCCACCCAGGCTCTAGGATGGGTCCACTATCCTCATCAGACACACACAAAGAGACACAGCATACACAAAAGATCCCATGCACACCAAGGAGAGGCTCCAGGAGAGACGCACCCTGCCAATACCTTGGTCTTGGTCTTTTGAGCTATGAGAAAAGAAATTGCTGTTGTTTAGGACCCCAGCCTATGGGATTTGACTGCATCAGCCCTGGCAGGCCCATACATCGGGCTTCCAGTGAGAGTAAACCAACCTGGTGAAAACTAGACACAGTAACACAGGCTGATGTCATCCTGGCAGATCCCCCAGCAGGCCTGCCTGAGGCTCAAAGCCAATCACCTCACAGGCTGTTCTGTTGCTGCCCTGCCTGCTGCTCTCTGCAGTTTACTAAATAAACCTTCCTGTGCTCTAAACAAAACAAAGCAAACGCCAATCATCCCATTGAATCTGAGTGTGGTGTAACTGGATGGACACTGTTATAACTGCCTGAGTTCTGGGATAATGTTCCAGGTTAGCTTCTTCCACAGGCAGTAAGGGACAGAGCATCTCCAATTAGCATCCCCAAAGACCCAGGCAGACAGCACTGCAGAGGATGGATCAGGCAGGCTTCTCGACAATTAGAGCAATGCAATGTGTGTATGTATATGTGTGTCTGTGATCTGTGTGTGTGTCTGTGTACTTGTGTGTGTGTATCTATGTGTGTATCTGTGAGTCTGTATGTATGTGTGCATGTGTATCTGTGTGTGTGTCTCTGTGTGTCTGTGTGTGCATCTGTGTGTCTGTGTATGTATCTGTATTAATCTCTCTCTCTCTCTCTCTGTGTGTGTGTGTGTGTGTGTATGTATGTGTTAAAGTATAGACACATCTGATGCTCCAGGAGATGGACCCTACCAAAAGATCAGCAGGAACCCTGTGGTAGCCACCAAAGCTAATCTAGGTGTGATGCTCATCTGGAATATCTTTAGGTATGACATCTTGTCTTAATTAGGGTTTTACTGCTGTGAACAGACACCATGACCAAAGCAACTCTTTATAAGGACAGTATTTAATTCAAGCTCAGAAGTTCAGTTCATTATCATCAAGGTGGGAACATGGCAGCGCCCAGGCAGGCATGGTGCAGGAGGAGAGTTCTGAAGGTGGGGGCTGAAGAGGTGGCTCAGTGGTTAAGAGCTCTGACTGCTCTTCCAGAGGTCCAGAGTTCAAATCCCAGCAACCACATAGTGGCTCACAACCATCTGTAATGAGGTCTGATGCCCTCTTCTGGTGTGTCTGAAGACAGTTATAGTGTAATTATATATAATAATAAATAAATCTTAAAAAAAAAAACCAAAACCCCAAAATGTTAAAACACAACAACAAAATAAGAGTTCTGAAGGCGGCTAGTGGAATACTGACTTCCAGGCAGCTTAGCATGAGGGTCTTAAAGCCCATACCCATAGTGACACGCCTACTCCAACAAAACCACACCCACTCCAACATGGCCACACCCACTTCAGCATAGCCACACCTACTCCAACATGGCCACACCTTCTGATAGTGCCACTCCCTGAGCACAGCATATATGAACCATCACACAGCTGTACCAGGCAGGTGGAGCTCAGTCTGGTCCCAACTCTTTTGAGGGAGATTGGGTGGGTAGACAGGGCCTGTGTAGCCTTGGCTATCCTGAAACTAGCTCTGTAGACCAAGCTAGCCTTGAACTCAGACATTGACCTGCCTCTGCCTCCTATGTGCTGGTATTAAAGGTGTGTGCCACCAAACCTAGCTAGCTGGTCCCAACTCTTCTGAGGTTATCTCCTGGAGAAAAAGCAAAGCAGGTGGGGGGTGGAGGAGGCTGGCTGCAGGTCTCTCCCCCTTACAAAAGGCTCAGCTCTCATCTTTGAATCGTGAGGGATAGGCAGCATGGTTGGAGAGCAGAGCTGGCTGGCGCCAGCCAGTTCAAACCTGAAGCCGTCTCAAAGCTTCCAGCAGATCAGTTGGGCCACCTCCCTGTCCCCAAACAATGTTTCTGGGGAGACACTGGGACCCCACTAAGTCATCTTGCCACTGATGAGACGACATGCTCTTAGGGTGAGGAAACCGAACCATCTGTTCTGTCCCAAGCTGGCCCTCTAAGCCCATCCAGCCCTTCTCAATCCATCACAGCCTCAGACGAGACTCCAGCCAGACTCCCACACTCCCCCTCGATCCCTGAGAGTCACCATGTCGTCCATCTTCTGCTGGCCCACTCAGGCCTTCCCGAGGCCCTGGGCCTACTCTCTTCTAATTCTTCCTACTTTGAGAACACATTAGGGGATCTTTTGGATAACAGTCTCTATTCTTTATATTACGTGTATGGGTGTCTTGTCCTGTGTGTATGTTTGGTACCACGGGTATGCCCAGTGCCACAGAAGTCAGAGGACAACACTGGATCCCCTGGAACTGGAGTTACAGACAGTTGTCAGTTGCCATGTGGATGCTGAGAAACAAATCCAGCATCCTCTGGAAAAGCAGCAAGTGCTCTTAACCAGGAAGCCATCTTTTAAAAAACCGAAAACACTCTTTTAGTTAGTCTATTTTTGAAATAGAGTCTCAGGTAGCCCAGGCTGGTCTGGAACTTGCTGAGGCTGACACTAAACTTCCATCCTCCTGCCTCTGCAATCCCAAGTGCTTGGGTTACAGGTGTGTGACACCAGCTAGGTACACCAGTCTTTAGGGTCTGTGATCTATCCTTTGTCATTCGCTCCTAGGTCCCCTGTCACCCTCGGTCTGGCCGGAGGTCTCTAAGAAGACAGGATCTGACAGCCGAGAGCTGTTTTAGACCCTGGAACTGCAGGACAGTGAGTGTGCTTCTCTGTGAGGGACGGCTCCCTTTGGCTTGCCCACTGAAACGCTATGTCAGGCCAAAGAGGAGAGAAATACTTAGTACTTCAGCAGGACCCACAGATCATATGGACAGAATCCGATGTAAAACATGTACCAGGCTCTGCTTAAACAACTCTCAAACTAGGGAGTTCATTCTCTTACAGAGCAGTCTACCTAGGGGCTGGGGTGGGCATAAAACATGACTTGGGAGTAAGTTCTGCAGCAGGGGGATGCCAGATAGGCCACAGGCAGGGAGAGAAGGAAGATGTCTCTCTCCTGCTGAGGTTAGAGACAAGGAGACCTAGCCTGCCTTTGGAGAAGAACCAGCAGCAGCTTTTTGTTTTGCTTTTTGTGGGTTTTGCACATCCATTATTTCTCAGACTTCACGGGTGCCTGCTGTGTGGTGGACCTGTCATAGGAGGGGACGGGGACAGTGAACATGGTGAGCAAAGGTCTTTACTCATTCCTGTGTGCAGACATTCCGCTGCACAATGTGCTCAAAAATAAAAGATGACCTCATGCTGGTTAAGTGCTCTGAGGAGAGCCAAACTGGATGATGCATGAGAGAGGGAGAGAGAGAGAGAGGGAGAGAGAGAGAGAGGGAGAGAGAGAGAGAGAGAAAGAGAGAGAGAGAGAGAGAGAGAGAGAGAGAGAGAGGTGATTTACATCTGCTAACATAGTCAAGGGCATGGAGCATGGAGTCAGGATGTGAGCAGAGCTTTTATAAAGGTGCAGGCTGGGGACATCAGGCAGTGAGTTAACACACGACTGCCTGGCCATGGGCCTCAGCACTGGGAAGACAGCAGTGGCCTCAGCAGGAACTGTGAGAATTGTGAAGGTCCATCCTGGAGTCTACCCTCCTGCAAAAGCTGCAGAGGGCTTCAAGCAAGGAAGCTGGGACGTGGCTTCTGGGTTCTGAAAGGCAAGCAGGGAGGCGGTAGAGCTGGGCAGCCTAGGGCAGCAGGAGCCTTGGAAAAGGTGATCAGGCCCAGCTTGAAACTGCAGCCAGCAAGACCACAGAGGAGCTGGTCCTTTGGGAGCAGTCCCTGGGAGACAGGCAAGAAGACTTGGGCGCGGGCAGAGAAAAAAAGGACAGCAAAACAGGCCTGGGCTTCAGTAGAAAGCAGTGAGGAGGAGAAATGGGGGTGGGGGGGAGGGCTGACTATGACAGACGCCTGAGGAAGATGGATGCCCACAAAAGATGGGAAAGGGCTGTGTGAGTGGATGTGGCTGTCCCTCAGTATCATCAGGACAAAGGCAGCTCAAGTGTTCTATAGGACAGCAATGAGGACCCTGAGGCCCTTCAGTTGATATAGACATGAACCTTTCAATAGGGAGAGGGAAAAGGAGGACAGGGGAAAGGGCAGATTCTAGGAATGAGGGCGTGCTAACATGCATGTACGCACTGGGTAAGGACCTAGCTTGTGTAGGGAAGGAAGAAGGGAGGGAATGAAGGTGTGGGGAGTGGCAGACTGAGAGAGAGATGGAGCAACTCATCAGTGGTGTGGAGAGCACAAACACCCCGACCGCTACGCTGTGCAGACATCCAGTCCCAAAACTCCACCCCAGGCTTTAAGCACACAGCCCAGGCAAGGGCATGTTTGCAAACTCGCTCAAATGAGAACAGGCATGACAGACCAATCCCATCAGATTAACAGTTTTGGGCAATACTCTCAGTACAGGGTTTAGAGGAGACCAGCTTCATAAAACCAGAATGCAACAAACACACAAAAGCCCTGTGGGCAGCAGCCAGTACCTTCCCGAGCCCCCAGGGGCAGATGTTGGGCTGAAGTCCAGCTGACATGTTTCAGAATAAACAGATTTAAGACAGAAGAAAGTCAAGAAGGGATTGAGGAAGTCAGACCTGAGAAGGTTGGAGAATATTGTCATTCACTGAGGAAACCCAGGCTGGATGGCTTTGATAAACAGACCATCACGGGAGTTTGGGCCTAGAACACTTGCCGACACACACGCTCACACACAGGGACAGCAGGTGGGTGGCTTCTAAAATCTCTTCAAGGTTTCGTCCAGAGGGTAGGCCAGTTTTGGATCACCCAAGAGTGGGAGATGTGGGCAGTCAGGCCCAGAGCGAGGCTTGCTGCAGACCGGCAGCCGACAGTGCTGGGGGAGGTACAGCCGTGCTTTGAGATTTATCTCCAGACTCTTGAATTCTCAAAAACTAAGGAGAAAACGATTCTGGGAACTCACCATTGTCCATGGTTGAGTGTTCTTCAGTCTCTGTTTTGTTTTTTTTTTTTTGTTTGTTTGTTTTATTAAGAAAATTTTAGAGCCTGAGAGACTCAGAGGTTAACAGCACCCACTGTCTACGCTTGCACAGAACCTGGGTTCAGTTTTCAGCACCTACACTGTTGGCTCACAATCGATCCTAAACTCCGGTTCCGGAGATCCAAAGCCCTCTTCTGACCCCCGAGGGTACCAGGTACAGATGGTGCAAAGGTGCCAGGTCCAAGCATGTGGGCAAAGCACTCACACATTTAAAATAGGAATCTTCAATGTGGGCTGGAGAGATGGCTCAGCGGTTAAGGGCACTGACTGCTCTTCCAGAGGCCCCGAGTTCAATTCCCAGCAACCATATGGTGGCGCACGACCATCTGTAATGGGATCTGATGCCCTCTTCTGGTGTGTCTGAAGACAGCCACAGTGTACTCACATACATTAAATAAATAAATCATTTTTTAAAAAAGAAAAAAAATAAATGTAAAAAAATGAACTTTTTAGTGTGTGTGTGCGTGTGTGATTTTTATCTATGTATACATTGCATGCATACAGTGCCCTCTGGGGCTGAAAGAGGGTATCTGAGTCTCTGGAACTGGAGCTGGGTAGATTATGAGCTACCTGATGTGGAAACAGAACCCCCAATCTTCTGCAGCAGCAGCGAGGGTTGAACCATTCCTCCAGCACTCCAGTTTTCTTCTTAAAGATTTATTTTTAAGCTGGCGCATGCCTTTAACCCCAGCACTGGGGAGACAAGTTCAAGGCCAGCCTGGTCTACAGAGTGAGTTCCAGGACAGCCAGGGCTACAAACACAAGCAAGCAAACAAATATAAATAAAGAAATAGAAAGCTCTGTTCCCTTAAGAAGGTCCAGTTTTTGTCCGGACCCTGTTGCCTCATAACTCTGTGGGAGCTAGGTTTGCTCACCACGCTTTCAGCACTTGGGGGGGGGGTGGTGATAAGTAATCCCCTCCCCCAGATAGATGAAAGCACACTGTAATAATAATATTCTGCCCTCTCAGATTCCCCCCTCCTCAACCCAGGATGTAACCTGCTGGCCAGAGGAGTGAGGAGGAAGGCGGCCTTGCCCAACTTCAGGTTGGCTCACTTGGCACCCCCAAGCTGTGCGTCCCCACTCTGGGCCTCAGTTTAGAACTGCCTCTGCCCACCACCTGGTCCCAGCCTTCAGGGCACCCAGCCTGAGAGAGCGGATGCTGCCCAAGCGATCTACAGCAGCAGCTGAAGGCTGCCTCTCTGATCCTTTTCAATAATCAGCTTTGTGAGCCAGAGGCTGCAGCTGCCCCCGGGCTGCCCAGGCCTTGCTGGGGAAGGAGCTGACTGGGTTCGGGAAGAAGCTGAAGGAAAATGAACAGGGCACTGGGGCAGGGGGAGGGGGGTTCGAGCCTCTCAGGCTTCTATATGAACAGCAGGTGGGGTAGTCCCTATGCGCCCCCCCCCCCCCCCCCCCCGCCAATGTCTTTCACTTGGGAACCTTGAAGGAGGCCTTCTCTGAGGGCTTCATCCAGCTGCAGCTTGCTGTCCCAACTGGAGTTATCTTCCCCCCAGGATGGTGGTGGGGGGCATTCTTCCCTTTTCTCCCCAGGCAGTATGGAAGAGAGCGCTGGAAATGCTTGGGGAAGGCCTGAGACTACTTCAAGACAATTTCTAAGCAGCTGCTTCTAGCTGAGCCCACGATGGGAAGGGTGGGAGGAACACCTGCATTCCCTCAGGCCCTCACCCGGGACTCTGGCCACTTGACATTTAGGGCAGGAGTAGAGGGAGTTGGAACATGCTCTCCGGAGATGCTCCTTCCTGATCTCCAAATGTTGAAACTGCCTTCCGGTTGGGTGGATTCCCTCACTACAGACCTTCTTGAACTCCCTGCGTGGTACCTTGCCCTTCAAAGCATCCGGTGATCCTAGGGTTTTGTTTTGGCTTTTTTGGGATGGGGGTCTCATTATGTAAACCAAGCTGGACTGGAACTCACAGAGATCGGTTCTTCTCTGTCTCTCAAGTGGTTAGCATAAAGGCAAGAGTGGCCAAGCTCACTCAGCTTAAACCACAGGAAGCTGAGACAGGAGGATTTTGAGTTTGAGGTCCGTCTTGAATATGTAGCGGGTTCCAGGTCAGCCCAAGCTACACGTCAAGAATCTGTCTCAGTCAACCAACCAACCAAAACCAGAAAAAAAAATCCAAAGTGCCCACTGGGGTAAATTCTGTGAAGGTCCCTGACTCACCCCTACCTCCCCATTCCAGGATGAGGGTGAAGAAGCACCTTGTAGAAAGTGCCTTAAGAAACTGCTGTGCTCCCAAGGACCAAGTTAGGGCCGTGCCCTGCTTAAAGACACCTTGGACTTTGGTCTAGAATCTGTTGCTGAGCAATAGATGTACAATTTGAAACCTGGCTGCCCCTCACTCCAGGACTGGAAGCCTCCAGCAACTCTCTATTGTCCCAGGGTTGAAACACAACAGTTCTCCTCACAGTCCTACTCAAGGCTAGTTAGAAGCCACTCTAATGACACAATTAGTCACCCACTTGTCAAGCAAAGAGCCTGCTAGTAGGGAGTCTGGCAGACTCAGCACAGAGAAAGGCCTGAGTCCAATCTTATTGCGGCCTCTCCGGTATCAAGAGCTTCACTCCAGGGTAAACCATTGTATCCAGCAAGGGACGGGGACACCCACAGATACTCTGACACGCACCAACTGACGAGCACCAAAGCGGCAAGCCCACGGTTTCCACTGTGCTAGCGGCCCTGCCATCCAAGTACCACTGAAAAGAATAAAGTATAGAAATCTGACCAGAGACCAGAGTGGGTGGCCTGGCCTGGCACCGTGACATCCCAGTATCCCGGGCAAGCACAGATCCAATCTACAAAGATGCATCTGGAGAGACTGCGTGCATGAGGGGTACCCTGAAGACTGGTCAGCTGATGGCCGGCTCCTAGGAGGTGGGGAAGGTGGTTTGGGGCAATCAGCTGCGATGCAGGAGGGCTTCTTCTTGCACCTTTTGTTCCATACAAGCCGGGCTCATCGCTCACTCGGGGAAGGAGGGGTGGGGGTTGGGGGTGTCAGTGCCTACAAGCAGTTTGAAAACTACAATAACATGGTCCCAGTAAGTGTCCTTCTTCTCAGTCCTGTCCTCCCAGACTCACAAAACGCCCACACCGACTCTGGAATCTGAATTCAAGTTGACCTAAAAGACAGGCAACTTCTCTTCTTGCACATCCCACCCCCAAAGTACTGTGTTGTCAAGAGTAAGCTAACTCCGATTCGGACCTTGAAGTAGGACACGTGTCCGTGGATTTGGGCAAGGGTAGGCAGAAGCGGGACAAGAGGAGGATACAGGGCAGTGTCAAGGGCCTTGAGAGAGGCCCGGGAGGGCCAGGGCTGGGAGGAAGGGAGGACAGCTCCAAAGCAGGGCATTCGGAGGCACTTTGGAGGAGGATGGGGCGTCCCAGCCGCAGGAACCCTCCTTTCCTGTCGGCCATTGGCTCGGCCCTTCCTGGCGAGGTCTGGCCAGCCGGCTCGTAGATGCCCTCCCGGGGACCCCACAGCGACCTCGATGCATACCTGCCTCCCCTCGGACGCTGGCTCCTCCGCCTCGGGCTCCCCCGGCTCCTCCACGCGCTCGGACTGGCAGGATCCCGCGGGTGCGGGCTCCGGGGCGCAGGGCTCGGGAGGCTCAGGCGGCGCGAGAGTCCCGGGGTCCTCGGCTGGGGCGGTGCACTCCGGGGCCGCTCCACGCCGCAGCAGCAGCCAGCCGAGCAGCAGCGCCAGCGCCGTGATCAGCGCAGGTAGCGCGGCCAGCAGTTCGAGCGGTGACTCCATCCCGCCCAGGCCGCCGAGTGTCCGCCAGCCCGGAACCCGAGGGAGCCCGCCGCACCCCGCCGCCAGGCCACGCCCAGGGGCGGAGCCTCGCTGAGACCTTGCCCCTCGCGCGCCTCTGGGTGATTCTGAGTTCGGACCTTGGGAGGCGCTGAAAAGCTCGCTGGTGACGCTCTGGGCCACCATCTCAGCTCAGGCTTGCTGGGTGGGGTGAAAGGCTCATTGTTCAGTATCTTTAGATGGGCTTCTTTTCAGCCCTGTGCAAAAGTTCATTTAGAGATGGTGGTGCAAACCTTTCATTCTCCTACTTGAAACGGATGCAGGGGTATTAGGAGTTCAAAGTCGTCTTCAGTTACAGTGAGCTCGGGACATAGAAGATCTCGACACATACCACACACTAAAATGCTCATGTTGAAGTATAACTGGCAATCTGGGCACTACGGGGTTGTGTGGTTGCAAGTTCAAGAAGGTTTATGGAAATTAAACACTAATTCTCTCTAAAGTCGAGGAAGATTAAAATGAGACGTAATTTTTTTTCAAATTCTACTTTTAATGATGATTCTTAACTACTTTAACCTCCCTTGTAGCCAACCCACCATCCACCAGAGGTAGTGGGAAAGAAAGGATACAGGGGAAGTGGACCTGTTTAGAAAGGTTCTGTCTAAGGGTCTACTGCTGTGAACAGAATCCATGACCAAAGGCAAGCCTTATAAGGATGTATAAAGATGGCTTCCAGGCAGGTAGGACAAGGGTATTAAAGCCCTTGCACAGGGTGATACACCTACTCCAACAAGGCTACACCTTCTAATAGTGCCACTCCCTGGGCTGAGCACAAACAAACCACCACAGGTTATTTGGAGCAACTTCGGTCTGTATTGACTAGAAATTGACAGTTTTGTTCACAGGTTAGCCGCGGCAGCTAGATCCACTCGCAAACACTTCACGGATACACTTGCAGTCCAGCACAATCAGGATAGCAAACACAAATCAGCCTCTGCACTAGTCAGGAGAGACGCCCACCCGGAGCTCTTTGCCATGTCTCAGGGAAGGGAAGATCAGCAATGAGGGGAGACCAAGAAGCATTACACAGCCAGCTCTATCAGCAAGCCTAGCTCAGCCTCTCCCTCCATCAAATCCTTCATCTACTCCCTGCAAACATCTCGTGAAACATTCCTGCAACATCCATGGAGTCCCAACAAATGGAGCTCAACTGGGCAAAACAAGGTGGACCAATACATGCATCTCCTCAGCAAAGAATCCATCATCTCGGGTCCTCTCACATGCTTGCCGCAGCAGAACATCCTCTCTCCCATGTCTGCTTCCGGGAGATGTCCCTTCACGACTCCGCCTTAGCCTTTCACCTTGTCCACTTCAGGAAAACAACCCTTCCCGTGTCTGCCCCAGCAAAACACCTTCTGACATAACTGACTCTCCAAAGAATCCTTACGTTTCCACTTTGGGGACATGGTGGTTCTCGACTTTGATACCAGATCCCAGCATTCCAGAGACAGAGATGGATGAGTCTATGTGAGTTTAAATACAGCCTGGTTTGCAGAAGCAGGCCCCGGGCTGTCAAGGCTGCATATGAGACCACGCCAGAAAGAGACAAGGAATATCTCTCATAAAGTGGATTGTTGGCAGCGTGGCCCACAATTGCAGCATTCACAGTGTTCCGTCAACTACCACGAAGAGGAGACACGTCCCCCTTAAGCTGTGAGTATAGCCTGAGTTCTTGCTGCTACTGTCTGGAGCTCACAGCTGTGATGGTGCTGTTCCTTCCCATCCCAGCTCCAGAAAAAGGATGGAATAAGGAGAAAAAAAGGGGTGGTGGTGGTTTTTGTTTTCCATATCTTTCCCAGGGCTCTACTGAGCCAAGTGTAAAAAACACACTGTACCAACTGTGTATTTCCCTAGCACACTCCACCCACCCTTTAGGCACAGTTTGTCAGAAACAAAGGACAAAAAAAAAAAAAAAAAAAAAAAAAAAAAAATCAACTGGACTTGTTGATGTGTGCCTGTAACCCCAGATCAAAGCCTGTCTGGGTTACACAGCAAGTCCAGGTCCAGCCTGAGCTACATGTCTCAAAAGGACAGAAAGGGGTTGGGCTTCCAAGCCTGGGATGCCGGTGCACACTGTAATCTCAGCTATTTGAAAAGTCCAGTAGACCAACCTGAGCAGTCTCAGCTCACACAAAATGGGCTTCCAGCTTTGGCTAGATGCTAGATCAGTGTTGTTTTGTTGTTGGCTTGTGGTGGAGGGAAAGGAATTCTAAGCATACCACCATACTTATGCATACAATGGCGTTCTACCATTGAACTACATCCTACTGGGCAGAGCAGTTATTTTACCTGGAAAAACCAGCGTCATCACAGATGAGCTCCAGCCGTGACAGGAGGCTCCCCAGTGGCAGTTAGAGCTCAGTCCTAGAACCACAGCCTCTGGGCTTAAGCTCCATGTCTTCTCTTAGCTATCCGTAGTTGACAAAAACAAAAACAAAAAACCCTCAACTATACAAAAAGGCTTTGTCTCTAGGCTCCTGACCCACAGGACATACATCATATATGAGTCTTATTTTAGTCTAAGACACTGATCCCTCCCAGTGCTGGGACCACAGAGGTGAGCTACCTGTACACCCTCCTGACCCCCCAGGTTTTGTGTCTTAGATTTACTTTGGGGTGTTTTGCTTTCGTGTATGTCTGTGCATTCCATGCAGTCCTGGTGCCTGTGGAGGCCAGAAGAGGTTTCCCCAGAACTGGAGTTGAGGTACGGTTCTGCGTTCTGCTCCATCTTGCTGCTGGGGTGTGTGAGCTCTGCTTGGGCAGACAAAACAGGAGAGCACTAGGCTACCTTCCATCTTTACCGCCATCAGAGTGCAGGGTGACGGAACACAGCCTAAGATGGGGGCCCATGTGAGAAATGATGGCAGGCTGAGGCCAAGGAGGTAGGGGTTCCCAAACTCCCTGGCATCCAGTCACCTCTGAGAATCTTGTAGAATTGGGAACTAGGGGGCCTCGAGGACTGGTGACCAGTCCGAGGCCAGGGGGTTCCCAAACTCCTGGACACCAAGTGAAGGGGGCTACATGGGACAGAGGGCCAAGTAGGAGCTGGGGGATAGTGGGCCAAGAGGGCTGCACGTCTGGGTCCAGGGCAGCCGAGATAGAATATAGGATTTAGTAATAACTTGAGGTTATTGGAGGGAGGTAGACTAGCTATGTGAAAGTTAGGAAATGGTCCAGCCATTGAGCTGTTTTAGGCATATCAAAATATAAAGGCTGCGCATGTGTGAAAGCACTTGGGAACCCAGAAAAAACATTGGGAAGGATAGTGAAAAATGCACCACGGCCAGGATCAATTTAAGTAATTAATCGGGTACTACTACAGACGGTGATGAGCTGGGGGCCAGTGGGTAGGGACGGGAATCTTCAGCTCAGCTCAGGGGATATTTAGGCGGTGTGACTCTGTATGAAGGCTTCCCCCTATGGCATGTTCTTGGTGACAGTCCTTGCTTGTCCAAGCTGTTTATTCACTGATAATTGTGGAAAATGGGTGCATATAACTTACTCAGGGTGGACCTTAAATACCTTTAGCAGGAAAAAAAAAATGTCCAGGAAGGGAAGCTTATCGGCTAAACCCTCAGGCCCATCTAGACACCTCAGTAGCGTGGAGAACTCTGTGCTATGGGACTAGTGGTCACAGTCCTCATGTGGGGGATTGTGGTCACACTCCAGGACAGGAATGGGGTCAGGAGTAGATGAAACTCTTACCTTTCTCAGATACGAGAAATACTGGGGTTTTGGAATCCGCTCAACCTTCCCAGTTTTTGTCTGGTGACACAGTTCCACGTGCCCCCCATTTTGTTCAAGCTGTGAGCTATCCTATGGGTGCTGGAAACCAAATCCTGGTTCTCTGTAAAAGTGCTCTTAACCAATGAGCCATGTCTCCGTTCCCTAGCCACATTTGTTTTCCATGTACTTGTAGCCTAGCATACAGGATGCTGAGGTCGGAGGGTCCGAAGTTGAAGGCCATCTTTTTTTTTTTTTTAAAAGTATAAAGTGTATTTTAAAGTTTTATGAGACAGGGTCTCGGTAGTCCTAGCTATCAATCAGGTTTGGCCTTTAAGCCCAGCATTCAGGAGACAGGCACTGGCAGATCTCTGAGTTTGAAGACAGTCTGGTCTACATAGCAGGCTTCAGAACAGCCAGGGCTACAGAAAAAGACCTTGTCTAAAAAATTAAACAAAACAAAAAGATTTCAATGACCTTGGCCTTAGAATTAAAGGATGAGAAGAAACAGGAAGAAACTCCGGAAAGACACAATCCCAAATCCACTTGCTTTATTCAAAATGACAAACGAGCTTTACAAGTTATGAGTTAAGGGCCACACAGCAACAAGAGCTTAGGGCAGTCTGGTTCCTAAGTGGCATCCAGTTACCATGGAGACAGCAGGCTTGGGCAGGTTCTCCCTGGGGAGATCCCTGGGGGATATCTTTAGTTCCAGTTCTAGAACTAAACAATGAGACACGGTTGAGGGTCACCAGGGAGGCACTCCACTTCAGTGTAACATCCTGACAAAGGCAGGGGGTGTTAAGAGGAGCCAGACCCCCACCTTGAACTCATCAGAACACCACACCACACACAACTAAGGGTCTACAGCTGCGTTCTCACACCTGCCTCCTACACATCTTTACATCTGCTGTAGTTCCTGCTCATTCAAGCACACAGCTAGGATGCTGCTTGCGTTCTGTCCTTGGGTCTAACATTGGTGAGAGCTGCAATTGTCACCTGGCCTGCAATGCACTTGTTCAAGCCTCCCTCTTCACTAGCCTGTGAACTAGAGGCGGCTGCCCACTGAGCTCCACACGGGCAGAACAGGGCCTGTCAGATATAGGCGCTCAGGGTTGAATGTCTAGAACCTGGGCATCAGCAATAGCATAAAGACAGGCTGGCGCTCCTGCTCAGTTGCTTTCTCTGCCAGATGTGACCCGAGGTCCCCAAGGTGTCTGTGCAGTATGCGATTCACCAGACTATGAACTACCTTCCCAAAGACTTGGAGGTCTGTTCTTTCTCATCAGATGGAGCTCCCTTTGCTCTCTTTGGTTTAGGAACTGTGGCTTAGCAGCAGTCTAGTGCTGTTGAATTCTCTACTGTTGCTGTTGTAGCTCATGGCCAAGAGAAAGGGAACAGGTGGGAGGCGTCACCTCCTTGTCCTGAGCACTTGGCCAGTCCTCGCCCCTCTTCCTTACCTCTCCTTTCCAGTGAAGTGTATTTGATGTGTACAGCAGGTCAGTAAGTAGATAGGGATACGGAACCTCTGGTCTCGGTGGACTAAACCATACACTGTGGCGTGGCCCAACGCTCCCTTCCTGGTGGTGGCTGGTGATGGAGGCACTTCTGGCAGCTGTTTCTCCATCTGAGATCGGCATCTCCCAGGTGACTAACATTATGTCTCATCAGATCCCTTAAGTATCAAAGAGATCTCTCCTTTGATTGCTTACTTTATTTCAAGTTTTGTTTTGAAATAGGATCTCAGTCAGCCAAGGCTGGGCCTGAACTTGGTAGCTGAGGCTGGCCTTGAACTCCTGACCCCTTCGCCTAACTTCTGTTGCACTGTGGTCCAGGATAGTCTTGAACTGATCCTCCCACTTCAGCCTGCCAACAGTTACTGTGCTACAGCATGCACTGCCTGATTCAGTTTCTTCTTTTATTAGATTTAAAAGACAAACAAAAAACCACTATTACTTTGCTGCTGTTTTTCCAGACAAAGTCCACTATGTTCCCTGGAAGGCTAGGATTCACTCTGTAGACCAGGCTGGCCTTCAACACAGAGATCTACTTGTCTCTGCCTCCTAATGCTGGAATTAGAGGTGTGTCACCATACCAGATTGTTTTTAAATTTCCTGGACAGTGGTGGCACAGGCCTCTAATGCCAGCATTTGGGGGGTGGGGTGGGCAGAGGAAGAGGCAGGCAGATCTCTGTAAGTCTGAGGCCAGCCTGGTTTACAAACTGAGTTCTAGGACAACCTTGGGCTAAAGAAACTCAGTCTCGGGAAAAAAAGATTTATTTTATGTGCATGTGTGTATGCCTAGCGTTTGCAGAGGTCAGAAGACTGTTGGATCTGCTGGAACTGGAGTACAGAGTGTTGTGAGCCACCATGTGGGTGCTGGGAACCAAACCAACCTCTCCAGCCCCGTTCTCCCCCCTCTGTGTCAGTTCTCATTCTACCATGGTGGCTCAGCGGGTGTCTTGGAGATACCCTTATTTCCTGCAGCGCCATCTCACTGTCTCAACAGGCTGGAAAGGAAGAGTCAGAACGGGTGAATGAGGTATTCCAGTATTAACAGAGAATAAATTCCTGAAGACAAGTGCTTTTCAAATAGAAAAACCACCTGGACATCACTAGGGATGTAAAGTCAGGTCCCCGACCCACGGGACCAGGAGGCTATGCCATTCCAGGACAGTTCTCAGCTGAGCCAGACACCACCTCTGCAAAGGATGCACATCTTCCTGCCCAGCTAGCCATAGTTGGTTCCAAACACAGCAACCTGAAGTTCCTGTGTCTTGGGGTGCTCTGACAGGTGGTACCACAGTTCCAGTACGTTTGCAGAAGCTCCCTAGGTCAGTCTCACTTGGGACAAGTCCCCTCTACTCATCTAAACTTCCTTGTCTATAGGACAGTGTAAAGGGCAAGAAAGGAGCTTGCCAGCCAGCACCAGATGCAGTAACTGTGTGTCAGAGGCTGACCGGGAGCTTCTAGTATCCGCACAATGTAATCTCAGCCTAGAATGTTTTCAGCCTCTAAGACTTAATGCTGAATAAACTCACCCTTTCTTGCTCTCTCTGAGCTCTGGCTGGCTGGCCAACTCAGCTATTTCTGGCTCAGACTCCTTTCCAAGCTGACTGATTCGGTCTGGCTTCATTCTTTGTCTCTGACTTTCTGCTTTGTCTGACCTCAAACTAACTCTGCCAATTTGTTCTAATCTTCTGGCTCCTTTTCATCTCTGGGCTTGTTCTGTCCTCACCTTGTTCTCTCTCTGTAACCTGTCTCTAAACAACAGTTCCAGGAAAACTGACTCCTTTGTCTTTTTCTTCTTGTCAAGTAGCTTCCCTTTCCTCTCTCTTCTCATCAGAGTCAGGCACATTCTAGTCTGTCAAATCTTTCTGATTTGCCACTTTGTCTGCCATCCAATTAGACACCACTTTCAAACATGGCTGCTTCCTTCTACAAACTAACTTTACTTTCATTGTTTGGGATTAAAGGTGTGTGCTAAGGAAGGACTGAGTCACATCACAACTAGAAACAGGGTTTTTTTTAATAACAACACAATCTTGGGGTTCACTGTGTGATCAAATATCCTGCAACACCCAGTCCCACCAGAGCTGTTCAGAAGGACCCACAGATTCTGAAACATGACAGTTCCAACCTGGGATTTCTTTCCTGAATGTACAAGCTATTGTTGATGTATCCTAATGACATGTATGGGGACACAGGTCAAGAAGTCCCCTGTGGAGTAGGCAAAGCATTCCTCATTAGCACCTGTGGGAACCCACCCATCAGAACCTGGCCTATTTACAACACTTGTTCTGAGATGACAACTCCAGGACACCTGCCCTGAGGCCCAAGCATGTGTTCTACTGTTCCCCAAAATATACCATGTTGAGACTCCAACCTCCCCTGCTCTGAACGATTCTATACAGCAGAGAATGGTCAGCAATGGTGAAGGGTGTACAGCAGGGTCACTGCCCTGAGCGACACTTGAAGGACAGTAAGATCCAGCATGCTGAAACACGACAGCACAGAGCCCTCTTACCCACTGTGTCAGCGCCAGCATGGCTGTGCTGGCTGAGCTTACACAGTCCTGGGAACAGTAAGACCAGCATCTGCCCAAAGAAAGGCACTTGGGCCAGAGAAGGAAGATCCAGTCTAAGACAGAGGCTAATTGGTAGAAGCAGAAGACTGAGAATAGGTAGGTGACAACCAATAGCTTACACAGGAACCCCCCTGGGAGTCTAATGGCTCAGAAGAGCAGTCTCCACAGGGGTTCCTAATCCTGCCAAGAAAAGCACAACCGACTGACTGGGACTGGCACAGGCGGGCAGATGCAAGGCTGGGCCAGAGCTAGACAGCAGCAAGAAAACTGAACCCCAGCAGGTAGGGTGGCACACACCTTTAATCCCAGAACTCGGGAAGCTAAGGCAGACATTTTGAGTTCATGGCCAGCCTGGTCTACAAACAAGAGTTCTTGGACAGCCAAGGCCAGCTACAGAGAGAAACCGTCTTGAAAATAAAGCGGCAAGCAGCTTGATGGAACATGACCCTAGCATTGAAGAGGTTGAAGCAGAAAGATCCTGAGTTCAAAGCCAGCATGATTATGTAATCAGATACTATCTCAACTGTCCTTACCTCAAATGGGCAAAAACTCAGATCTCACATTACAGCCTACGGTCACTTTCCCAAGCTCAGATGGGGTGTGTGACATGACTCACAGACAGAGCACATGAGAACATGGCAGTGGAAAGGACAACCAGCCCCATAGACTCAACTGAGGGACAACATGATTCTCCCCATCAATTCCACTCACACCAGAGAATGGAGAAAAGAAAACCAGGATCCTGGACATTCATTATGCAGTTTCAGATTGCTCAGAGACAAGGAAGGCCAGGAGATGTCTCTCGCCTACAGCAGTCAAGCACTTCAGAATGCTGCATGTCCCACAGCTCCAACTGGCACACACGGGGTAAATCCACCTTTCACTGTGGGCCCATCACTATCCACACTGGAGCAGGAGCCAGCAAATGCTTTTTTGTTTTGAAGTTAACTTAAATCCAATCTCTTTGTCTCTCTTTTGGGACAGGTTTCTTCTGCACAGCCCTGGCTATCCTAGAACTCTGTAAACCAGGCTGGCCTTTGCCCTCAACATGCTGGGATTAAACACATCTGATTTACTTAGAACTAATCTTGTTTAAAAAGAGAAAAGAAAACAAGTCTAGAGAAATGATTAAGATATTCTATAGGAAGCCTGTCCAGCCTTCAGAGACAACAACTGCTCCAATGATCCCCTACAGATCTCATCACCCCAACAGGATACACACCAGCAGGTATACCCCCAACACACACAGCACAGGAAAAAAGCACAGGGAGACCAGAGTATGCCCAAAGGAAAGCTGTCCACAATCTAAAATGTAGTCGTTTTTATTAAATAGGTAAGGGGTTTCATTGGCACCATCCACACACCTTTGCCCCTAAGACAGAGAAAAGCCACTGTACCAATGCTACCAACTCCCATCTGAGTGTCCTTGTTCTCTGGGTGTGTCAGCCCTCCCAAGCCACAGCGGCCACATGTGGTCACCTGGAGGAGCTGCGCTCTTTGCTCACGCAGTCATCCTGTGAGGTAGTGTCCCCATTTCCCACCATGCTGCAAGTTCTCCTCTTCTTTCTGCGGTGTGTTGTCCCATCACCTTCTGACCCAGATTCACACTGGACACAGGGAGGAAAAACAATTCAGGGCCGGCAGACAGCTCAGTGGATAAAGGCTTGACACTAAGCTTCATGGCCTCCGTTTAATCCCTGGGGCTCACTCGATAAGAGAGAACCAACTCCCCTAAGTCATTTCTGCCTCCACGTGTGTACTACAGTAAATACTTAGATGCACAGGCACACACATGAGCCAACGGAACACCGGAAGCTGTAGGTGCTGGAGAGAGAGCTCAGGGCCAAGAGCACTTCCTCTCTTCTAAACAATATTCACTGTGAAGTGTATCGACAGAGGAACCATGATCTTTACAGAGAGACTGCAAACCAGTTAAAATAGATGTTAAAATAGAAAAGGCCTCGCAGAGTGTGGTGGAGCGCACCTTTAATCCCAGCACTCAGGAAGCAGAGGCAGGCAGATCTCTGTGGGTTCAAGAGCAGCCTGGTTTACAGAGAGTTCCAGAACAGCCACAGCCAGAGTGAGAGACTCTCAAAAACAAAAACAAAACAAAACCAAAAACCTTTAGTTCCAGCACCTGGGAGGCAGATTCATGTTGGCCTGTTAGTCCAAGGCCAGCCTAGCTGGCATAATGAGTTCCAAGCAAGGCAGCTAGAAATATGTAGAGAGACACTCACTCAAAAAAAAAAAAAAAAAGACTCGACGTGGTGTTTCACACCTTTAATCCAGCATTTGAGGCTAGCCTGGTCCACAGACTAGGTTCTAGAAAAGCCAGGGCTACAAAAAGAAACCCTGTTTTGAAAGAAACAAAACCAAAATTTAACAACACAACAACAAAACCCAAAATTGAAACCACAAAACAAAAACAAGAATTCCATGTGGACAAAATGTCTTCTTCCCCTTTTTTCTGAATTATAAAACATCTGATTACAGGGCCTTCCTAGGCTGGACATATAAGCACAGTGACACCAGCAGCAATCCTTCTCACCTTGAGCTGGTGTTAACTAAGCAGGTCACTGGGCTTGCCTGTTTCTAGACTTACACAACACCATCCACAGGGCAAATTTTTAACAAGGGCTTTGTGCATGGTCAGAATAAAGAGTCTGAATCCTGACACTGTGTGTCCCATGATCACAAGGCAACCGGTTCACAAACCTTCACACACCCAGGCACCTCTGCAGGAGATGAGCTCACACGTGTGAGACGCTGTAAATGGGTGCCATCATGGGAAGGACGGCACCTGTCCTGAATGAGGAAACTGAGATCCACTGCCCTCGAACTGGGGGCCTGGGCAGGCGAGGGCCTCACCTCTGAGTCTGAGTCTGACGAGCTGGAGCTGGAGGAGCTAGAAGAGTCGCTGGAGCTGTCAGAGGCAATGCCTGTGGACTCTTGGAGGTCAACAGCGTCGGCGAGGACTGCTAGCTCAGGGTGCTCCTGCTTCAAGATCCTGAAGGGCAAGAGGTATTGTTCTCAGGGCTGTGACAGCTGGTGGTAACACCCACTCAAAATGACACAGACTCAAAGTGGAGGCCTCCACTGCTTACAGCACCTGGAAGTGCCTAGTGCTTTGGATGGAGTGGCTCCAGGTGCCACAACTGGGCTAGGACGGACCACACAGGCTGTCCACATTCGCTGCAGGAAAACAGCATTCTAGAGCCACACACCTGCACGGGCACCAGCCACACACCTCTGGAGGCCGAGTTTCCTGAAGGAGGGGGAGGTCCTTAAGATTTTTCCTTTAAGAGAATTTGCCCCTCTTACTACTTTTCTCCCTAAACCTTGTCTGGCTCATTTTCCTTCCCAAAGCATGGTGCTAGTGAGAGGAGTGGGAGCTGGTTAGGTTACACTAGTAAGAGCAGAAATAATTAGGTCCATAAGAAGTAAGATGTCACACGAGAGACCACCCCCTCACTTGGAAGAGAAACCGAGCTGACCTAGAGCAGTAGCCCGCCCCAGCAGCAACCTAACCTGATATCCACTGTGACCAGTGACAAAGGACCTGCTGTATGTATCTGAAGCCTTGAAGTGGCCTCACGCAGCACACAGTGGCTGACAGGGCGGAGTAAGTAGGCCTCACGCCCCAGAGTCCAGGGGGAAGAGCAGCCACCACCCTTGCTGGCCTCTCAGCAGGGAGGCAGAGCACTGAGCAAGCCAGAATCCCTCTCTTACCCCGAGAGCTGGTCCCTCCAGGTCAGGGTTGGGACACAGTGGCACGGGCTGGCTGGGGGTGGCTTGCACTGCCGCTGCCCGTGCTGTATCTGTTCTGTGGATAAACAGAGGAGCTAAGTCTCCAGGGCAGTTGCCTCACAAGAACTGAAGGTAGTAAGTTCAAATGAATGTTTCCAGGGAAAATAAAAACCTCAACAAAGGCTTTTGTGGTTGTTTTGGCTAGTGCTAGTTTTTATTTTTAAAAATAACAAATGAACAAACAAACAAGAATAAAAAAGAATAAGAAAAAAGGAGAAACAGCATGGAAACAAAGAAACGATCCCAATCATGGCCAAGTCTTGACTGTAAAGTTGATCAAACATGCAGAGCCAGCCGCACCCTGCCACCTGGAGGCTAGCAGATACCCTGACAACTAGCCCTGACCTGGGGCCCTCTCTACCCACAGGGCTGTGAGCCCCAGCAGTTCCCACGCACAATATTGCAGCAGGGAACTCTCCCCTTTTCATCTTTCAGGAAAGAACTGGAACAGAGCAGAAGGGAATAAAAAGTGTCTCACCTATACCACTTCCTTGATAACTTTGGTCTCCCTCTTACCGTCTTGTGCCACACAACAGGGAAGTTGGTGCTGCTGGCAAAGTTCTGGGTGATGGCAATGGTGGTGTCAAGATTGAGGACAACATGCCACCAGCCCCCTGAAATCCAACAAATGAAGAACTCAGTGAGGATCAGCCCTGCAGACACACCCTGGGGTCTAACTCAGCACAGGCGGCCTGTAGTCTCCATGGTTTACAGGCCTATGAGGCAGAGCTGAGCGATCAGTCCGCCTCCAGTGACCTAGCTGTGACTAACACTCTAAGAGCCAAGTTCTAGGAGGACCCCTCGCCTTTGAACTCTCACCGATGGAAACTGCAACCATCCAGCTCTGGCTGCTTGGAATTTCCCAACTTAACCCAAGCCAGTTCTGCACTCACTTCAGCAGAGAGCCAGGGAGAGCAGGCAGAGTCTAGACCACCAAACACACGGGAATGAAGATGTTTTCCCTTTGGATTTGAGACCCTAACTCTATCGTCACAGGGGGGAGTACACACACCCAGTAGATAGAAAGGGCCTTCCTGTTTCTATGATTCTACTCCAAAATGACAATACAGTACAAGTCTGGAACAGGTGGATCTGACAAGAATGTTTCTTCTAGCTCATCTATACCTGGTACAAAGACAGTTTCTCCTGGTTTCTGTAATATCTCCAGGGGTTTGAATTCAGGTGGCCAGGTTGGAAGCTGTGTCCGGGGATAAATGACATTAAACCAGGTAATTGCTTCATCCTGTTGGTTCCCTCCTTCTTCTCGGGTAACCTTGATGAGTTCTCGGGGTGTGTTTGTTGGGAAGAGGCACCACCGCTTGTGACCCTGAACTAAGGCATTCCAGGCGCTGGTCCCCAGAGGGTCAATGTGAATCCCAGTTCCAGAACGTGGTGGCCCCATCACAAACCACCTAGAGGTTACAAACAAGAAGTCATATAAGGTGATCTGAAATGTGTGTGATGTAAAGTCTCTATAATACAACATCATATACTATATTGTCTTCAGAGACTCTTCATTCTGGCATACAACATTAAGTGAACTTACACGAACTGATGTCTAACAGAAAAACAAACCAACCAACCAACCACTGATGCACATTACATCAACTGGGTATGGGATGCCAAGCTTTTAATCCCAATACCCTAGAGACAGAGGCAGGTGATCTGTCAATTCAAGGTCTACCAGGGCTACACAGAGACCCTGATCTCAAAAACCCAAACCAAGCTGGGTGTAATCCTGAACATCTTTAATGCCCAGCTCTTAGAAGGCAGGCAGGAGTAGACAGATCTCTGGAAGTTTAAGGCCAGCCTGGTAACACAGTGAGTCAGTACAAGAATCACATTTATAAAACTAGAAGTAAAACATCCTTGGTAAATCAGTGGTTCCATGCCCTGTGGCTGGTCAGGAGAAGCCACTCAGGTAAGCATCACCGAATTCTCAAAAGCACCATGGTTCAATTCTTAGCACCCCACATGGGGCACAATGGCTCACAACTATCCATAATTGCAGTTCCAGAGAATCTGACCCTCTCCTCTAACATCAGGCAGCAGGCACCACTGGGGGTGCGTGTGTGTACACACCTGTATGTATACATACATGAATTTTCTAGATGCCCTGGAGAGTAAGTTTGATGTCTAGAGGAACCCCGCCTCCCCCAATGGAATCATCTTCCCAAGTAGGAGTCAAATGTATAGGGAAAAAGACCCTTGACTGCTTTTACAAGGTTAGAGTTCTACTAACCTTATGTTTTAGGTTTTAATTTTTTTAATGATTTATTCATTCATTGTATATAAGTACACTGTAGCTGTCTTCAGACACACACATCAGATCACACTACAGATGGTTGTGAGCCACTATGTGGTTGCTGAGATTTGAACTCAGGACCTCTGGAAGAGCAGTCAGTGCTCCCAACCACTGAGCCATCTCTCCAGTCCCCTCTAGAAGGCTTTTGGGTTTGTGCGTGTTTTTTCCCTCGGGACAGGGTTTCACTGTGTAGCCCCGGCTGTTCTCAAGTGCTGGGATTAGAGGTGTGTGCTACTGCTGCCAGTCACTATCAAACGCTTTTGAACACTTGATGTGAAATACTTTACCTGTAAGGGGGTCTGCGCTTCTCCCCCGCATATTGAAAAAGATCATCTGTGAAAAACTTGGGCACCTTATAGTCTTCCAAAAGTTTCCTTCTTTTGGGGTGTTCACCATAGCTGCTATCAAAGATGTAAAGGGGACTGTCATCTCGGGTACTCTCCATATATTCGATGTAGTATTTCATCTTCATCTTCACCGAGTAGCCGTCATTATCCTCACCGCACTTGAACTTCTGGTTGCGGTATTTCCTTTTGAGGCGCTCCAGAGTCCATTTCTCCTGTGCGGACCAGCCCTCTTGTGCATTCAGCAGAACCACGGGCTTGTAAGGCCTTTCGTACCGCTCTACAAATTCTTTCACCGACAGCTGTAAAGCATCAGCTCTCTCCACGTTATCCTGGGGGAACAACAAAAAGACCTGTCCCGTTAAGACACCGGAAGAAGTCCAGTGGCGGATAAAGGTGTCCCACAGGGCCAATTAGCAAAGACACACATTAGCAATGACACACATTAGCAATGAACTAGCCTTTGCTCCTCCATGGGGAGGGAGGGAGGCCCACGTGCGTGAGAGTGAGCACGTCGCACCCGGAGCCACCCCTTCAAGGGAGGGAGGGGCTCGAAGCTCCCACGAACGAGCGAGTTTTGACAGCCTGGCAGCGAGGCCCCGTCGGGGGACAAGCGGCCCTCGGGTAACGGGCACCGAAGGCGGACTGCCGCTGAGTGGGGTCCCACGCCCCGCTCACCGGCACGGCCGCAGGGTTCAGCGGATAGCTCTCGTAGTAGTTGTGCCGGGTCCAATCAAGCGAGTCCTTTAGCTCGGGCCGCGCACTCCGCTTGGCCTCGCGGATGCGCTTCTTGCTCTTGTGGTTCATCGTGAGCGGCTCGCCGTCCGGTTCCGCCACGACCTCGACGCGGCTCGCTTCCTGCCACCAAATGCGCCCTCCCCAGCTGGCGCGGCACCGAAACGCCCTTCGCTCCGGGCCCGGCGCCTTTAAAGTCGCCTTCCAGAAAATTCACTCCCCAGCCACCACCGGAGCTTCGGGTTGGGCGAACAGTGGCCGTCCTCCCCGCCCCACCGCCTCATGCGGTCCTCCATTGGCCTCAGCGACTTGCCGGATCCGCCTTCACGCGCGCCAATTGGGCGCCATGTTGAGAAGGTCGCGTCGATGACGCCCTGCACCTCCCAGCTTTGGTCTACGCAACACTTCCGGGCTGTCCGCTTCCGGCCGGGCCCGCTGTAGCCTCCAGCTTCCTGTGTCTGGTTAGGACCCGGTCGGGCCCGTCCTGTGCACCGCCCCCTGACCCGGCGTCCCTGGACTCCCCTCCGTGCGAGCACGGCCTCATGGCCGGAGCCCGGCGCTTTCGGTTCCGGGAGAAGCCAGGCTCCGGAGCCGAAGGGGCCGTGCTGGAGATCCGGGTCCCGCAGGTGTGTGCAGTGGTACCCACGTGGAAGTGCACCCTCGTTAGAGCGTCGGGAGTGGGGAATCCTTCAGTTCTTCGCTTGGTTCAATAACATCGGATCTGGTATGAATCCCGGTAAGGGATTAAATGTGCTCCAGTGAGACATTTAGGGACCATGCCAGGACACTGAATTCTACCAGCAAAGTGGCTGTCTTGTCCTGTGATGGTAACGTAAGAACTTTTTTGAAAGCATATATCAATATATCTAACAGCCCCCCCCCCCAACACACACCTCTGGGTAATTTTGATTGAACCTCTGACTGTTAGGCAAGTGCACCACCACTGAGGGATATCCTAATAATATAACCTGGATTTAAGTTTGGCAGTTTACATTTAGGGAAAGGACACAGAAGGCATGGGGTACTACTGGCTTCACAAGTCAGAATAATGCACCGAAATGTCTTAATAGCCGCATGCATGATTTGATAACATCTAAAGTTAAATTGCTTAAGGAGTTTCTATGAAACTTTTAGTAAATAAGACCATAGGGTGACTAGTGAGGTGCATTGGACAGGAAGGATTACAGTGATGGCGCCAGAACTGTATGCTACAATGGTCAAAGGAAACTTTATACAAGGTCCTATAATCTTGTGAGATTCTCAGAAAGCTACAGGTTACAGCTATGAGGTTACATTCAAGGTGAGACAGCTTCATGAGAAGCTCATTTGTTGTTATTTTGTTTTCTTTGTGTGGTTTTGAGACAGTCTCACTCTGGCTGTAGCTGTCCTGGAACTGGCTCTGTAGACCAGGCTGTCTCCACTTCCTAAGAGTCAAAGGTGTGCATCACCAGGCGTTGCTGGTTTTTGTTATTTTAACATTCTGGTTTGAAATATCTCTGTATAAAGAACTTTGCTCCTCTGTAGACAAACTGGACAGTGATGTTTTGTTAGTTGTACTCAATTTGACCCTCACCTGGTGAGAGATTTCAACCAGACTCAGGGATAAGCAGCTCTTTACTTTCCCATGTACTGCTTATTTCTGTCTGCCCTGTCTCAGCATTTCTGTGTTACAGGGGACAACACAGCATAAGAAGCAGACCAAATCAGAACTTATTTCCTGTAGCCTCCAAATGTCTTCATGTCAAAAACTCTTGAATTTCCTTACAAATTGAGGGAATAAAGATACTCTCTATGAGTAAAGAAGCCCAGTTTCTTTATACAAAGATCTGCATTTCTTCTAGAAACATTCTTCTCAGGTCTTTATTTTTAATGTACTCAAAGGTAAAGTCTAGCAGGCCAGGCCTTTACTCAAAGCCCAGCCCATTGTGTTGTAGGCATGTGTATATATGAGTCAGGGTATCATGCTTAGGCATTGATATTGAGGCAGGATTTCATTATGCAGCTCTGGCTGGCCTGGAACTACCAGAGATCTGCCCACTTCTGCCTTTCAGGTGTATTAAAGCCGTGTACCACCATACTCTGCTTTATTTATTTTTTCATAGATTCTTTTTTTTTGCTGGGCATGGTGGTCATGCCCTTAATCCCTCCTTTAATCCCAGCATTTAAGGGGCAGAGGCAAGAGGATCAGTGGAGTTTGAGGCCAGTATAGTCTGCATAGCCAGTTCCAGGACACGCCCAGCAGCATAGTGACTGTCTCAAAAATGAAGATCAGGAAGTTCTTTGAACTGCTGAATCACCCATCTGGTCCCTATGTTTGCCCTATAACCGCATTTAAACCATGTGCATAAATATACACGTATACACTTTTGTAATTTTAAGTAAGCAAAGCAATGTTCCTCTGGCTTTTCCCATCATTTATTCTCCAGTGTTCTTCATACTTCTTACCTCCAGCTGTCAGTATCAATTGCCCTCCCTCCCTGCTCCCCAAATAGTTTATTTTGGAATCAAAGTCTATACAGTCCTGGCTGATTGAACTCGAGATCCACCCACTGCAGCCTTCAAGTGTTGAGATTAAAAGGGCGTGTCACAACATGGGCATTTTATGATTATAGGTGTTTTGCCTGCACCACCTACATGTAGTGTCCTTAGAGGCCTCAGAGGCTGTTAGGTCACTTGGAACCAGAAGAGCCAGATGTTTGCTAGCTGCCATAAAGGTGCTGGAAATTTAACCCTGGTCCTCTGGAAAAGGAGAGCTCTTTTCAATCCCTATTATCGCTATTTTTAATTAGGGTCATGACATTTTGGCTTGATTGACCTCGAGCTTGGGGCCCTCCAGTCTCCAACCCCCTTCCATTGCTGGAGTGATTGTGCACCACCATACCCATCCATGCAGTTTGTTCGAGAACTGAATGAGGTATGGCCCTGATTCCAGTACAGCTTAGATAAGCTTTGCTGTTTGCCAGGCTATCAGGGTACCCTTTCCTCCAGAAGACAGGCTGGAAGCCTAGATTTCTGTTGCTAATATGCAGTGCTTTGTGCCTGGCATTGGATTACTACCCTATGGAGACAGTATCTGGAGTTGACTCAAGCCCTGAAAGATTCTAAAAGGCTCTCCTTTGTCTTTTAGAATTCAGCTCCACACATGCCTCCTCCTGAGGGACATGTAATGCAGGGTACGTCCAAGTCAAGCTTCCAAGGATACAGGGATGAGAGATAGGGACACAGCTCAGATGGTACAGGGTTTGCTTCCCAGCACTTGGTAAAACTAGCTGTGTTGGCACATAGCTGCAGTCCTAGTACTTAGCAAGTACTGCCAAGAAGATGAAAAGCTCATGGTCATCCTGGGCTACACAGCTTGAGCTACAAGAGACCAGTGTCTTTAAAAAGCAAAAATGAGCCAGTGATGACACATGCCTTTGTTGCAGCACCTGGGAAGCAGAGGCATGTGTATCTCTGAAGTTGAGGCCAGCCAGTCTTGTTTACAGAGTGAGTTCCAGAAGCCAGGGCTACACAGACGACCCTGTCTTGGAAAAAAATCAAAAACAATTAAGGATAGAGATGGCTCAGGTAAAGTCACTGCCTCCAAGCTGGACAGCCTGACCTGAATTTTACCCACCCCTATATCCTACATGGTGGAAGCAGCTGGCAAATCCTGACTTCCATATATGCCCCCTCCTCCAACAAAGTAAATGTAAAAAAAGAGATAGCTATTTTTGTTTAGAAGAAACCCAGTATCTTCTTGTACCTAGAATTTCTAAACTTCTGTGGCCAATAAAACTCCTGATCTCCCACTCAGTTATGCCTGTGGGCTGTAGTCAAACAGCACTTGTTTGGGCAACCCTGCCTGTCTGTCCCTTCTACACCCTCATATCGTTTTGCTTTACTGTTGCAGCCTTTATTACCAGATACCCTTGTTTTTTCGCATCACTGTCCAGTAATATGTATGGTGTACACTGTAGACTAATTCCAACACCTAGGAGACTGGGGCAGGAGGCCAGCCTGGGCGGCACTGGACTAAAAACACAGGTTTCAGAACAGAGAGGACTGTCAGTGGATGTCAAAGATTAACTTTTTTTTGCAGGTCCTGCATGTCCAGTATGGGATGTATGTTTGGCCCTGTGCTGTAGTCCTGGCCCAATACCTGTGGTTTCACAGAAGACTTCTGCCAGGCAAAGCTGTCTTAGAGGTAACCAGTTACTAGAATGCTGTGCCTTCATACTTCATTTTGTTTGGTAAAGTTTCTGAACTGGGAAGAGCCCTGAGTTCAATTCCCAGCAACTACATGGTGGCTTACAACCATCTGTGATGGGATCTGATGTCCTCTTCTGGTATGGCTTAAGATAACAATGCACTCATGTACATAAAATAATTCTTCAAAAAGAATTGCAGCAAGTACACACTCTAAAGGAAATTAATTCCTAAACCTAAAGTTTAGACTGCTTGTCACCAGGGGCAGTGTTATATCCCCTTAGTCCCAGCTTTGAGATGCAACAGATGCTCAAACCCAGAAACATGCAAAATATCTCATTTGATATTGGAAAGCTAAATTATTCTTAAATACCATCTTCATTTAGATTGGAGCTGGAGTGAGCCTTCCAGGGATTTTGGCTGCAAAATGTGGTGCTAAAGTAATACTATCTGACAGCTCAGCATTTCCTCACTGCCTGGATATCTGTTGGCAAAGTTGCCAGATGAATAACCTGCCACAGGTGCAAGTGGTAGGACTGACATGGGGCCACATAGCCAAGGACATTCTGTCTTTGCCACCACAAGACATCATTCTTGGATCTGATGTGTTCTTTGAACCAGAAGGTAAGTTTAATTTATAGCCAACTTTGCCAGATATGCTTTACAAACCAACTTAAAAGAACCTCACCCCTTCCCAGACTTTGAAAGCATTTTAGCCACAGTATACTTTCTGATGCAGAAGAATCCCAAAGCTCAATTTTGGTCTACATACCAGGTCAGAAGGTGAGTGTGGACAACTTTCAGCCATTTAATAATGGAAATGCATTAAAACAAAGACCTAAAGTTGACAAAAATCATCTTTCTTTTAAGTGCTGACTGGTCACTTGAAGGCTTGCTCTACAAATGGGATATGAGATGTGTGCACATTCCTCTGGAGTCTTTTGATGCAGACAAAGAAGACATAGCAGAGTCTACCCTTCCAGGAAGACACACTATTGAAATGCTGATTATCTCCCCTGCAAAGGACAGTTTCTGATTGTACCCCAAGCTATTCTGGGCCAATGTCAAGACTGAATAACCTGGCATAAAGATGAATTCCCTTGAGAAAATTCAGAGCTGTGAAGATGGTTTGAAAAGGACTTGGACTGATCTTAGTAATTAAAGTTGATATTGAGATGCCACTAAAGTAGAGCTTGTTTAATTAAAAGTATTTAGATTAAGCTGAAGAAAATAAAAGACCAAGACATATTCTCAAAAAAGCTAACACCAAGTAAACACTTTAATCAAACAAAGAAACAATGGTTATAGTACAGAATATTCATAAGCAAAAGATACACCATGTTTTAAGTACTTACAAAGTTACAAACCATTTGCTTCCTTAACATTTTCTGATTTTTTTTTAAAGTTCACAACACAAAAATTATCAGATTTACCATTTTGCGCTTTTTTTTTTTTGAGGGAAAAGGGGGGGTGTATTTATCATCAGCTAGATGTGCTCACTGTATGCTCCATTATTTATATGCAAGGCCCGGGTGACTGGAAGTGCAGTTGTCAGGCATTTTAATAAACTGGACAGCCATTTGTTTCTGCACGACAAGGCATCTTTACACAGGAGCAATCAGGAGAAAACAGGAAACAGCCAAGCACTCTGCACTGCAACACGCCACCTTAACAGCTAACCAGCATTACTCAACTGCTACACAACTGCGCCTAGTGCACAAAAATACATAAGAGAAGAGATTAGAATTGTGTTGGGTAAACAATCCTTAAAAAAAAAAAAATTAAGTCTTTTCACCTGAAAAGTCTTTATACAAATTTGGGTTCAGATTATCATTTAGACCTGAAGGTAAATAACATATATGAACAAATTACAACCAACTTTCATAGGTTTTTAATTTTTAAGGAGTGAAGGCAATGTTGAGTCAATCTGCTGACAGCTTTAGGCTGTATGTAAATGGCTGCACATGTTTCTTTATTAAGTCAGGAGGCCACAAATTAGGTTACCAATCTGTTTAATTTCAAACAAAAAAAGTCAGCACTATAAACAAAAATGAAATTTTACCTCAAATATCCAATCCAATAATGAAATCTGAAGTCGCTCACCTCACTAAATTACAAGAAATTTGAATAACAGCAACAAAATGGCACATAAAATGAAGTTTGCCACCTGAGGCAGATTAAAACAAGTAAAAAGTTAGACAAATGTTACAAAATAACCTTTTTAATAGCCAGTTGCTTGTTCCAAGGACTCTTCCACGGACCGATGGACTGAGTTTGTGGTCCTTTCCCCCAAAGTCCTCTGTTAAGCTGCTTGCCGATCCATCTAGATTTGAAAAGAAAGAGTTCAGTTACTTTCCACCACTACAAAGGTACCAAAGTATACATGTGGTTTTGGTTTCAGTGGCAGGCATGTACTTACTAAGGCTCTGGTGAAACAAGTAGGTTACAGAAGGTTCCACCCGGCCATTATCAGTTTTTAAGAGGCCCAAATGGGAGCTTTACCACCAGCACGCTCGGATATATGTGATTCTTGGCCAAATAACCAAGGCAAAAAAAAAAAAAAGGCAAGGGAGGGAGGGTTTAAAAGAAACAAAAAAAAAAAAGGGAGGGCAGGATGGGGCTGTATCCAAACAAAAACTTGCTCTCAGAAATTAGTCTACACTTTAAGATGTTTGAAAATGAAACATTTGGCAGTTGAGGATGTTCTTAATCAGCTACTTAGGGCCCTTTCCTTTAAAAAAGAAAAATAGGACCAAACAATTTTAGAGTTAAAGACACACTATCCTTTCCCCACCCGGTGCAGATCAATACCTGTAACTTCCTTTTGGGATTCCAAAAGTGCATTGCTTCTTAATTGCAATTCCTTTGCCTCATCCATTAGAGTAAGAAGTCCCAGTCAGTACAACACAGTTGCACTGATTGTTTTTCTCTATGAGGATAGTGCATCTTTAACATTTAAAGACAAACCTGCTCCAATACACGCCCACAGAAACTGGTCCCTGGAGGATCAGCCAAATCAGTTAAAATCTGCAATACTGGCCAATATTCTTTTATCAAACAGGAGACCGCAGCTTTAAAGGGGGAAAATGCAGACGTTGGATAAAAACAGCAAGAAATAGTCATTTTCATTAATAGGTCTCAAACAGCATGAAACAGCCATTACTATCTAAGCTTTACACAATCCTCTCTGCAGACCCCTCTTCAGCACTCCCAAAGCCGAGTAACTTCAGAGTAGCAGTACTCTTTTTAACACCAGGAGTCTCTTTTATGCTACCACGGCTCAAAAAACCTACTCCATACCCCACGGGAGTTAGGGCGTGTCTCAGATTCCCGCAGACATTACCATTTTCTTAAGATGAAACTGCTCCCTCTTCTTCTGGAGACTTGGGTGGGCTCTTGGACCGCGACCTAGACTTGGACTCTCTCTTCGACACTGGAGGAGGACTTCTGGATCTGGACCTGGATCTAGACCTGGATCGAGATCTGGAGACCGACGAGGACTTGGACTTGGATCTTCGGGCAGATCTGGACTTGGAGGTCGACCTCGAGCGCGAACGAGTGCGGGACCGAGACTTGGAGCGGCTGTAGCGAGAACGGCTTCGGGACCTGGAACGGCTCCGGCTCCGGGATCGGCTGCGCCGGCGGCGGCGAGGACTGCGAGTGGGACGCGAACGACGCGACGGGGTGAGCTACGGGCCGCCGGTCCTGCCCCGCCCGCTCTACCCGCCCCGCCGCCATTATCTGGCTGCCAGGCGCCATTTCCCTCGCCGCGAGGCGGGGTCTCGCACGGAGTGGCCTGGCCCTGCCGCCGCCCGGGCCACGAGGGAGGGGCCCGCTCCACGTGCTCCGCGTACCTTTGTGCCCGTCCGCCTCCCGCTCCGCCCTCGGCCCTACTCACCTGCGGCTCCGCCGCCCGTAGCCGCCGCCGCCGTACCTACGGGGTGGCGGTCCCCGGCGGCTGTGGTGCGAGTCAGGCGGGCGGCCGTAGCGCGCCATCTGCACCCGCAGCTCGCGGCCATCAAGCACGGCCCCATCCATGGCGTCCATGGCGTCTTCGGCGTCGCGCTTGTCGTGGAACCGGACGAAGGCGAAGCCGCGGGACTCCTTGGTGTAGCGGTCCCGCGGGATGTACACGTCGCCGACGCGCCCATACTTCTCGAAGACGCGCCTCAGGGTGTCGGGCGAGGTGCGGTAGGTCAGGTTGTCCACCTTGAGGGAGGTCATGCCCTCCACATCGGGAGGCGGGCGGCCGTAGCTCATGGCTGCGAAGCGGCGCCGGGACCCTAACGCCCTGGATAGGCCCTCGCTCTCAGGAAACGCGGCTCCCTCCGGCTTTCGGTAGCTACAGTCCTAACTACAGTCCGCGTGGATCAGCCGGGAGCTGCAAGGCCGCCGCAGAGCACCCTCACGGGAAGGACTCCTAAGCAGCAACTAAACGGCGGGCGGGCCCCAGCGCATATTTATATCCATCGTCACAAAATGGCTCCCGCGCCACCCGGAAATGAATCTCCTGATTGGCTCATTCTGCCGCGTTGCGTAACGTCGCTGCCGCGCGCCTCGCCCCTCCCGGGCGCGCCTGCGCACGGCGCGGCGGGCAGGCGGAAAGCGCGCAGTCACTGCTGTGGGGAGGGGGAGCGGCCCCCTGAAGGCAGTTAGAAAGCCCGCCAAATGCTCTTCCGTGGGCGAGGCCCGCGAGGACGCGGGGAGGGGGAGAGAACTAAGTTCTACGGAGGGAGGAAGAGGAAGCGCTCCCCACCAGGGCCCCGCCCTCCTCCCCACGCCAATACGCGGGCTCCACGCGCCGTTCTGTCTGGCCTTCAGCCCCGCCTGTCAGGGGGGATACTGTGCTCCCGTTTGCCTCTCTGTTTCCCTGGCTGCCTCTCGTTCCCCTCTCCCGGCGCTCCTGACTTAGGCTCCCTGCGTTGGGCTATCTTGGTTTCACTCCTCGGGGCCTTTCCTGTCCCCGAAGGGACCGGTAGTGTAAACCTAGCCACAGCGCGCGGGCATCCCCTCCCCCCACCCCTACCGAGCATTGAAGACTACATTTCCCGGCGGGCGCTGCGCCCCCAACCGTGGTCAGCTGACCGATCCCGTGATCCGCTGTGAGTCAGGCTGGGAGAGCGGGCCCCAGCAGCTGCTACTTCTTGTCCTTGCCCCTGATCCCGGTCTCTGCACCTCGAGTCGCTGTGGGCAGACCCCGGTTTCCGCTGCACTTGGTCAAGTCCCTGGAGTGTCCGGACTGTGCCGGTGGGGAGAGCTTCCCCTTAAACCCGCGATTCCCATCCCAGGACTGGAAATCGGCAGTCTGGCTGCGTGGTTCTCTCATCTGGTTTCTTCCCTCAGGACTCAGGGGTTCGACTGGAGGAGGAGTGGTGACTGTCCTGGGCCGCTGCTGACCTCCGAGCAAGCGGAGCCAAAATGTCCCCGGAATCTAAAAAGCTTTTCAACATCGTTATTTTAGGAGTTGCCTTTATGTTTATGTTCACCGCCTTTCAGACTTGTGGAAATGTGGCGGTGAGTTGGAATCTGTATTCCTTCCTTTGAAATGCCCGACAGGATGCACTTCTGCTGTGACAATAAACGTTTACGTCCGCTATCACGCCAAGATTGCACCTCCCGTTTTTCAACTTACCCTTCCTTGTTTTCTTAATTTCGTGTATCAGATAGTTCTCGTTTATGGGGTGTTAAATACTGGCGTTTGTTACTCAGATGCGGCTTGCAGTTTGAGTATTGACCGGAGTTAGTTTAATTCTTGTGAGTGTTAAAGTCTACGTTTAGTGCTTGGGTGGCTAGGGCTCTAAAACTCATTGTAGGTACGGCTGATTGTTGGTTTCCCATCTCGTATGTCTTCTGCAGTTGAGTGTGGATCTGAGTATTTAGGTTTTCCCGAGGGGAGGGAGATGGCAAGACGTTTTCGTTGATTAGTTTTATCTTCCACACAGCAAACTGTCATCAGGAGCTTAAATAGCACAGATTTTCATGGCAGTGGATATACCAGGTATTGTACTGTGTGCATGATTTTTATTTTGCATGTTGTACTTCATACATCTCCTCGGGAAAACCAGCAATAAGATGTAACTGAATAGCAGCAACGATTGGGCCAAATCTGTCTCTTCTGATTTTAGAGCCAGACAGATAGATCCTTAGGTACAGACCCATACCTCCAAGAGTATTTGAATTAATCCTCAGAACCTACGTGGTGGAAGAAGAGAACCAACTGCTGCAGGTTGTCATGTGACTCTCCCACCCCCATGGCTACACCCTTATTCCATACAAAAATAAAATTTAAATGTAGTAATAAGAAGGTTACAGGCCAGGCATGGTGGTGCATGCCTTCAATCCCAAAATAAATGTGATGGTAAATTTCTTTACGATGATGACTTCAGGTTTTCTGTCGAATTAGACTTTGGGATTGAAAGCCTGGCTTCAGAACCGGAGTGCTGTGCTACTCCGGCAAGTTACCTCACTGACCTCCAGGTCTTGGCTAAAGTCATGGATCTACAGGTGGTGTAGTGCTTCCTGTTCAGTATGCTCATAAGTCTTGTCAACATCACGTTCTAATCCTACGAAGGGCTACAGTATAAACACTGGATCCCCGTGGGTTTGTGATTTCGTAATCATTGTAATCTCATTCTCAATTTGTAATTTCATCAGAAGCGTTAAGATTTTTATGCTGTTTAGACCCAGTTTTATGGGCAGAGAAAATGAAAACTTCACAAGTCTGGAGTACTTTGGGTTTATAGCTGGAAATGTGCTAAATACATGCACATCCTCTCCTTCCCACTGCCCTTCTCAAGTAGCTTTGATCCCTGTCTGGCCTGAAGCTTGCGGCATAATACGAGACAACCTTGAACTTCTGATCCTCTGCCTCCACCTCCCTAATGATAAGCTTAGAAACCTGTAGCACCAGACCTGGCTTCAAGGTTCCCTTTTTTCTATTATCCCTTCTTTCCAATAACCTACACCAAAGAATCTCAGCCCAAAGCCACCGAGAGCCTCTCTTTGCCTCACCTTCTGTAGTCAGGAAGGTGACTATGAGGCCTCTGTCAACCTGGCTTTAGCCTCTGCTGAGATACAGGACAAACTGGACACAGGCGGTTTCTTTGTGGTTAGCAGGGTCTCACTCTGTAACCTTGGCTGATCTTATTTATTTACTTTGGTTTTCTGACGTACGGTTACTTTGTGTGCCCTTGGCTGTTTTGAAACTCACTCTACAGACCAGGCTGGCCTCAAAAATAGCTGGTCTTAAAATCACAGAGATCCTCTTGCCCCTGCCTCCCGAGTGCTGGGATTAACCAATGAGCCACCTCCTCTAACTCTGGATTCTCTTTAAAACAAAACAAAACAAACAAAAAAACCCCAGAACTTTTTATTGACATCGAGTTGTATATGTTTATCTCTAGTATGTATACATTGTAGAATTGTGAAATTAAGCTTACATACACTCTTTAAATTTATTCAATTGAATTAAGAAATTTGAAAAGAAAACTTTACCTTGTAGTCCACTCTGACCTGGAACCCAGCTGTGTACTGGGGTGGCAGGCATGCCTTGCTGTGCCTGATGCTTTTTCTTTATTTCTCTGTACTTACGGGTTTGCTGTATCCCCCAGTTCCAAAACTCCTTATTTGGTTCTCTATACACGGCATCTGAGGATAAGTGGGTATTAGTGTCTTTTTTTTTTTTTTTTTTTTTTTTAGATAATTAAAACTTACAATTTTTGTTGTGCTTTGTTTTCTGAGTATTTTAAAGAACAAATGAAAGAATACATTCAATATCTGAGCAGCGTATTGAAGCCAAAGAAATATGAATTTGCAGATTCAAATGGATTATGCAAGTAAACACTGCCTAATAAATGAAACGAGGGCCCTCAAGGGCCTTCATTCCACTCTGTTCAGGGCATGTGTAGTAAGCTGGGCTAATCCCAGCACTCGGGAGACAGAGGCAAAGGAATAAGTTGTGAGTTCAAGGCCAGCTGGCCTACAGATAGTTGCCGTTCAGCCAGAGCTGCGTAAGAGGCCCTATCCCAAAACAGCAACAACAGAAGACATGTATAGTAGCAAGGGGAAAAAAATACTTGTAGTAGGATTAGGCATGGTATGTTTGCTTGTAATTCTGGTATGTGGGAGGCTCAGACAGGAGAGTCGTGGGTTTAAGGCCAGCCCTGGCTACGTAGTGATGACTCTGTCTCAAAATCAGCTGCCCATATAGCTAACCTGTATTTGTAACTGAGCTGTGTATATGTAACAGGGCTGAGGAATGAGTGAAAAATGTCCAGGCAAGTAAAATAAATTGAAGCGTAAGCAGGTTATAGCTTGGCTTGTTATCGATGGCAGAGGAGTGCCATGCTGATGCAGTGGAACAGGCCACTCGCTGGGGCCCCTGGAGCAAAGTCTTCTGGCTGGAGCCTGACTCACTCCTCTCTAAGTACTGGCTGAACTCAAGTCCACTTACAGCAGTTCTGTTTTCTGTAAAGTGAGGTTGGGTAGGAATGCTTTCCTTACCATCTAGACTTAAAAGAGGAAACATTTGTAAGGTGCTCAGCATAGTACTTCTTGCCACTCACTTTTGTTAAAAATGGTACTTGGAATCATGTTTGAAAGAAACATGATACAGATACTTAATACAAGCCAAACGTGGTGGCACACGCTCCCTGGGACAGACAGACAGGAGCATTGCTGCAGATTTGAGACCAGCCAGGGCAAGATTTAGAGACCCTGTCACGAGTAACAAAAACAAAACAAAAAGCCAGTTTTTATTGTTTGCATGCCTCTAATTTTAGCACTTGCCAAAGGCTGAGGCAGGATTGCTGTGAGTTCAAACTCAGCCTGGGCTACACAGTGACTTGCTACTTCAGTGGAGCCAGGGCTACATAGTAGGGCCCTGCCTCAACAACACCTTTATCTATCAACAACTAATAAGTTCATAAAGTAAATGTGTACTTTTTGTATGACATAAATGAGAACTTTATTCTAAGGGTAGAAATGTAAATTTTAACTACAGTCTATGACTTTTTTTGTGAACTCATAAAATTTACATATTATGAATCAAATTTTACATCATCTTATTTTCTGTACGTATATATGGGTGCCCACATACTGTAGTGCACAGTATGTGGAGATCAAAGGACAGCTTAGGAGTTGGTTCTCTCCTTCCACATAGTGGGTTCTGGGGATGGAACTCTTTGGACTCCAGGCTTGCACAGGTGCCTTTGACCACAGGGCCGTCTGGCCGCCTAAGCAGACTTTTAACCGTGAATTCTTGGGATGTTACTTAAGATTTTTGTTCTTTTTCCCCCTTCTGTATATTGAGCAGCTTGGCAATTATTTATGGCGTGTTCTCTGCTTCAAATTTGATCACTCCGTCGGTGGTCGCCATTGTTGGACCTCAGATCTCTATGTTTGTCAGTGGTTTGTTTTACAGGTGAGTGCGCCATCTTTTTTTTCATCACTTGTTTAATGAAGACCACTTCAGATCATCTCTCAAGCCCGTAGAAAGTGGTTATTTCAGGGGTCTGACTCGGCTTATTGCTCAGGAACACTGGAGTTCTAACTGACGAGTGTATCGAGTTGGTTTCTGAGACTGGGTCTCACAGTAGCCCAGACCCCCAGGCTGGCTTCAAACTAGAGATCCTCCAGGCTCAGCCTTCAGAATTTTTCATGTTATCAGGTTCCAACCAGCCTGGCGAATATCAACGTTTGTCTTACTGTTAATCAGAGTCTGTTGTGGTTGAAAAGAACCTTCCATGAAATAAGTTTGCTCTCTTTTATGCTGGTAAGCAGATATACGGTGAAATTAGGAGATGTTTCTGGGTTCAGCATTCATCCTGCACTGAGCTCATGGCAGTCTGTGCAAACCTGTGAAATGTACAAGCGGCTTGGGCTGGAGAAGGCTCAGTGACAGAGCGCTGGCCTGTCACACTCAGAGGTCCAGTCTTGATCTCTTTTCCAGGGGCAGAAGTGGTGGGGGCAAAGCCAGCTCACACCCATGCCTCTTTCATAAAGCCAAAGCTAAGAGTGCTTTCCAGGTGAAAGTCGAGGATGAGAGGCCTGTGCTGGCCCCGGGGCGGCAAGCTTAGCTCTGCCTCTCGTACTGTTTGACTGTAATGCACTGACCTATTGTATTTTAGCATGTACATTGCCGTTTTTATCCAACCTTTCCCATGGTCCTTCTACACAGCATCTGTCTTCATCGGAATCGCAGCTGCTGGTGAGCATCCCGTAAACACACTTCCCCTGTGCACGCGTTGATACGGGAAGCTACCTGATGTGATGCCTTTAATGAACTTTTGGTTTGAATTTCAGTCCTTTGGACGGCACAAGGAAATTGCCTGACAATAAATTCTGATGAGCACACAATCGGGAGAAACAGTGGGATTTTCTGGGCGCTCTTACAGTCTAGGTAATAATCTCTTTGGCACTCAGTCTGCCCCTGGGTTTCCCTGTGACATCGCCTACTAGATCTTTATCAGGTGTTACAGATTCACTCTTTATGATTTATATAAATCACATGGAATTATTTTACTAAAATTTAAAATTAGCAAACAAAATATTAACCTCCACATTAACATCCTCTGTAGTTAGGGCTTCTGGGTTGTTTATCTTTACACGAACTTAGGAGTGGAAGTCATTATCTGCGGTCTACAGATGAGGAGCCTAGAAGTTAACCCATGGAAATATGGCTATCTGGAGCCCAGGAGCCACATCCTTCCACCAGGCTGCACTCCCTGATAGCTGCGAACAAATGCACTCATCCAGAAGGGAGAGCAGCAGACCACGCAGTAGATACTTACTGAGAAAAAAGCCACAGCGGCCATTCTTAGTTGGTTCCGGTCGTTTATCCCGAAGAGCTTGGTGCAGTGGAACGCACCTGTAGCTCCAGCACTCACGAGGTAGAGGCAGGAAGATGGCAGTGAGTTCCAGGCCAGCCTGGAGCCTGCGAGAAGGCTCATGGATAAAAAGCACTTGCCACCACAGCCGATGACTTGAGTTCTGTCCCTAGACTCACCTGATAGAACAACTCCCTCAGCAGGTTGTCCTCTGACCTCCACTTGTGCACTGTAACCCTAGCACACCTCCCCTGAACAAACACCTAAATGTAACTTTTAAAAACATAGAAGATTTGGGGGTTTTTTAGACTTAATTTTGAATGTTTAGTTGTTGGTGATGGTGGTGGTAGGGACTGTGTGTGTGTGTGTGTGTGTGTTTTGTTTTCTGTTAGGCTGGCCTTAAACTCCTGGACTCAGTGTGATTGTTTTGCTTCAAGCCTCCCAAGTGGCTGAGACTACAGGTGCACCCCACCATGCCTGGTACAGAAGTTTAGCTTTAGGGAGTTAGAGATTAAGAAACTGGGAAGCTGGTGAGTGGCTGTTCTTTAGGGAAATATGCCAAATGGCTAGAGGTGTGGGTACTTAAACTGCAGTTTATTCACAGACTCTTTAAATTTTACTATTTAAAAGTAGCATGTTTGCTTCCGACTTATTCAAGAGTCCCCAGTAAGTCATGTGTGTCCCAGTGAATTGTCCCGCTGGGCAGTGCTGGGTCAGGTTACTGTCACGTGCTAAGGCAGGCGGGGTCTTTACAAAATTGCCTCCCGTTTTCTTGTTAGCTTCTTCCCCCTCCAAATAACAGGAATGGTTTAAAAAGCCCTAATTATGAGCTGGGCACAGTGTCCCAGGCTTTATGTCCTGGTACTCAGGAATCAGGAAGGCAGAGGGAGGTGGCCAGCCAGGGGTACACAGGGAGACCCTGTTTCAAGTGAGTAAACAACATAACCAGAGAACGCCAGTGATTCCCCAGCATCTTCTCCCTTTCTCCCCCACAGCTTGTTCTTTGGAAATCTCTACATATATTTTGCCTGGCAAGGGAAAACTCAGATTTCAGGTTGGTCTTATTCACGTTGCTTTATTCAGATGGTTTTGAAAGTGAACAGCAGTTCCACAGAAAGGCCTGCCTGCTCTAAGCATCACTCCAGGAAGCTTTGGCACCCTGAAGTTTCTTCTGATACTTGCCTTTTCCTAAGCTTTTGCCTCAGACTTGCTAAGTGAAGGCTAGTGTTTGTGGCTGTGCTTTGCTAGCGCGTGCTAGCCAGGCTCCCAAGGGTCTGTGCGTGCTCCCCTGTTGCCCTGTTGGATCTCTGCCCTCCCCAGGTTAGAAGTGAAGGTTATGTTCATGTTCTTGGACTGGTTTTTTTTTTTTTTTTTTTTTTTTTTTTCTCTTAGTATTCTCTGGCTGAAAGACGAAGATGGAAGTGGCTGTTTCCTTCTACGTTTTTATTGATTCCTTAAAATAAAAATGTGATGAGGAAATGTTTCACTGCCCAGGGACAGCCAGTGGGTGTGACACTAACCGGCATCGCCTCAGCTCATCCACTCTCTCCTTTTGTCCCTAGAGAATGACCGAAGGACAGTGTTCATTGCTCTGACAGTGATAAGCCTTGTGGGGACTGTTCTGTTCTTTCTCATTCGGAAACCAGACCGCGAGAATGTCCTAGAAGAGGAGTCTTGTGATGACCAAGACATGGAACCGGCCGAGTAAGACTCCTGAGACATTCTTCGTGTTAGACTTTGAATAATCGTGACTAAACCATTTTATTCCAGCTACTGACATGTCTGAAAGACAGGCACGGGGAGAACTTTCAAGCAAAGATGAAAGAGCCACAGGGAACAGAAGGGAAGGTCCGTCTGTAGAAGGGAGGCTGTGAAAGATCCCCGGGTACTTAGGTCCTCCTTCCCCAGCTGTCAGGTGATCCTCACAGGACAAAAAAACCCTATCATGTCATGTCCCTAGGTCCCAGTTTCCTGCTCTGGTCAGCAGCAGCCCTCTCTCCCATTTCCCTGTGGGAGGCTGGGCTGGCAGGCATGGGAACCAGATATTCTGTCTTCAGTCCTGTGTCTGCGGCCCAGCACTCACGCTTCCTAGGGCTGTGGTGTGGGTGAGTGTAAGTGCCCTGCAGGACTTGAGGCACTAATAACCTGAGCCATTTCTTTCTGTGTTTCAGATAAAAGGTCACCAAGCTTAGTGGGACATACCTGTAGTCCCAGTACTTGGGAAGTGGAAGCAGGAGGATTAGGAATTGAAGCTCACCCTCTACTGTATAGCAAGTTCAAGGCCAGCCTAGGCTACATAAGACCTGTTTCATAAACCTTACAAACCAAAAATTATGGGTGATTTGTCTACAGTTACAGGTTTGAGAGGGAGAAAAAAAGAGAAACTAGAGGCTTATTTTGTTTTTGAGTTGACAAATTATGAAGATTTTTTTCTTACAACTTTTCACCCATTGTTAAAACTTTTACATTAAGCATTCTCTATTACCATTTACTTGTTTGTGTGTCTGGAAGACAGGATCTCGTGGTGTAGACCAGACTGGCCTCAAACTCACAAAGATTTACCTGCCTCTGCCTCTTGAGTGCTAGGATTTAAGGTGTGCACCACTATGCCCGGCTACTGTGCTCCTTTCTAATTAACAAACAGCTCATAAGGCTCTCCAGTTGAGAATTTGCACTGAGTATTTAAAATGAAGGACGGTGGTCTTTGGGCTGAGTATATGTTAACATGACACAGTCACGCATCACATGAAGGGTCGCCGTAGTGACAGACTGCTAAATGACAGCTGGCCCATAAGATGATGTCACCTCTCATGGCTCAGCAGACTGTATGTGTGCACTCTGGGACCTGCTAAGCGGTCTGAGGGTTTGTTTCTTAACTTCGTGTTACAGCAGTAGTGAGCAGGAACTGGAGAAGGGGATCCCGTGCCCATGGTAAAGTGTAGTTCTGGGAAATGATGCTCAGTCTAGTTAATATTCTCTCGTCCTGAACTGTCACCTACATTCTAAACTTCTGGGTCTTTGTTTCACTATACTACTGACAACCATGTGCGAGCCCCAGCAGTGATATGTTCTTAATGGACTCAGTTTCAGAGGTGGCAGAAGTAATACACCTCTAAGAAAATCTCAGAGCACCCCAACTGCCATTTATAGGTCATACTCTTGTCTTGTGTCAGGTTTATTTTTAAATTTAAAAAAAAATGTTGTAATCATGTATGTGAATGCTTCACCTGCATATGTGTCTGTGTACTGTGAGTGTGCCTGGTGCCCTTAGGGGTCGGAAGAGGGCATTGGAGCTCCTGGGATTGGAGTTACAGATGTTTGTGTGTCACTGTGTGCATTCAGGGAATCGAGCCCAGGTCCTCTGGAAGAGCAGCTACTGCTCTTAGCCACCGGGTCGCTCTTAGACCCTTACTTTTAGTTTTTAACACATTTGTCTGTTTGCGTATACATGTATCTGTGCTTGAGACAGGATCTCATTTTATAAATCTGGCTGGCTTGGAACTCCCTGAGAGCCACCTACCTGTGCCTTTGACCTGGTGAAATTAGAGTGAGACGTCACACCTAGCGGAGGCCCATGATTTTACAGACCTCAGTGGAATTGGGGCAGTCAGTGGCCACGGGCCACTTTTTCCCCTTGGGAGTTTCCAAGGGAGAAACCAGTCTGTTTTATTTTCCCAGGTCTGCCCAGAACAACGTGACAAAGGCAGTGGATGCGTTTAGTAAGTATTCTCTGTGTCTGAAATTCAAGCGCTATTTGGAAACACCTTCGGCATTTGCCTTCCCCTTTCCCTGGTAACTCTGGATTGACGATCCCCAGTGTTTTCAGTCTTCCAGGTATGCGCTTCTAAGGTACCTCAGTTTCTCCACCAGTGTCTCTGACACGGGGGCTCTTAGGAATGAAACATAGTGCCGCCCATCTAAGGAGTGTGTGAGGGCTAGGAGGAGGCCTCAGCTGTGGGGACTCTGTGTGTGCCAACACAGGGAAGTGAGGAAGCCCCGGGCTGCTCCGGAAGTGAGGAAGCCCCGGGCTGCTCCTTGGAGCAAGCATTCCGTAAGGTTTCTTGCTGCTGTGTGCACAGTGGTTCTGAGGCTTCTTCCATTCCAGAGAAGAGAGCTGAGGTTTCCAGATCTTTACTGAGCCCTCTCTGCTGTGTACAAGTAACCAAACAGTGCTGGAAGCGTGCAGGCCATTTTATCCAGTGAGGTGGAGATGGGGAACACTGCTTGTTCACGAGGTTGGGATCAGGTGGCTCAGTGGTTATCAGTGTCCACTGTAACTGTTATAAACAAGCACCATCTATCTCACTGATACAACAGGCTGTGAAGAAGGTCAACCAGCTGGTCAGTAGGTGACTGGAGTGGATTTGAGCCCAGACTGATTCACACGGGAGATAGTTACTCCCTCAGACATGGACAGCTCTGACTATAGCCTCCCAGCTTCTTTGCTTCCCAGCAGAGGCCCTTGCTGAGGCGGTTACTCCATAGAGCAACCTGCTGTAGGCCATCAGCTCAGAATTTCACAGTGCCTGTGGCCCGTGGGGATATGAGATGTTGTCATGTCCCTTCTGCCAGAGTGGAAATTTGTGATCTCATCAGCTGATGCCTGGCTCAGAGGTCACAAGGCCTCCTTTCAGAAGGAACCTAGGATGTGGGACATGTCTGCTCTGTCATTAGAGCTGTTTAGTCCAGCTTTTATACACTGCCTGTGTTTGAGGGATGCAGTCATAACTATAAATTATAAATTGGGGTTTCGTGTATTAGCAAATAGGGTATAGCTGTGTTCCCTGCCGACATGTGAGGGCACCGGAGGTCTGGCTTTCCAGCTTGTGTGCCAGATCAGTCACAGCCAGGGAGTCAGAGAATTGAGGTTAAAACTCACAGAAGCAGCAGTTTAGCAGCTTTTTCTAGTATCTAAGCACTTGAAATGAGCGTTCTGCTTACATGGCAGGCTGCATTTGTGTCTCATGCATTTTACTTTGAAGGTTTAGGTTCTTTGTTTTTGGCTTCAGTGGTGAGAGGAATGTTCTGGCTGAAGGAAATGAATGCAAGTCTGTCCAATGTCTCTCCTTACAGAAAAGTCTCTGAAGTTGTGTGTCACCAAGGAGATGCTCCTCCTGAGTGTTACGACAGCCTACACAGGTACAGCTGCTCCTTCTGCCCTGTCGCTTTGTGGTGATGGCCGGAGTCCTCAGGCTCAGCTCTGACTGTACAGTGCTATCCTGGGTCACCTCCTGAGGCTGCTTGCAGAGCAGCTGCCACCAGAGCCTCTAAGACAGTTTCATACACACCTTCCTGGTGTTAGATAGAAGACTGAGTCAGTCGTCATCAGGGCTCTGCCCTGCTCTCTGAATAATCTCCTCCCTCCATGGGCTCTTCATGTGAGTGACAGGAAAGCCAAACCTCAGAGCAGCCAAAGGCCACAGGGCCGGACCAGGTGCAGTGTGTGTAGCCTGGACCAGTGAAGTTACAGCAGCAGGGAGCACTCAGGACGTACCCAGGAGGGGCCAAGTACTGACATGTCTTAGGGCACTAGGGCAGTGCGAGCCGGAGGATGTGTGTGCGCGTGCGTGTGTTTCCTCGTTTATGTCTGCACCATTGTTTATCACTGCCAGTGCAGGCCAGAGGAGAACATCAGCTCCTCTGCAACTAGAATTACAGAGGTTGTGAGCTGCCGTGTGGGTGCAAGCTTTACAGAAAAATGCCAGTTTATGTTTTTACCAAAGACATGGGAACTGCCCCCTGGAAAACTTACTATTGACTGGGGTTTAAATCGGGGCTTTTAGATATTTTTTCTTCTCTTGATTTTTTTTTTTTAGAGATTTATTCATTTATTATTTGTAGGTACATTGTAGCTATCTTCAGACACACCAGAAGAGGGCATCAGATCATTACAGATGGTTGTGAGTCTTCTCTTGATCTTTAACAAGAAATTTTTATGTAATTCCATGTTGGCATATAAAATATAGATTGGTATACAGAGCCAAGATACGATGGGCTCACGCCTTTCATCTCAGCACTAGGGAGGCAGAGGCAGGGGGAGCTCTGAGTTTGAGGCCAGCCTGGTCTGCAGAGTGAATTCAGGACAGCTAGAGCTGTGTGTGTATGTGTTTCTTGTTTGTTTACTTTTATTTGAGACCTGACCTGTTGAGCATAGGGTGGCTTAGGACTCACTGTTTAAAATTTAAAATCAAGTGCTCTGGCCCAGTGTGGCGCACACACCTGTAATCTCAGTTTGACTTTCAGATGAGCAAGGCCTTGTGTCCAAAAAAGGGAAAAAAAATTAAAAGTGTTGTAATTGTGCTGAGGATGTAATTGCATAATCGAGTGGTAGCGTTGGCCTAGGAAAAGCAGGGCCGTAGGGCAGAGTGCTAGCATTGGAGCAAGAATCGGGGGCAACCCAAAACCACAGGCTGGAGTGGTGGCCCAGTGGTTAGGAACACTTGTTGCTCCTCTAGAGGCCTCAGGTTTGGTTCTCAGCACTCACATGTGGCTCATGTGACATACATGATCCAGTTCTGAGATCCAAAGGTCTCTTCTGGCCTCTGTGGGCACTGAGTACATGTGACACATAGACATGCATTCCTCAGGCAGACACCATAAACATAATAATAACTCAGCTGGGAGGAGTTGCACGCCTTTAATCCAAGTACTTGGGAAGGAGAGGCAAGTGGGTCTCTGAGTTTGAAGCCAGCCTGGTCTCAAAGAGTCCCAGGACAGCCAGGCTACACAGAGAAACCATGTTTTAACAAATAAGTAAACAAACAAACTTTTTTTGGGGGGAGGGAAACCTAAATGAACAAAAAAGAAAACCAACCTGAGCCACATACCAGCAGAAAAATGCAAGTTTGAGGTTGGCTTTAGCTACATAAAAGTAAGATCTTGTCTCAAAAAACCACTTCCACCACCACCAACAACAACAAAAGCCACCAACAGCTGCAAACCACTAATTCCCCTGGGTTGTAGGGGCTCAGAGTTCAGAGAGCCTGCATCAGCTCGGCCAGGTTCTCTCATAGTTGTCATCTTGCTGTGCAGTCACTGGGCTGGCAGAAAAAGCAGGAAGCAAGCCACCCTAGTGTCTCCAGCAGGAACACTAATCTCATGAGGGAGCTGTCTCACGGTGCAGTCATCTGAAGGCTGAGTTTCACGTGGCTTTGGGAGAGGGCTGTGCAGCATAAAGCCACCTGCTCCGGAAGTATTGTAGTCTCCGATTTTCTGTCTGTGTGTCCTCATGTTCACCAGGCTCAGCTGCTACTAGACACAAACCAGACATAGCAAAGAGCCTGGCTGTACAGTTAAATTAATCCTGTTTTCCCCCCTAAGGTCTGGAGCTGACCTTCTTCTCTGGGGTGTATGGAACCTGTATTGGGGCTGTAAACAAATTTGGGACAGAAGAGAAAAGTCTCATTGGACTTTCTGGAATTTTCATCGGCATTGGAGAGATTTTAGGTAGGTTTTTTTCTTTTTCTAGTTTAATAACCTTTTATCCGGAGTCAGGCTGGAAAGCTGGTTCTGTCGGAGTTCAGGGCTAGCCTGAGCAATAAAAGGAGACCCTGTCTCAGTTCTAAAAAGGATGGAGAGCCAGGTGTGATGGATGACTTGTGACTACATCCTTGGGTCTTGAGAGGTGGCAGCAGACTGATGGAGGAATTCAAGGTTATACTCGGCTGTATAATGACTTTGGGCTAGCCTGGGCTACTTAAGACCTTATCTCAAAAGGAAAGAAAAGCAAAACATTTTGTAAGCATAAAGAAAGAAATCTGAGGTCTCCTTCATCTTTCTGTCCTTGAGTTTCTGTCTTCTCTACTTATTTTTATCCACGTGGGTATATTTTATTTCTTGATCACCACTAATTTTTTAACTTTTGCTCATTTATGTGTACACGAGGGAGTGAGCACACAGGCCAGTGGAGGGCATCTGGAGTCCTCTATCACTTCCTGACATTTCTTTGAGGCAGGGTCTCTCCCTAAAGTTGGCTTTGACAATTTCTTAGGTAGCCTTTGGGCCCTCCTTGCAGCTGGGCTTGGGTGCTGGGATCAGAGCCCTGGCTGGAGCGACGGCACCCGGGCAGAAGGTGTGCGATTAGGCAGCTATGGCTGCTCTGGCTCTGCAAGGTGGTTCAAAGAAAGCCTTGTTGCTTAAGGGGACAGTCTGGTTCTCCTGGAATGATGTCATTACAGGGTGAGCTGTCTTAAAAGTTTAGATGGAATGTTAGAAACCTGCTGGCACCTTTGTGGGGACACTCATTGTAAAGCCTGATTGTAAGGAACCTCAGGACGCTCGGGTTTGTGCTCGCTTTCAGCCTCAAAGCAGGGTAAGACAGCTTGGATGCCACCAGCTTCCACAGCCTCACATGGTGGCTAGTGTGTGTGTGGAACTAGAGTGTGGCCAGAGAGCAGGAACAGCAGAGACTGGCGGAGGGCCGGCTGGGGGAGGGGCGGGCCTCATCCTGCCTTCCGTTTCCTCATGGGCACAAGTGAATCACAGAACTCGGGAAAATTCTAGATGTACTCTGTTGCTTATTAAGAATTGCAGGTTAACAAAAGGCTAGGTACTCCAAGAGTTGTTCCCCAGAGGGTCTATACCAGCGGTGTGGGCACAAGGGGCCAGGGCAGAGTGTGGCATCTCATTGTGTAATGACCCCAGAACCTAGATCAGGGTGATGGACATATCCACTACCTCATGTCTTACCATTTCTTTGTCTTGGGGAACTTCAGGTCCTTTCTACTAGCTGTTCTGCACCCCACGGGTAACTGTCATTAGCTGTAGTTACCCCACTATGCTATAGAATGGTACCTTTTTTTTTTTTTTTTTTTTTTGAGACGGTCTTGCTGTTGGCTGATTTGAAACTCACTATGTAGAATTAGGCTAGCCTCTAAACTTGATACAAGTTTAACAAGCCCTTTGCATGTTAGAAGTTTAACTGCTAACCTTAGGGGCAGGAGGTGTTAGGACTGACCTAGAGTCTTGAACTTACCAGGTCACCTGGCTGCTTACCCCAATCTTTTTTTTTAAAACCCTGAGACAGAATCTCACAAAGTTGCCCAGGCTCCTCCTCCCTTGGCCTCCTCGGTCCCTAGGTGATTAGGACACGCCACCGGCCATAGCACTCAGATGAGTGAACCTTCCTAAAAGCCTTTGTTGCCACCCTACAGTTTGATGGGGATTCGTCCAGTCATGAAGCGGACAAGCTGTGACCAGAAGACAAGCATGGGGTGGGTGACGTGTCCAGCAAGGGCCTGGGCTACCTGAGACCCAGTCTCAAGCAGCAGTGGTAGTTGTGTTCGCGCTTTCGATTCTGACTAGGCCACAAGCATAGGAGGTGTATTGGGGGCGCTCATTCACAGAGAACAGCAGAGCCTTGCTGGCTAGAACCGCGTGTGTGTGCGTGTGTGTGTGTGTGTGTGCTGCGGCCGTCCTCGCTATTTCCTTTGCGATGGTCTGTTTCGAGGAAGACCCTGGACATCCGAGATGCATTCCCCGCTCCACATCCTAACCCGTGACTGGCTCTGTGGTGGGTGGAAACCCCTGAAGTGTCCTGTGTCCTCACCTACAGGTGGAAGCATCTTCGGCCTGCTGAGCAAGAATAATCGCTTCGGCCGAAACCCGGTCGTGCTGCTGGGCACCCTGGTGCACTTCGTTGCCTTTTACCTGATCTTTCTCAACATGCCTGGAGACGCGCCCATCGCCCCCGTGGAAGGGACCGACAGCAGTGCGTACATCAGGCCCAGGTACTCTGCCCTTTGGGTGGGTCCAAGTGGGGCGTTTAATCCTCAGTCTGTCAACTTTGTGAGGTCACCTGTCAAGAGTTGGGAGAGCACAGTCCCAATGTAGCTTTGCAATGGTTGCTTTTAGCCTCCGCCCTCCTGGGCCCTCCTTGGATCCATGCAGGACACAGAAGTAGCTGATGAGAATATTATCCTCCCCTTTTTAGCAGCGAACTATTCCCGTGTAGAGGGGGACAGCGGGGGACAAGGAGGAACAAGGCGGCAGCTGTCGGCTGAACAGCTGCTCAGTCCTTCATGGTTTGAGGGTGTCAGTTGACTTCATTCAACTCTAGTTCATCATAGATGAGGGTCTGGGGATAAAGGCACAGACCCAAGGGCGCCTAGCCCAAAAGACAGTGTTTGCTTTCCAAAGAGAGTAGACCAGAATGTACTAGGCTGTGAGGGTCTGTGCATGCAAGCATAATTGTTTACTCTGCTTTTGTTGGGAGCAATGTTTTATATTTTGATGATACTAAATATTTGTGCTACACATTTAACCTTTTTTTAAAGATTCATTTTTTACTTATTTATGCATTTGTATACTTATTTATTTATTGAGACAAGTTTTTCTTCATAGTCCTGGCTGTCCTAGAACTCTCTGTGTAAACCAGGATGGCCTGGAGCTGACAGAGATCCACCTGGCTCTGCCTTTGGAATGCTGGGATTAAAAACGTGTACCACCACCCCCAGCATGTTTTTATTTATTTATATACATATACGTGTGGGGGGGGCATGTTTGGTGCCTGTGGAGTTCAAGAGAGAGCATTGGGTCCTCTGGTGCTATACTCATGAGTTCTGGGAACCAAACTTAGGTCCTTCACAGAAGCAGTGCATGCCCCTGACCACTGAGCCATATGTCCAGTCCGATGTATATTCTTGTTTTTTTTTTTCCTTCAGCAAAGAAGTTGCCATTCTGTGCAGTTTTCTGCTGGGTCTGGGAGACAGCTGCTTCAACACCCAGCTGCTTAGCATTTTGGGTTTTCTGTACTCGGAAGACAGCGCGCCGGCCTTTGCGGTCTTTAAGTTTGTTCAGGTAACTGGAGTGTGCTGCAGTTGTTCCCTTCCTGTTCCCCTCAGTCACCCCTCCCCTGGGTAAAGGGGATTGTGAGGAGAACCGGGCACAGTGGGCTTGGATGGGTGAGGTTTTAATTCTGGTCTCTGTATTTACTCAGATGAGTACTTCCTTAGGTCCTGGCCCCACCTCCACAGTCCCAGGCTTCTCCTGTGCACTCAGTTGTACTCTTATAGCGCCCACAGCTTGCTGGACTGTTGCTGTCGGGGGAGTTGGGGCGTTTGTGAGCTGGTGACCAGCAGAGTCTGTCTGCATGGGCACCTCCAGTTGCAGATGAACTTTGGGTCAGAAGTAGCGGGCTGACCACGGAGCAGCTCCATCTGGAGGCCCCGGAGTCACTTGGTGATCTGTCTTGTTTCTTCCAGTCGATCTGCGCAGCCGTGGCCTTCTTCTACAGCAACTACCTCCTCCTCCACTGGCAGCTCCTGGTCATGGTGATATTTGGGTTTTTTGGAACCATTTCTTTCTTCGCTGTGGAGTGGGACGCTGCTGCCATCGTGGCCCGAGGCTCCGACTACCGGAGCATCTGATGAGCCGAGCGTCTCCAGGAAGCACAGCTGCTCATGTGACAGCTGGTTAAAGGGACTGCCTGTCCGTCTCACAGTCACGGGACGGCCCTGTGAATGGAGAGTGAGACTGGAAAGTCGGGCAGGGTCGATAGTGAAGATTACAGATTGTAGCGGCTCACGCTAGTGGAAAAAGGGAACCCCACTGTCAGTTACAACTGTTCCAAGATGTTCGCCCACCCCCTCAGTTCCTCACAACCACGTCTCCCTAATCTTTCCCTCTCTTGGAAAGATCCTGCCTGGTTCGCCATGTGTCACAGGGATTCTTGCTGGCGATGGAGTGTGTTTCATTCTTTTGAAATGGAAAGCAGATGCCACTCTGTGTGTGGATCTGGGAATGACTTCCATTCCATAGCAAGGATGCTGAGACACAGTTGTTTTGAGACAGGATCTCACTGCACAGCCCAGGCTGGTCTTGGGCTTGCAGCCCTCTCCCGCCTCCAGTGCTGGGATTATCCTAGGTGCCCAGCACAGGATTTAAAATACTCCCGTCTTTTTGAGTTCGTATCTTGATATGCAGCCTTGGCTTGCCTGTACTTTGTACACCAGGCAACACTCCTGCCTTTGTCTCCAGAATGCTGGGGCGGTGAGAACATGCTACCACACACCGCCTAGGCGGCCTGAGACCTCAACCTCTCTTTAAATGCTTTGTTGAACAAGTCTTACTTTGTCACTCCTGGCAAAGGGGTCATCAGTTATGTGTCATGAGGTAAAAACTGTCATTTGTCAATAAAAGCATATTTGGAGAAGGAAAGGATGTTTACTGGGGGAGGACTTCTGTTGTGGTTGTCAAAACTCCATCTTTCCTGGGAGAATGCTGAAGTCCTGCAGACTGTCTGCCATGAGAACTGACACTCTTACATTTGAGATGGTAAACTAATTAAGTGTCAAGATCAGGTCTTCTGTATACTGCAGGTTGGTCTCCAACTTGTGTTCTTCCGAGCCACGAACAAAGTCTGGTGTGTGTGTGTGTGTGTGTGTGTCTGCTTGTCTGTATGTGCATTGTGTGTTTGCCTGTCTGTAGAACTCATGGAAGTCAGAACAGGGATTGAATCCCGTGAACAGCATTACAGGCAATTGAAGACCATCCAATAAGAGGTGTGGTGTCTTAGTTTCCTCTTGTTGAGCGCTGGGATTAAAGGTGTACACCACCAGTGCCCAGCCGAGGCAACTTAAATTTAAGGGTTTATTGGGGCTTCAAGCATCAGAAAATGAGTGTGATCATCATGGTGGGAAGCATGGCAGCGGGGCAGGCCTGGGTCTGGAGCAGTGGCCAAGAGCTTACGTTTCATCCACAAGCTGGTGGCAGAGAGCTAACTGCGAATGGCTTCTGCTTCAGAGATGTTTTAAATGCTTATGAGCACACTCTTCAGACACACCAGGAAAGGGCATCAGACCCCATTACAGATGGTTGTGAGCCACCATGTGGTTGCTGGGACTTGAACTCAGGACCTCTGGGAGAGCAGTCAGTGCTCTTAACCACTGAGCCATCTCTCCAGCCCCCAGAGGGATTTTCTTAAATGTGATGTATGTATGTAGATGTTTTGTCTACATGTGTGTACACCAGAGGAGAGTTCCCATGAATCACTGTTACCAATGATTGTGAGCCTCCATGTAGATGCTAGACATTGAACTCGGGACCTCTGGAAGAACGCCTGGTGCTCTTAAGCACTGAGCCACCCCTTCAGCCCCTGACTTGGGCTTTTGAAACCTCAAACCCCACTCCTAGTGACTCTTCTCCCAATCCTTCCCAAACAGTTCTTCCAACTGGGGAGAGCCAAGCATTCAGCTACATGAGCCAACCAGGGCCATTCTCATTCAAACCACAACAAATACCAATGCTCTTAATCCTGAGCCATCGCCACAGCCCCATATTACAGAACTCCCTTGCCTTTTCTCAGCCCTCATCCCTTCTCAGGTGTGGCAGCCACTAACTTCCTTCCTATATCTGGATCTCCTAGATATTTCATATAACAGGAGCCCTCTCTTTAAATGTGACCATCTATCTGTCCAGAATACAGTAAATCCAGCTCAGAGAAATGTATCGTTTTCCATGACTTTGGGGTTGATTTGTTGTTTTAAGAAGGGTTTGTGTTTCGCTCTCTCCCTCCCTCCCTCTCATTATTACTGATTACGTGGTGTCTATCAGAGGCATCAGATCCCCTGGAGCTAGAGTGCTTGTGAACTACCTGTTGTGGGTGCTGAAAGCTGACCACATTCACATCCTCTGTAAGAGCAGTGCACACTCTTAATCCATGGGCCATCTCTCAAGCTCCATGCTTCAGTTTTTTTGAGATAGGATATTGTATAGCCTAGGTATGTAGTGTAGGCTGGCCTCACACTCCTGCTCCTCCTGTTTCCACCTCCTGGATGCTGGGAGTGTAGACATGCCTGCCATTTTTGACTATTTAGTGCAGCCCTTACAGAGGTCCCCTGGTCTGGCATTCTTTTTGGTTTTGTAAGGTCGGGTACAAATTCATGTAGTTGAATTTGGCCTTGAACCTTGGATTACAGGATTGCACCGTTTTTAAAGATTTGTTTTTTTAATATGTGTAAGTTCACTGTCACTGTCTTCAGACACACCAGCAGAGGGCATCAGATCCCATTACAGATAGTTGTGAGCCACCATATGGTCACTGAGATTTGAACTAAGGACCTCAGGCACAGGCTGGCTCTATGAGGAGGACCGGTGTTCAGCTCCCTCAAACTCTTAAGGCAGGAATCCGCCAAGGACCATCTTCTGTTCATTGTCGCAAGGGGCTGTGGGAACAACTCACAACAGGGCCGTTGTGTTCACCAAAGCAAGCAAGAAAGCCTCAGAGAGCAAAGGCAGGATGGAAGCCCTAGTCCTAACTCTTGAAAAGGATACCGTGTCACTTCTGTGATCATGCTTGTCACTGCTTTCAGCACACACCCCACAAGTGCCGTGGGTTGATAGTTGACTGTCAGGCCTAAGCTTTCGTATGAAGAGGAACCAGTCATGTGTTCCTGTGTTTCCCCAGGCTCTTGCTGGGGATGGGCTGCAGAGCCGTGTGACAGAAGGTGGCCGAGAAGTCTCTATATGTCCCTAACACCTGTCAATGGGGAGAGGACGTGTTGAAGTTGGAGCCCAGCTTCTGGTCTGCTTCCTTACTGCTGTGCCCTCATTTAAGCTCTGGGTGAATTCAGAGCCCACATTGGGAGTTCCAGGCCTTCTAAAGCAATACCATGAGACCCTGTCTCAAAACAGCAAAAAAAACCCCAAAACACGGAAAACGAACACAACATGTGACTGATGCATAAAATGCATTGTGACACATGCTATGGCACTGGTAAACGTCGAGGACACCTTGTTAAGTGAAAGAAGCCGGCAAAACGTTGAACACCGTATGGCTCCACTTACGTGAGGTACCTGCCAGCCAAAGCTCATCGAGACAGTAAACTGGTGGGCAAGGAGGACACGGAGGTTACAACGTGGTGGACACTGTCAATACCGCCTGCCGAACATACCACTCAAAGTTGCTAAGATGATAAGTTTATGAGAAGTCATTAGTGTCTTGAGCTGAGCATTGGGGCTCAGAGCTTCAATCCCAGCACTTGGGAGGCAGAGGCAGGCAGATCTCTGAGGTCAAGGCCTGCTGCGGTTTCCAGTTAATCCTGCTCAAATTGATCCTGGCTGTGGTGGTGGTGGCGATCCCCCAGTGACCTGGGTTCTCAAATGAAACACACACACACACACCTTAAACAGCTCAATGGTTGGGCTACTTCTAAACCTCTAAGTGGCTAACATTCCTCTCCAATATTCCTGAGTTATTACTAAAACTATCCCATCTTGGCTGCCCCGGACCCAGACCTGCAGCACCCTGTGGCTGAATTTCCCAGGACCTACATGGTGATTATGCTCTCTGTCTCAGAGGTGACATCTCCTTTCCCTTCAAGGTGGCTATCTCCCTTCCTGCTCCTTCCTCAGTTCGGGGCCCTAGGAATCCTAAAGTCCCGCCTCTGTCTCCCTGCCCAGCCACTGGCCACCTTCAACTTTATTCACCAATCAAAACCAACTGGGGGCAGGGTTCCTCAGCATCTCACTTGCAGAGTGCAGACACTTTTGAGGGACCAGATTAACATGAAAAAGCAGCGTTAGACCAAATCCACAGCAAAGACCTGGTCTGCATAGTGAGTCTCAGGACAGCCAGAGCTGTGTGTAGTGAGACACTGTCTATGAAGTCATGAAAAATTGCATTATTGTGGTAGGGCAGAAACACAGCTTACCTGTTTGGCTACTGTGCATGAGATCCTGGATTCTATCCCCAGTTCTGGGGGTACAGATGGTGAGGGTACAATAGACAGCAATGGGGAGCTAATCCCAGTTAGCTATTTGGGGAGTTCAAAGCCTGTTAAGGCAACAGAGTTTAAGACTAATTTGAACAACTCTATGAGACTCTTCGTCAAAAAGTAAAACCTGGGTGGGTGGGGGGCAGATTTGAGAGGCAGTTGGATTTCTGAGCTCAAGGCTAGCCTGATCTACAAAGTGAATTCCAAGGCTACTCGTGATAACCCTGTCTCAAAACAATAACAAAACTATTAACTGAATGTAACTACATATGCCTGTCATACCTGTACTCATGAAGCTGAGACAAAAGGTTTGATACAGGCCTGCTGAGATTCTAGTGTGTGTGGGGAGGAGTAGAGAAGTGGAGGCTAGCCATGGAGAGAGAGGGAGGGAGGGAATGGGGAGAGAGTGGGGGCAGGAAGGGAAGAGCAAAACATGAGAGTGAGGAGGGGGCAAGCAGTCCTTTTATATATATGTCAGGCATGCCTGGCTGTTGCCAGGTAACTGTGGGGTGGAGCTTAGACAGAATGCTAACATTAAGGAATGCTTTAAAAAAAAAAAAAGCTGCTGTACTTGATTTTTTTTAAAGTTTAATATTATGCATTGAAATCTTAAAAAAGGAATCAAGTACTGACAAAAATAGATTCATATAGTTTTATGCAAAAATGCTTTTAAAACCAGTACATTTATCTCTGTTTTTGAAAATAAAGTTGTTTAATTTAAAAAAAGAAATGCACGTAAATGAGGTAACCCATAAAATAAAATAAAAGTGAAAAATAAATAGAGAAAAGTAATAATAAAATAAAAATTTATTTTATGTTGAAAGAGAAAAATAAAAGAGAAAAAAAAATACTGTACCACCAAACACTACCCCTAGTCAGTAGTACTTACGTGTGTGGTGGAAGGTGCCTGCCACAGTGTGTGACTATATGCCAGGAAGTTGTCTCTCCCTGGTTCCCTAGGTCCTCCAGCGTGGCAGCAGACACCTTTATCTACAATCACACTGGCCCCTACATTTTATTTTTTAAAGTTATAGTTTGTGTGTGTGTGTGTGTGTGTGTGTGTGTGTGTGCATGTGTGTTAATGTACCTGCTGAAGTCCGGAGGAAGCATCAGGTCCTCTGTAAGTGTGAGCTCCCCACGCAGGAACTGGGCATCGGACCCAGGTACTCTGGAAGAATAGCCATGCTCCTAAACACTGAGCCATCCAGGTCTCCAGGCTCCCGACCCCTAGCCCTGACTTCTCAGGCAGGAAGTGTGTTAAGAAGCTGGGGTCACAGCTACAGGTCCAGTTGGTTTCTCTTCAGCTCCGCTGTAGGTGGTGGGACAAGGGGCACACCTCCCTGTACAGGAGGGGGTGGCGGGCTCCTGGCTTCCTCAGAGCTGGTTTCAGGTCTGGAAGGTCTGCTGCTCCTGTCTGAACTGGTTCTGAGCAGTTCTGTGTGAGCGAACCAGGGAGTTTAAAGCTCCGATCTCAGGCTAGAAGGCTAAGGTCGATGAGGCTCATCTCTAGTTTCTAGTTCATCACTACTCAAAGGTCCCTTTTCCTCCTGAAGTCCTGAAAAGTTTCTCCTGAAAATCAGCCCCTCCGGAGCCTTCATTCTTTCTTGTTTACATCCTCAGCCCGATTGCCTTTTTCTCTTTTATTAGATTATTTCTCCAGTTTTGCATTGAAAGAACTGTGCTGGGCCAGTTGTTATAGCAGCTGAAAGCCAAGTTTTTTCTGTGACTCATTTTAGATGGAGTGGGAGCATACTGAGTTAAAACAGGCCACCCTCATTGTGTGTGTGTGTGTGTGTGTGTGTGTGTTCTCTTGGTTTCTCATTTCTGTAACCAAAGAACTTAAAAGCTTAACTCAAGGGAGCAAGGGTCCATCTTGGCTCACGGTTTTAGGGAACAACACTTCATCTGGTCTCTGGGACGCATTCCCAGCCGTGCCTGTGCCTGCTTATGGCCGGAGGAGCAGGATCCGTTCATCCACTCTGGCTTTCTCCCCTTCCCCTTCTATCTTGTCCAGCCTCCCACCCTTGGGACCACCCTGCCCACGTACAGTTTGTCTTCTCTGGAAGCGTTTTCACTGAGACACCCACAGTTGTGTCTCACTAAGTAAATACAGCCTGGGGTGTTTACTGATTCAGTCAGGTTGACAGATTAACTGTCAAGCTTGGGGTGTTGGGGAATGTTCTCAGGGTTTCTGTTACCATTGTGGGGATTCACACTGTGTGCCCACGCTGTGTCAGGACTGGGCCTGCTCTTGTGCTGTGCGGTATTTGTGCTAAGGCTGGAGGTGTGTGCTCCGAGCTTGTGTGCAGGTTTGTCGGGGCAGTTTTTTTGAGGACAGAGCACATTTAGCCTGAAGGACCTCCTTTTGGCTCTGGTTAACCTTTGACTTAAAGGGCATTTGGTTCATCCCATTATCTTGTAAGATTTAGTGTCTTGTGTTTGTGGACAGTTTAGTTTCTTTAGCTAGTGAATTGGGTTGGCTGGTTGTTGTTTTGTCTTTTCTGAGTGTGTGTGTGTGTGTGTGTGTGTGTGTGTGAGAGAGAGAGAGAGAGAGAGAGAGAGAGAGAGAGAGAGAGAGAGAGAGAAGAGAGTAGAGGCCAGCCATGAGCACGTGGAGAGAGAGGTGGGAAGAGACGGGACAGGAAGGAAAGAGCAAAAGAATCAAAAGCGAGGAGGGGGCAAGCAGCCCCTTTTATAGTGTCAGGTAACTGTGGGGTTGAGTTTACACAGAATCTTCACAGTCTCTGGACCACATTTTTTTTTTTTTTTTTTGATACAATCACAAACATACCAATGGATATATACATATAATACATTTATCTTAGGTATTATTTATTTTGAAAAAAAAAACTTTTTGAAATTCTATTTGTTTGCTTGTTTGTGTTTTTCAAAACAGGGTTTCTCTCGGTAACCCTGGCTGTCTGGAACTCACTCTGTAGACCAGGCTGGCCTTGAACTCACAGAGATCTCACCTGCCTCTGCCTCCCAAGTGCTGGGATTAAAGGTGTGTACCACCAAAGCCTGGCTTGAAATTTTATTTTCATTAGATACATTTAGTTTGTGTGATTGAGTGTGTAGGCACACTGCTGTGAAAAATAAAAATGGTAACCTTTTATCCTGCCCCAGTGCTGGCACCATTAGGGCCACATGGCACTGCGGGGTCTTTATCTCAGCAGCTCCACGCTGCCCCCAAGTCAGACCCAGGCAGACCACAAGCCGCCCCCTCCCAGCTGTCTCCCTGCCAGCTGGGAACTTAGCTGACATTTCCCACAGCCCAGCAAAATCATGACTCAATAATCAATAATTTATCAGTCAGATTTATATGTTAAATTCTCAATCCACACTACATCCACACATTACAATGAAGATGTAAACCACCCACCTAGATAAAACAAATTGAGTCATAGAAACCCTTAGAAATAATCATATCTACTGTACTGGCTGGTTTTGTGTCAACTTGACACAAGTTGAGGTTATTACAGAGGAGAAAAGAGCCTCAGTTGAGGAAATGCCTCCATGAAATCCAGCTGTAAGACATTTTCTCAACAATCAAGGGGGGAGGGCCCAGGCCATTGTGGGTGGTGCCATCCCTGGGCTGGTAGACCTGGGTTCTATAAGAAAGCAGGCTGAGCAAACCAGGGGAAGCCAGCCAGTAAGTGACATCCCTCCATGGCCTCTGCATCAGCTCCTGCTTCCTGACTTGCTTGAGTTCCAGTCCTGACCTCCTCTGGTGATGAACAGCATTGTGGAAGTGTAAGATGAATAAACCCTTTCCTCCTCAACTTGCTTCTTGGTCATGATATTTTGTGCAAGAATAGAAACCCTGACTAAGACATCTACATATCGCCAATTAAGACCACCTAGGTCTAGAATCTTCTCCTCTGGCTCCATCTTGATTCTCCATCTTCCTCCTTCTTGCTTGGCTTACCAAAACGTCCCCACCCCACTTTCTACCACCCAATCATGCATCTTCTTGACCTAACTAGTGCCAGCCCTCATCTGCATATAGACATCGGTGTAAAGTACACCGTGTGTGGTCATTGCCCACATAGGTTAGAAGAGGGTATTGGGTCCCCTAGAACTGCAGTTATGGGTGGCTGTAAGCCACCATGTGGTACTAGAACTGAGCTCCAGTCCTCTGCAAGAGCAACAGTATTCTTAACGCTGGCCTATCTCCCCAGCCCTCTTTATTTATTTTTAGATAGGGTCTTATGTGTCTCTGTCTAAGCTGGAACTTGCTTTGTAGACCAAGCTGGCCTTGAGCTCTCCTCCTGATTGCTTAGATTAAAGGTATACACTACCACATTTGTTCGGTTTTGTTTGTTTGTTTTTGAGACACGGTCTCAAGTAGCCCAGGCTTGCCTTGAACTCTTCTTGTAGTCTTGGGGGACACTGAGCTTCTGATCCTCCTGCCTCCACATGGCTTTACAGGCATGTTCCACCATGCCTGGTTTTATGCACTGCTGGGGCTGAACCTGATGCTTCATGCATGCTAGGAAAACCCTCTGTCTACAGAGCCCCAGCCCCAGCCCTCCCCGTATCTTTATGAAAGGGAGAAAGTGGGTCAGAATCAGAGGAAATTTGATGCCAGTTGCAAAGATCAGAGAGTGGTGAAGACAGAGAAAAGTGAGGACTGAAGGGGGGACCTTCTGCCTTTGAAGATGAAGGTGCCATGAACGAGTAAAAAAAGCAGGTAACCTGTAGAAGTCAATAAAGCAGAGCCTCCCAAGCCTCTGGATAGCACAGTCGACTACCTCGGTTTAGCTCAGAGAGGCCTACCCTGGATGTCTGAACCATACAAAGAATGTCATTTTTTTAGACAAGATAATTTGCTCAGTATCCCTGGCTGGCCTGGAGCTCTGTATAGTTCAGTGTAGCCTTGACTCCCAGCAATCCTCCTGCCTCACTCCTAGGTGCTAGAATAAAGACAGGTTACAGGACCCTAACTATTTTTTGATGTTTCAAGCTTTTAAGAGTTTTGTGATAGTTTGGTACATCAGCCACGGATTCATACAGTGCCTCTGTGTACATATGGGTTCCTTTTAAAGCAGGGTCTCAGGCTGGAGAGATGGCTCAGTGGTTAAGAGCACTGACTGCTCTTCCAGAGGTCCTGAGTTCAAACCCCAGCAACCACATGGCGGCTCACAACCATTTGTAATGAAATTTGATGCCCTCTTCTGGTGTGTCTGAAGACAGCTACAGTGTACTCATATATAATAAATAAATACATCTTTTATTTAAAAAAAATGTTATCCAGGAGCCAGATTGCTGGCTCAGAGGATAAAGGTGCTTGCCGTACAAGCCTGGTGACCTGAGTTTGAGTTCCCAAACTCACATACAGATGGAGAACTAAGTCTATACACATTTGACCCCCCAACACTACCCCAATACTATATTAATTTTAGATTTATTTATTCTTGCATCTTATTTATACAAGTGATCTGTCTTCATGTACACCAGAAAAAGCAATCGGATCCCATTACAGATGGTTGTGAGCCACCATGTGGTTGCTGGGAATTGAACTCAGGATCTCAGGAAGAGTAGTCAAGTGCTCCTAACCACTGAGCCATCTCTCCAGCCTATATTTACATTTTTTAAATTTTATTTTATATGTGTTTTGTTTGTGTGCATCACATGCATACCTGGTGCCTGTAGAGGACAGAAGAGCTTATCAATACCCCAGAACTGGAATCACAGACGATTCTGAGTGACCCCGTGGTGCTGGAAACCAAACCCTGATTCTCTGGAAGAGCAGTCAGCCCTCTCAACTGCTGAGCCATCTTTCCAGTCCATGAATAAAAACGCAAAAGAAAGAAAAGAACTGTTCCTGTCAGACTAGAGCTATGATGGCCAAGATTCCCCCTGTCTTGAGTCCTGAAATGCAGTGGGCATGTCTGACCTGTAAGGTCTCCATACACTTTGAGACCCTTTTCTTTCTGGACTGACCCTGCAAGCCAGTGGGTTTATAGACCCAAGATAGTCTGGAACCTGAGCTGTAGAGTGTTTGCGTAGTATGCTCAGACCCCGGGGTTCCATTCCCCAGAGCTTTAAAAAAAAAAAAAAAAAAAAAAAAAAGGTACATGATTTTAATCATGCACCCAGGAGTCAGAGGCAGGACAATCAGGAGTCCTAGGTCAACCTTGGCTACGTAGCCAATTTGAAGCCAGTTTATTTGGGCTATAAACTCAATCAAATCAAATTTATTCCAAATGTCGGGGTGGGGGACGTGGGGGGAGGGGTCTCAGCTCCTCTGAGTGCAGAAACCAGTTCTTGGTACTGAGTCTGGGTGCATATCCTTCAATGCCCAGCAGAGGGCAACCGACTCCTGCGATCTGTTTTTGCAGGTTTGGACCCAGGCTGAGACTGAACTCAAGCCTGGGGTGGAAGAGGTGTGGAGCCCGCGTCGTAAATACACATATAAACCTCGGTTTGAGGGAAGCCTCTGCTGTACTTCAGTCTCCCGCTCTTAGGGCTCCGAGGTGTCACTGTCCTATGTGTTCTGTTGTCCCGATGTGAATCTCTGAGTTTATCGGTTTTCTTTCCGAAAGAAGAGCCAAGGAAACGGCTCAGTGGAGACTGTCTTGAAACCCTTTATGTGTGAGTTGAGCAGGAGTGGGCAATGCGGAGTGGGAGAGTGGGGGTTGGGAGGGCGGGGATGCTGTGGGATCCCTGGCATCCTCTGGCTCGGCTCAGACCCAGATGAAAAGAGACTTAGGCTCCTTCACCCTGAACTCCCTCTGTGTGTGCAGGGATCCTCCCTCTCAGTGCCTCTCCAGTGGGGGTGGGGGCGGAGGAGACCGGGTGAGGAGAGGAGGGGAGGAAGGTGATTGATCCTCTGAAAGGGAATACCGAAGACCTTGGCTGGCCTCAGCCGGTTGCTAAGGAACAGGAAGCCTCAGGGGCGCTCTGCAGGTGAATTAGATCCCTTGCGGGCTGTCAGTTTGTGTTCCCCTTGGAGCACAAGGTAGGAGGTGCAGCTGATTACCCAGAGCTAGAGGTTATAGCCAGATCTACCTACTTCTGTAACAAACAGAGCACAGGCCTCAGGCTGGCAAGGGCCCAGGTGGGGTAGTGAGTGTGGAAGAAAGTTCTTCCAAAGTCTGAGGGTTTTGTTCCTTCCTCTGAGAGGCTGTCTCTCTTACCTCTGTGTGGGCTTGGGCTTTGGTTTTATGTAGGTAATGGCTGAACCAGGGCCTTATGCTTGCTGAACAAGTACTCTGCCACTAAGCCACACACATGGTCGGAAGGCAGGTGGATGCTGTTATTGTTGCTGGGCATATTGTCACACAACTTCAATTCCAGTACTTGGGAGACAGAGGATGACAGATCTGTGAGTTCAAGGTTAACCTGATCTGCACAGCAAATGTCAAGCCAGCCAGGAATGCATAGTGAGATCCTTATATTCTTTGATAGTTTCATACTCGTGTGCACGAGTGTGTGTGTGTGTGTGTGTGAGCGAGAGAGAGAGCGAGAGAGAGAGAGAGAGAGAGAGAGAGAGAGAGAGAGAGAGAGAGAGAGAGATGCTGTTGGGAGCCTGGTTTTTGCCCCCAGTCTAGAAGCAAACTAGGCACCCACTCAGAACTGCAGACACTATGATACTTCTCCGTCATTGTGGTTGGAACGGGAACTTGGGGACAGATAAACTCAGGTTCAAGTTACTACCTGTCGCTCCTCAGGTGTCACTGTGGATGAGAGTTCTTAACTGTCCTGGGGCTCACTTTCGTCAACTTAGAACTTGGGAGAAATGGCTGAGTGACAGATTCCTTGTGCCCCACACTGCAGGGAGCTCAGACCATCATGGGCCACTAAAGACATGGACACAGAGGAAGCTGTGCTCAGTGAGTGGGCATTTCACTTCGCCTCCTGGGAGAGGGTCATATTGACCAGTGCTCACCCAGATGGAAGTGTTGTACATCCTGAGTCCCAGGAGAATGCTAGGGAGAGCTGGAGTCAAGACAAGAACAGTGGGAAGGGGTGTCAGTTGGTCCAGACCTTTGCTCTGCACCGCTGATCCTTAGATCTGCAGGGCCCAACCGAGCAACAGAATGGAGTTACTGATTCATCTCCTGCTTCCTCGGGTGGGCGCAAGCTCTTGCCAGGGAGGTAGATGGAGCTCTGAGGTGGGAAAAGAGGGGTGGGGCCTTGGGGCCTTGTTTTCCTGAGGTATGGGCCTAGGTGTCAGAATGAGGCAAGGGGGGGGGTGTGGGAGGGGACACTCAGGGCTTAGGCCTTCCTGGGGCAGGTGCATCTCTGGTTTCATGACTCTAACTCCCACATTTTCCCAGTGGCATTCAGGGAAAGGAAAAGTGAATTTGCATGCAAGGAGCAGTAAGTGGAGGGGAACATGAGACGAGGCTTCTGGGGGACCCAGGACTGCTGTCACGTCCGGGACCAAACCTCTGTGTTGTTCTGTACTGTTTGGATACAGTGGCTTCTCACTGTTCATAGATATTAGTTTTACAGATGTGAAGGAAATACTCAAATTTTCAAGATTTCTCTACAAGCCAACATCACAGACGGGCTAAATGTCAGTGAGCTGGAGTGTCAGAGCTGCTCCAGAGGGTGTGGATCAACGCACCCTGTTCTCGTTCTTGCCTGACTCAGCCTCTCCTTCTGCCTCCACCTCCCCATCATGCTCTGCACCCTGAGCGGCCAGTACACGTGGCCCCACCTCCTAGTTTTCCGGTCACAGCCTCTGACGCAGCATGGCTCCAAAATGCTCCACACATGTGCCTCTCGCTGCAGGGAGAGCCTGAGACGTCTCTTCCTACCATTTGTCATCCGCCAGGGGTGGAAGAGTCAGGCTGGCTTGATCAGGCTTGTATGTGTGTAAAACAACCTTTGTGCAAATGAGCTCTCACTCACAGGTTCTGCAATGTGGGTGTGGGCTTTTTCTGGGAGGGGAGTGGATTCCTTTTGATGTAGGGGACAGCAGGTGTGTCCTGGGGTGCAGCTTGAGTTTTTTCTTAACTGTATTCACTCCGGGCCCTTTGTCCTTTGTGTGTCTGTCTGTCTGTGTCTCTCTGTAGGTGTGTGTGTGTGTGTGTGTGTGTGTGTGTGTTACTGGAAATGGGACACAAGACGTCACACATATCAGGCAAGCAATCTGTAGTTAGTGCGTGTGTGATAGGGCCGTGTGCCATGGTGCACACGTGGGAGCAAAGGGGACTTCAGGTGGAACAAACTGACCATCAGGCTTGACAGCACCCTTACCTGCTGAGCCATCTACCGGACCCTTTGGCTGGTTTTAAAATTTGAGACAAAGTTGGCAATCTAGGCCTCCGCCACCAGTGACAGATACCTCTAAAACATGTACCGGCTGCCTTCTCTTGGCCTCAACTCTCCCCCTCCAGGACCGGCCTACTTTCTAAATCCCTAAAGCACACTGAAGGCTCTTCCTAAAACTCCATCCACCCATCTTCCTTAGCCCCAGAACTGCCCAGCAGAGCAAGATCATCCTTTGATTCTCTACCCTGAGGCTGCCCCTGTATCCCGGCCCGCTGGTGACTGAACATGTCCTCGTAAGGATGGTCTGACCATTAGGTGCTATAGAACACCATTCTGGCTCTCTCTCACTGAATTCTGGGTGACAGGCAGTCTTTCCCAGCTGGGGCACACAGGTATCTCATCTGGGCAGTGTGGTGACTGAGCCAGGTTCCCCTTCTCTGAGTCCCTTGATGCACTTTGAAGAGACCAAGGGAAGGTTTGTAAGGACAGAGCATCCCCTGGGACTTAGTCACAAAGTTGGGTGGCCATTTCTTCCTCTCTACCCCAGGACCCAGGCCTCACGTACCTGCTTGTGTGGCTGGTTTTTTGCTCTTTTACTTTTACTATGAATGTGGGCCTGCATGTCTGTCTGTCTGTGCACCATGTGCGTGCGTAGTGCCCACAGAAGCCAGAAGAGGGATCCATCTGGTGCTCCAGACAGTAGTGAGCCTCCGTGTGGTTGCTGGGAATTGAACCCGGGTCCTCCGGAAGAGCAGCAAGTGTGGCTTTTTCTGGTATATGATGAGCTGTAACACCTTCTACAGCAAGCAGGACAGCCCTTCTCTCCGAGTTCTACCCTGAGGAGGGGAGGTGGAGCAGGGCCTGAGGTCTGAGCCTTTTTCAGCCCTGGTCTGTTTGCTCAGCCCAGGTCTCATCTTTTTTTAGACACAGGCTTCTTCCTCTGAAATCTCTATTAGCAAGCAGTTCGTACCCAGCTTGCGACTCTGATTAACGATGCGCTCATACCTGAGGAGGCCGGGCTGGAGAGTGTACATCTCTGCCGCCAAAATTCTATGTGGATTAATTAAAACTGCGGAGAGCATTTCTCCTGAATTATTTACGACTTCAAGGAGACCAAACAACTACCATGGAGTCTAGTTACAAATGCATACACCTCTCCAGGGGAGATGCCAGGCGGGCTCCAAGGCTAGGGTTTGAGAAGGGAGGGGAGTCTTCCTTCCAGGACTTTCAATGACTTCATTTCAGGAAGCCACAGGAACCGGTGACATCCATCATGCGGGAAGCCAGCTGCAGAATGATTTAGAAAGTTCTACCCACAGAGAAGCCAGACCATATCACCTTTAATTCTGTCTTTCCCTTTTATCCCTGGAATGTGGCTCTTGTCTTTAGGGAGGTCCCAGGAGACTCGTTTTCTCTCCCAGCCTTGCTCTAGGCTGTGGCCTGTCTGGGTCCTGCTGTGGCAGATCTGGGGCATGTGTTGGTCCATGTGTGCATCCCTGGGGGTGTGTGTTGTGCTTTTCTCACAGATGAGGGGGTTGCCATTAGGCTAGAGACGGACCAGCCCCTCTAGCCATGGTACCCATCATAAATGTAATGGGCAAGGATTGTCAGAATAGCCTGCAGCCTCTTTGCTGGTCCCTAGACAAGGGCTTCTCCTTCCCCCATTTATTTTGTACCATTTATTTATTTATTTATATGGGTACACTGTAGCTGTCTTCAGACACACCTGAAGAGGGCATCAGATCTCATTACAGTTGGTTGTGGGCCACCATGTGGTTGCTGGGATTTGAACTCAGGACCTCTGGAAGAGCAGTCAGTGCTCTTAACCGCTGAGCCATCTCTCCAACCCTTCTTGGGCCTTCTTGATTTGGACAAAGACCCCCAAGTTTTCCCTTTCAGAGCTCTCTGACTCCTATCTCTGAGCAAAAAGTCCAAAGCACATGTGTCTACACCACATCACTGTAGCCCAGGCTGCCCTTCAACTTGATAGGAAGACAAGGATGGCCCTGAGCTTCTGGTCCCACCGCCTTCTCTTCCAAGGACTGGAATTACAGACGTGTGCCACTACATTCTGTGTATGTAATACTGGGGTGACACCCAGGACTCTGTGCTACATAAGCATTCTCCCACCTCAGCTACATTCCTGGCAGATGACCTTTTTATCATCATTATTATCATTATTATTATTAATTTATTTTATATGTGTGGGTATTTGCCTGCATGCATATACAAGTGTGCCCTGTGCAAGCCTGGTGCCAGGGATGCCCTGAAACCTGAGTTACAGACCCTTGTGAGCTGCCCTGTGAGTACTGGGAACTGAACCTGGGTCCTCTAGAGGACCACCCAGTGCTGAGCCATTTCTCCAGCTCTACTCATTTTATTCTTATTTATCTTGGGTCAAGCCAACGTCAAAGCTGTCCCTGAGCTTCAAGACAAAGTGATGGTGTCACTCTCCCTAGGGCGCTTCCTAAAGTGGACTGTGGCCCTGTTACACCTGCCCCTCCCCCACTCTTAAACCATACATCTTTGTAGACTAGGGATCTGTCAAATGCCAGTGCTAAGCCGGGAACGGTGGTGCACGCCTTTAATCGCAGCACTCAGGAAGCAGAGACAGGAGGCTCTCTGCAAATTTCAGGCCAGCCTGGTCTACAGAGCAAGTCCCTTTAGCTGCCCAGTGGCTGTCCCATCTGTCTGTGATGAGAAAGTAGCGTTCCAGGCCCAGGCTCCACCCACCACAGTTTTTATGCAGGAGCCAAAAGAGAAGCCTGCTTCTTCACCTCAGTCTTGCCAAGGAAGGAGTAACTGTGTTTGGTATGGTGGCTGACCTCAGTTTTCTTCATTTTCTAGAGAAAGACACTGTAGCGGGTCCCAAATTTACCGACATCGCAACCTTCATGTTGCTAGGGTGAGTCAGAGGTCACACCTCCCTTTTTAAGAAGCACTTCCAGGCCTTTCTCTCAAACCAGGCAGCCTGAGCCGTGAACAACGCAGCAATGGCCAAGATTGAGGCTCAGGACTCCTGCGGCAAGAAGGAGGAGGAGCTGTTGAAACAACTGGACGATCTGAAGGTGGAACTGTCCCAGCTTCACAAAGTGACAGCGGGTCCGCGTCCAAGATCTCCAAGATACGAGTCGTGTGCAAATCCATCGCCCGTGTCCACACCGTTATAAACCAGACTCAACAGGAAAACTTCAGAAAATTCTACAAGGGAAAGAAGTATGAGCCCCTGGACCTGCGGCCCAAGAAGACCAGAGCCATGCGCCGCCAGCTCACCAAGCACGAGGAGAGGCTGAAGACCAAGAAGCAGCAGCGGAAGGAGCGGCCGTACCCACTGCGCAAGCGCACAGTCAAGCCTGAGACGACAACGACAACAAAGTGCAAGACTGAAAAAAAAAAAAAAAAGCACTTTCCGGGTAATAAATATTCATTTGTATCATTTGTATCCTGCAGAAAGAGGACCAGTTGGTGGGTGAAATGGCTGTTCCTGGTGTCAACTTGACTGTATCTAGAATGAACTCCAATCCAGAATCTGTGATCCGGATCTTGAAGCTGGAAGGCACAAGTTTCTTACATGGAGATCTTGAGGCCCAGTAGCCAGGAAAAGCTTAAGCGCAAGATCTCTGAGTTCAAGGTCAGGCTGGGATAAAGCTAGTCCCAGATCCAGGCGTGGTGGTGCACGCCTTTAATCTGGGCCACACCTCCTGCTGGAGACCTACAGAATAAGAAGGACTTTGGAAGAAGGAAGACTTGCTCTTCACTGCTTGCTTCTATTGGCCAGCACATCTGTTGGAACCCACTTCTACAGAAGAGCAGCCGAAGCAACCAGCCTCCTGGGACTGAGAAACTACTAGGTTCTTGGACTTCCCATCCACAGCTGACCATCTGGGGGAGTCGGACTACAGACTGTAGGTCATCATAATACATTCCCTCAATATAGAGAGACATTCCAGACTTTCTGTGACTCTAGAGAAACCCGACTAATACAGCAGGTCTCACACTAGGGAGGGGCTGGTTCTTAGAGCCTGCGGTAATCGATCCCCACCAGGGGAAGAGCAAATGTGGCCAGGTGCCCCGCTGACACTTGTGCCCTGAGACCAAGAGGAATCGGGCTGCATGCGGGTAATGTGGCTGGGAGCTGAGTTTAATGAGACAGTGTCTTGTGGAGTCTCTGGTAGGTGGACTCTTTGCATGCATTTAAGACATTCAGATTCAATGATTAGTGAGATGTGTTTTGTTTTGTTTTTGACAGATTCTCACTTTAGCCCTGGCTGTCTTTGAACTCACAAAGATCTATTTGCCTCTGCTGAGATTAAAGGCACGCACCCCCATGCTCCCCTAAAGTGATTCTTAAAGGGGTGTGGATGTAACTTAGTAGGTGCTTGCCTAGCATACAGGAACCCCGACCTCCAAGGGGGAGGTGAAGGATTAGAAAATTTGGATACCTGTCTGGAAAAAAAAGTAAAGAAAGCAAACCACGATTCTTTTATTTTTATTATTATTATTATTATTATTATTATTATTATTAAGATTTGATTATTTATTTTATGTGTATGAATACACTGAAGCTATCTTCAGACACACCTTAAGAGGGCATCAGATCCCATTACAGATGTTTGTGAGCCACCATGTGGTTGCTGGGAATTGAACTCAGGACCTCTGGAAGAGCAGTCAGTGCTCTTAACCACTGAGCCATCTCTCCAGCCCCACAAACTACAATTCTTAAAAGCTTGACTTAGAAACAATAGATTCAGGCAAGAGGCAGGAAGGCCATCTTAGGCTACATGATTCAACACAGCTTTTTGGGAATGAGCTGAATCGCTTAGTGGGTAAGGCTGTTTGCTGACAAGCCTGAAGACTTGTTCAACTCCTGGGGAAGCATCACAGGATAGAAATGAACTGACTCCCACAAGTTGTCCTCTGACCTCCACAGTCATGTGCTGTGCTGGCACAGGTGCATGTGCAACATTAAATAAATGTACAAAATAAGTAAAAGATTAGATAGATATATAAATAGACAGATAGATAGATAGATAGATAGGTAGGTAGGTAGGTAGGTAGGTAGATAAAGCCAACTGGGCTACACACTGCCCAAGTCAACCAAACACAGACACTCGTTTTTTTTTCTTCCTAGTGTTCAGAGGCCATGCCCAGTCTCCTTTCTGTGAGCATCAGGCTGGTCTGGAGCTCACACTGTATACCAGGCTGGACCAGCCTCGAAGTCACTGGGAAGTCTGAGCAACCAAGTCCAGCTTCCCAGCAGTTTCGAAGAGGCTTAACTGTGCAGGTGGAAGTCCAAAGCAAATCTTTATGTCCAATCCACACCAAAGGGAACAGGGCACTTGGATTCTCTCAGAGGCTGCCTGCTGCCTTTGTCTGTGCCGTCAAGCACACCTGTGTGTGTGTGTGTGTAAGAGAGTGTGTGTGTGAGTGTGTGTGTGCGCCTATACACTAGTTTCATTGGAGCAGTGAACTCTTATAGATTTACATGCCAGGCTCGTTTTCCTTTTGGCTATCTGGAAGGGAGAGCCCCCATTAATGGTCCATCAATTTCCTTGACTTGTGCATTTTGCAAACACTTGCTTTTGCCTCTGATGGAGCATCTTGTTGAAATCCACAAATTACAGGTTCCTGTAACGGCAGGCAGCGGCCTACATCCCGAGACGCCAGCTATAAAATGCCAGCAGGCGATGGTGTTTTGCCAAAGGCTGTGAGTTTGCAGATGGAGAAGCTGCCTTAAAGGTGGGTGAGCCTCTGTCAGCCTGGCAGCTGGGCCAGATGTGTACTAAGGAATTCAAACCTTTTTGCTCACCCTGCAGATGGCCACGTCCTTAAGTGGAGGGTGGGGCTGTGCACCCCCTCTGTGTGAGAGTGATAAGACAAACTGGAGTTCTGGCTAGAGTGACAGCCCTTGGGGCAGAGCACAAGTGGATGGTAAGAGGGACCAGGTCACTGTCCTGTCCTGCACAATAGCATACTTTGTGTCAGGTAGAGTGACTTACCTCTGTCATCCCCACCAAAGATAGAGGGGGAGGGGCTGATGCAAGAGGGTTGAGGTGAGGTCAGGGCCAGACTGGACTACACAGAGAGATTCTGTTTGAAAAGCAAAACAGAACAAGGGGCTGGAGAGATGGCTCAGTGGTTAAGAGCACTGACTGCTCTTCCAGAGGTCCTGAGTTCAATTCCCAGCAACCACAGGGCGGCTCACAGCTGTCTGGAACTCCGGTTCCAGGGGATCTGGGGCTCACACAGACATACATGCGATCAAAATACCAATGTACATTAAAAAAATCAAAACAAAACAAAATGGGGTTGAGAGTTGACAATGGCAGCTCAGGCCCTTGAGGCTCTGTGTCCTAACCCTGCAGAAACTGTGTGATTGGTGCCCACCTGTGACCCAGCACTTGGGAGGTTGAAGAGAAGAGACCAGAAGTTCGAAGTTATTGTCGGCTATGAGTATAGTGAGTTTTTGGCTAGCCTGAGCTACATGAAACCCTTTTCCAAATAAACAAACAAGGGAACACGGGGGAAAAAGATACTTTGAAGTTGGGCATGGGTGGTACATGACTCTGATTGCCCCTACTCAGGTGGCAGAGGCAGGAGGATCTCTACGAGTTTGAGGTCAGCCCGGTCTACAGAGTTCCCCAGGACAGCCAGGGCTACACAGAGAAAACCTGTCTCAAAAAACAAAAGAAACAAAGATACTTGGAGTCTGGTGTACCGAGCCCCAGCACATGCCTTGGCATGTTATCCCATCTGTCTGTGGACATTCTCAGAGTGGCCACTTTTGGTCTGCAGTCAGCCTGGCTATTACATCTCTATTACTTGTCTGTAAGTTTCTGCCCTTTGGGGAAACCCCTAGCAGCCTGGAAGACCCCAGTACCTCTGAGTGTGTAATATGGTCAAAGGCACATGGCTGTGGGACAGGGTGGCAGGCCAGGGTGTGCTTCCCAGCCCTGAGCCCTCAGTTTCCCCTTCTGTCAACCAGGGATTGTGCCGCCTACTCAGTGGAATGGTGGGAGGTGGATAACTCAGTGGGAGGTAGATAACTCACACAGAGCTCAGCATTAGAGCAAACAGTACACAGTATCGCCCCGCCCTCCTTCCCTCCCCAGACCCAAACCCAGCTTTCCTCTCTTGTGAAGATGGTATTTCCTTACGGGTGTTCTTTCAGAGTGTGTGCAAAGGGGAGAGCATAGGTTGAGGCTCAGTGCAGAGCAAAAGGACCCAGCTCTGCTCGACTCTTCATCCTGGGAAGAGCAACAATGTTGCTATTGACTGGAATGGCGCTCTGTTGCCGGGAGAAGCTGCGGCATTGGTCCTACCCCCACCCCACAGTGACAGAGCCATTCATTTCTCTATGGGGGCTTCTTGGCAGTTTCTTTTGTACCCGTGTGTGCCTATGCCTTTGTGATGTGTGTGTGTTTCTGTGCTTGTGGGGGAGGGCTGTGTGTATCTACGCCTTTGTGATGTGCGTGTGTGCATGTGTGTGTCTGTGTTTCTGCGTGTGTGCATGAGAGTGTTTGTATGTGTGTGTGTGTCTGTGTGTGTATGTATGTGCGTGTGTGATAAGAGTCTTGGATACCATCATAGGCTATGCACACCTGTAATCCCAGCACTGGGAGACAGAGACAGACACAACTAACCGGTCTTGCCAACTGGTGAGCTGCAGGTTCAGTGAGAGATTGTGTCTTAAAACAGTAAGGTTAGGGGGGGGTTGGAGATGGCCCAGTGTGTAAAGGCTCAGTTTGGGTGGTGGGGCATGAGGTGGCCCCGCATGCTGGCAAGCCTGGTGATAGGAGCTTCATTCTCTGGATCCACATGTAAGCCGGGGAGTCACAACACCCACAGATTGTCCTCTGACCTCCACACATGCATCACAGCATGTACACAGAGAGACAGACACACGTGTACACACATGCACACACACACAAACACACCAAATTACCAATATGGTAGTATTAAGAGACAGGCCTTTGGGAGGCAGATACAGTTAGAGGACACCAGCCTCGTTTAGGACCAGTGGCCTTTCTGCCTGCCACACAAGCAGGGTGCACAGCAGCTAGGTGGCCATCTATCTGCACACCAAGAAGCCTCACCAAGAACCTTGCTCTTGGATCCGCCAGCTTCCTGAACTGTGAGCACCCAGGTCCGCTGTTTGAGCCCCAGGCTGTGGCATTTTATGACAGCAGCTGGAGCCAACTCATCTGGATGGCTTTCTGGGTTGAGGCTTCTGTCTTCTCCGAAGCTCCTGGTGCCTGGTGTCTGTTGGGAGGACAGCCTCCTGCCTCTCTGACGGACGAGATTCCGCTGTCATCCCTGGTCTGGCCACCTCCCTGGAGAGCTGGGCCTCCAAGTCTTCTGTGTCTCAAGCTGGGGTCTGTGACACCCCTCCTGTGCCATCTGGGGGTAGATGTGGATCCAGGGGCTGTGTTCCGGGGTGTGCTTATCCTGTCTGTGCCCTGAATTAGGCTTATCTCGGTGGCCTGTTCTGAGTCAGGGGTGGAGAAGGGACAGGGAGGAGGAATGGTATCCACTCATTGTATCTACAAAGTGCACACTTTCTTTGTGTGGCTACAAAACGTCTGAGCGTTGGAAGTGCACCTTCAATGACCTAATTGGTCCCAGTCCTGGCTTGGTGTCCCGAATCTGGCTCTTCATGGATCTAAACGGGGGGAGGGGGGCACTGCTAGGACACCCCTAAGTTGGCAATAGTTCACTTCTTGGGGTCAAGTCTGTTTTCTACTGCAGCTGCTACCTGCAGCCTCAGATCTCAAAACCTTTGTCTCTGGCTTTGGGAAGGAGACGTGCCCATAGCTGCTGAGTTAACACCAGGAACACCACAGTCTCACTCTGACACCCATGCCGGGGACCCCACCAAGCCCTGTTCACACGGAAGAGGTGCTGCTTAGACCCTGGATCCACAGAGCCCCAAGAGAATGGGGGTGGGGGTGGCAGCCGCACCAGTCTGTGATATTCTTCCCACTGGTTTCATCCCCTCTCCATCACTGTGGCTTTTCTTCCTATGATGAGAGTGGGCTATTCCACATACGTCTCTGCAGAAGCAGGCATGGAGGAGGGGCTGGGGGAGTGGCTCAGTTGGTGGAACCCTTGCTTAGCATCCAGGAAGCCCTGGGTTTGATCTCCAACACTACATAAAGCAGACATGGTGATGCATGCTTGTAATCTCTGAATGCGGAAGGGGGCAGGAGCTCCCAGACAATTGTTTCAAGCTTGCTAAGTAGACCAGGCTAGACTGGAATTCAGAGATTGATTGCCTCTGCCTCCCAAGTACTGGGACTGAAGGTGTACACCAGCATACCTGGCTTCTCAAACTGCCTTCTCAACGCTGGCATGTTGTGCTGCCTGGAGAGGCCCGAGGCTCTCCCTCTCTGCAACTCCACCTGCAGCTGGGGCAGCTCTGCTCCACGCAGCAGCAATGGATTCCGGCCTGCTCCCCACCCGTTTCTGTTAAAGGTTTATTCTGATTGGGCATGGTGGTTCTCTCCTTTGATCCCAGCACTCAGGAGGCAGAAGCTAGTGGAGTTCTGTGAGTTCAAGGCCAGCCTGTTCTATATAGTGAGTTCCAGGACAGCCAGGGCTATACAGTAAGCCCTTGTCTCAAACAAACAAACAAAACCCCCAAGATCTTTATTTGATTCTCTGTGTGTGGGACTGTGTGGAAGTGTGTGAGAGAGAAAGAGTGTGTGTGTGTGTGTGTGTGTGTGAGTGTGTGTGTGTGTGTGTGTGTGTGTGTGTACGTGCCCACAGGGCTCAGAGACATCGGATTCCCTGGAGCTGGAGTTGCACATGGTTCTGAGCTGCTGGATGTGGGTGCCATCCCTCTAAGCCCCTGCTCCCACTTCCAGTTCACTGAGCTCGCAGTTGCTCTGACCCTCTAGCCAGACTTCTAGGTTACCATGGTTGCCCCTGTGGGGTCCCTCCCCTTTCTACAAGGAATCTTCTCCTTCCTCCTTGACAGTGATTTTTCTCCCACCAATCCCCAGATCAGCCCACAGTAGTTGTCATTCCTCACCCCAATAATACATGGTCTCATGTAGCCCAGGCTAGCCTCCAACTCTCTTATATAGCTGATGCTAATCTAAAACTCCTGATCCTCTTGCCTCATTTCCTAAGTGCTAGGATTATAAGTGTGCAGCACCACATCTAGCTCTGAGTCCTTTTTTTTTGGGGGGGTGGGAGGTGCAGTCCCTGGGATGTGGATTTTCCTTCCCATGTAGAAAATGAACCCCTCCAGTACAGGACCCTGGTCTTTTTCATTTAAAATTTTTAAAAATTAGGCAGGGTCTTATTCTGCTGCCCAGGCTGACCTTGACCTCATCATGTAGCCCAGGATGGCCCCAAACTCATGGCAGTGCTACCTCAGCCTCCAGAATGTTGACCACAGGTGTGAGACCCGACACCTGGATTTAGACCCAGTTTTGTACTTTGTTCCCTGAAAATACTTGGTGGCCCTTTCCTCCTCCATCCTTCCATCTTTGCCCCCTCCCTCACAGTCTCCTTTTTTTTCTTTTTGGTGGGGGTAGGGAAGAGGAAAACAAGGTAGAATTCCTGAACCCAGGAGGTTGGCACCATGTGACTGTGTCCCCAGGCTGGCGGCTCCTGCTGTAGGAGGAGATTCAGCCTGGTTCCCTTAGCTGCCTGACCCATCCCCACCAGGAGTCCCCACAGGCCCCAACCTGGGTCTATTCTTATCCACCCACTGAGCACCTGTGCCAGAGTCCCCTACTTCTGCTGCCCCCCAATACACATGCTGACACGTGAACCCCGATCTCCCTGCCTAGAGCCAGCGGGGCTCTCGCTCAAATTAGGAGGCAGGGGAGTTGCTGAGCTTCTCAGCCTCACTGTAATTCCACTAATTATAGCTGAAACCTGGAGCAGCTCTTTCCCATTATCTGCCTAATTCAGGTGCCCCCCAGTGTAGCCTAGTCCTGCCCAGCCCACATGGGCTACTGGCTTTAATCCTCCTGCTGCGGTTGGTGGGGGGGGTCTTTCTTGTGGGTTCCTGCCTTGGATTGGATATGCCCCTCCCACAGCATACAATGAAGCCTAAAATTCCAGGGCCAGAGTGTGACCATGTTAGAGACTGTGTTTTGAAAGGGGTGACTGAGTTAACCCCAGGTCTTTAGGGTAGGATCCTGAGTTGCTGTGTGCCAGGAGGAGGCAGCGAGGTGGTTGCAGGGGGTTCCTTCAAGCCCAGTGCCTGGGTTCTATTCCCGGAAGCCATGTTCCTCTCTGACCTCCACATGTGTGCCCCAAGGCATGGGTACACTCTCTCTTCCCCACAAACTACAAAATAAAAAGAGTGCCAGTTTCGGTTGGGGGTGGTGGCACACGCCTTTAGCCCCAGCACTCTACAGGGTAAGAAAGAGAGACTCTAACCGGGAGGCCACTAATCTAGGAGTGAGACCTTGTCTTAAGTAAAAGGGGGAGAGGAGAAGCAAAAAAGACCCAAGAGAGGATCCTGGAAAGACTTACAAGCCAGTAGAAGTCCTCAGGGAAAATGCTTCTGCCCACAGATTGACATCAAGCCCCCAGCCTTGGGAATTATGGGAAATTTTTCTTTTCTACCCTTCAAGACACCTGGTGTGCAGCACTGTGACATGTCAATCCCATGAGTGATGGCGACACCCTTGGGAGAAAAGCCTGAGGTGCAGTAGGGCTCCACATGCACACCCCTATCCCCCAGGAGGAAACCGCCCAGGGGTCCTGCTCCAGCACCAGCAGAAGGTTGTCAGTCCTGCACGTGAGTGTCAATTTTGTGCTGGTGAGTGTGGGAGCATTTGGGTACACTCCAGCCGGGTCCCCCACATAGGTCTTGGCAGGTGTAAGGTATGCATTGGAGTGTGTTCATGAGTGTGTCTGTGTGTCCCCGTGTTCAAACGGGGTACCAGTGACTTAAGCACAGAGTCCCACCTCCATCCCACAGAGCACACCCTACACCCATTCTGCAAGTGTGTCAGGAAACCCACTGGTGGCAGCTTGTGTTTCCTGAGTGTGTCTGGCCCACGGTATCTCTTCGGTGGCCTAAGGACAGGAAGCAGAGCTCATGAAGGCTCATGGTGACACTCAGCCCCAGCAGGCTGGGTCTGAAGGACATGAGAGCCACTCTCCAGTGCCACTCTCTGTGGGAGACCTGCTGCAGGGCACTGCTGGAGAATGTGAGCCAACCCAAACAGAGGCCATCTTCGACAGATCAGCTTGCAGGCGGCCCGCTGGACTGGGCCTGTTGACTGTTGCCTCAGAAGGAGAGGGTAGAGGGTCCTTAGACCCTCTCCTGAGATTCCAGCCATTTTTTGGAGCTATGTCTACCCAATTCTGCCCCAACTGCAGGTGGCCTTGGTCTTAGGGTATGATATAGGTTGGGGACAGTTACTGAGGGCAACTCCACTGGGTGTGATGATGAGGAAGCCATCATGTTGAGTGAGACTAGACCATTGCAACAGCTACTCTGGGGTCCCTATGTCCTGTAAGCAGTTCCTTCCTGTGCATCGGAAGTGAGCCCAGTGAACTCATTTGTTGAAGTTTGGTCTGTTGCTATGTATTGTAATGCTAAATTCTGTACCAGAAAGTTGGGGCCTACGAGTGACTTCTCACATTTATGAGCTTCCATTGTGCAAACCTTGTTCCTTAGTTTAAAACTGTTGGTTTTGGCTGGAGAGGTGGCTCAGTGGATAAGAGCACTGACTGTTCTTACAAAGGTCACAAATTCAATTCCCAGCAAGCACATGGTGGCTCACAACCATCTGTTTTGGGATCCGATGCCCTCTTCTGGTGTGTCTGAAGACAGCTACAGTGTGCTCATATAAAATAAAACTGTTGGTTAAATAAAACTGACCACAGTTACTGGAGGGATTAGAGGTAGGTGGGTTTTGAGTTGCCTAGTTGGGGGTGGAGAAGAGAGAGGAGAAACCAGGAGGAAGAAGGAGAAAGGAGAGGAGGAAGAAGCCATCTTGAGGAGGGATGGACCCTGGCACATGGCCAGGAGAAACAGCAAGTATCTGGGGTACACCACTGGGGAGGTAGCCAGGCCAGCAGTTAGAAAAGTAGATTGGGGTGAACCTCCAGTAACTGCCAAATCGAAATAAAATAACCATAGTCTGAGTCTTGCTTATTCATAAGCAAGTTGGGGATACGTTTAAAATGGCTGTACTACACTCATTCGTTCCCAGGTTGCACCTGGGTGGAAATCTGCTTTGGCTTGTTCTTAGGATGCTGTTTGCATCTTCCCAGGGAAGGGATTCTCCCAGCAGGTGCTGTCAAATTGTCCAAGACAGGACTCACCTCACTGACCATGCACAACAAAGGACTGGTCCCCTCAGAAGGACGAACATCAAATGTACTTCGCAGAACACATGCAGTTGACCCCTCGCCTACTGGACAGGATGGAATCTCCGCCTTGGAAATGGGTCAGGTCACCTGTCCATCCCGTTCCTTAATGGTGTGATTGCTGGCTACCACAGCCAGAATCCAGAGAGAGAAAGAGAGGCATGGTTTACCCAGGATCTCACTGGAGCTGTCGAGTTCCCTATCTCCACCTGGGAGCAGTCCAAAAGAATGCCCCTGAGGGAAAGCCCCAGGATGCCCCCGAGGAGGTTGAGTCCTGACCTTAACCTGGGTTTGGTTCCCCGGCACCGATTAGAAAACTGAATGGGTGGGTGCATGACCAAGCTCGGCTAAAAATCCCATAGAGCTGTGCACTTAATTAGCGCTGATGATTTCACATCAACGGAAGAAAGACATTCAAAGACTGTCTGCCCTGAGTCCCAGCTCAGCACAACGTCCGTGGGTCCGGTTGGCTCCTCTAGAGAGAAGGGGTGTTGGCTGCAGGGCCTCATGCATGAAGCTACCTGTCTCCACTCCACCCAGTCAGCACCTACCTTTCTTAGACTCCAGAGACTGGGGGAGGGGCTGTCAACAGTGTACACTGCCACCGTGCAAATTAAATGTGACAGCACACACCTAACCTGCAATCAACCAAAATAGCACTTGGGGGCAAAAATTCCAGACAATGCCTGACAGATAACTGTGATTTCAGAACGCACAGCCAACAGCAAGGTCTGCTATTAACCTCTGGTGTTTGGTGTCTCAAGGATGTGAGGCTTCAAATGAACTGTGCTAAAGGAGGCGGCAGTCCCCCGGGGAGGCAGCGGCAGGCTCACCCTTTTATTGGTTGTTTAGTGTGTGCAGGTACACCTGTTGCCAGGGGATCTGCCCACAACTGAGGGAGAGGTCCTCTAGCGACACCATCTACACAGTATGGTGTTGGTCAAGACTCACAGGAGCTGTGATCTGACCCTTATATGTGTATCTGCCAAGGCTGGGTCTTGATCCCAGGCCTTGTTCAAAGTCTGTGCTTTTTTATTTTAAAGGATTATTTATTTAATATATATATAAGTATACTATAGCTGTCTTCAGACACACCAGAAGAGGGCGTCAGATCCCATTATAGATGGTTGTGAGCCACCATGTGGTTACTGGGAATTGAACTCAGGACCTCTGGGAGAGCAGTCAGTGCTCTTAACCGCTGAGTCATCTCTCCAGCCCAAACCTGTGCTTTTGTACTGAGTTCCATGCTGGGCTGCATTGGGCAGGCCCAGGAGGAAGGCTCACATACCCCACACTCATTCCTTGAGAAGGTGATGTTTAAGGCAGCAGATGAGCCGCCATCTTGATTTTCAGTTTCAACCTCCACCGTGGTGAAAGGTGTATTCCTATTGTGCGGTTTGTCAGAGCAGCTGCAGCTGGCCTAGATTCCAAACCTTTCTCTCAGCCTCTCCAGGCAAGCAATCTGTTTGGTTTCCAGTCTCATGTGGACTTGTCAGCAAGGCCCAGAAGGGCAAGTCTGAGCCACTGGAGCCCCTAGACAGAAGCAACCTGGAGCTAGAAGCTTGGACAAGGTACGAGAGGAGCTTGGGGGCTTAGAGGATAACCTCCATGTGTCTGGATGGCTCCTACCTCACTGATTTAACTAGTCCTTCAGGATAACAGCTCCCAAGGCAGAGTTGGAAATTTACAGTTTCTAGAGCCGCTGAGGGCCACATTGTGAGTCAGGTGCTACCTGGGGGCTCAGACTTCCCATGGCGTTATTAGAAACTTATGCAGAATCCCTCCTGCTCTGTGAAAGAACATTGGGCAGGTCCAGTGTTTCTGGGAGAAGTTAGCTGACCAGAGCCAGGAGGAAGCAGGAGGAGGGAGTGGGATGTTTGGAGATGGGGACAGACCATCAGTGGGGGTTGCAAAGAAGGAAGTGGGGGGAGGGGGCACCCTGGAGTTCTGTAAGCTAGGTCTGGAAGATGTGTCCCATTGATGTTCTTTTTTTTTTTTTTTAGGTCACCCAAAGCCCCGGCTCAGTGCCACCTCACAAGGTTGTCACTTTCCCTGCTATTCCCGAATACGACCCAATTCATTATCAGCCTAAAAATTGATTTAGAAAAAAAAAAAAAAAAAAAAAAAACGAAGTAGAGTGTCAGCTGAAAGAAACACGGAGATTGCAGACGATGGGTGGACGCATTAGCATGCTTTAGCTTCCTACTTATCAAATTAAACCTGCAGCCGAGGGACACTTACTTAATTAAGAGACTTTTCATCAGCCAGAGATGAGAAGATGGGGAGAAAGTTCCTGCCCCACCTCCGGGGAGAAAGTGCTGAGTGCTGAGTGATGTCATGGGGCTCAGGAGAGTGCCAAGTGACGTCATGGCAGGAAGGAGGGGCCCTGGGGTGGGGAAGGTCTTGGTTACTTAGCACCTGCTCTCCTATAAACTATCAGTTGGAAATGCAGATTTTATTGTTTTAGTGCCCGAAGGATCACTCTTCATACATCTGCAGATACAAATCTTAGAGAAACTTCAGAGTGGGGGCAGGGGGAGAAGGAAGCAGGATTGGGGGGTTGGGTGGGGGAGAGAGGGGATCTAGGAGCCTGGGCTTGGGGAGGTAACATGACATTCTTTCTCATTGTAGACAAGTTACTGCGTTTAAGAGGGTGGAGGTAAGAGCTCAAACTGAGGCCCTGGCTTCCATCTCCAGAAGGACATAAACTGGGCATGGGGGTGCACACCTCTAATCCCGGCCCCTGGAAGATGGAGGCAGGAAGATCCAGGGTTGAAGATCCTCAGCTACTTTCTGAGTTTGAGGACAGCTGAGCTATAGGGCCTCATGAGACTCAGTCTCTCAAAACAAACCAGAGAGCCCGTCACTTTCAGTATATTTACGGTTTGAATGTGCTGCACACATCCATCCCTGTCTAGTTTTAGTGTTCCCAACATACTCACCGACCCCATGCTCTTCAGACGTCATCGGCAGCCCTGTCGTCAGCCCCTGGCCGTCATCGCCATGCTTTCTGGCTCTGGGCAGATCCTCCCCCACTACCACACACACACACACACACACACACACACACACACACACACACTCATCATCTTTGCACACTGTGATGGTTTGTATATGCTCAGCCCAGGGAGTGGCACTACTAGAAAGTGTGGCCTTGCTGGAGTAGGTGTGTCACTGTGGGTGTGGCTTTATTACCCTAGTCCTAGCTGCCTGGAAGCCAGTATTCTGCTAAATTCCCACCTTGATGACAATGGACTGAACCTCTGAACCTGTAATCCAGCCCCAATTATATGTACACACACACACACACACACACACACACACACACACAAACAAACACACTCACTACCCTGCATGCACGCTCACACCCACTCACCTTTACACACTACCCTTGACACTCAACACCTTTGTACACACAGAAACACATGCACCACCACTGCACACACTCACAATTTAGCACCCTTGCACACCCACAAACACACACCACCACCTTTGTTGTGCTAGGGATGGAATTCAAGGCCTTGGTCAAGAGCTAGATTATAGGTGTGTAATACACGTCCAGCAAATCCCTTTACTTCTAAGGCAAGTTCCCCATTAGAGCCTAGCCGCATCTTTGGAATGTGTTCACTTGTCAACTCTGTCCTGGTGGCCTGAGGTATTGACTTCTTCAGAAGCTGTGGGAGAGAGAGAGTCTTTATCCTGGGGACTGAGCTCCCTGGGCAAACCGACCTGCAGGCCCATACCTGGCCTTAGGACCCCTGATCAAAGTCTCAGCTCAGTAACTGAGCAGATGGGGCCTGAGTCTGGAGTCCTGGCATGCATGAGCCTTTCTGTGTAGTACTGTGTTTCTGGGAACCTCAGTTTCCTCATCTGTGAGGTGGGTATATGAACCAACACTTGGAACATGGTGCCTAGTAGTGATTGCTTTCTGAAAACATCCTGCCAGTTTCCTGTGGCTTCTGTAATAAAGATGAAATCTGAAGCATGGACAGTCCCTAGGTCTCCAGGGGCTTCAGCAAGACACTTGTCCCCTGTCTTATTTTCCAGAGTTCAGAGGCCATCTATGCTTCTGGGCTTTGGGTGTCTCCCTCCATCTGCAAAACCCACAATGGCTGATCGAGGTTTCCTCTGCTGTCTCCCCTGCCTCACATTCTTATGATTCCTCCTTCTATAGAAGAACCCTTGGGAGCCCATCGGATCCTCTATAGAGAGAATGTGGTATAAACATTCTGGGAAATAGTAAGAGATAAAAGAGAGAGCTGGGGAGAGCCATGAGAGAGGAAAGGGACCGGAAGGACAGACATAAATCAGCATGTAGACAAACTCAGGAAGATGCTGAGGAAGATGCTTAGGGAGACAGGAAGAAAGTAGTGGGTGGGGACTGAAGGAGAGATAACTAACTACACGGTAGACATAGAATTGTCTAAATGGGTTAAGTAAGTTACGAGCTAGTTAAGTAAGAAGGAGCCAAAGAAATGGCCTAGGTATTTAATAATAGCTAATTAATTTCCGTCATTCCAGGAGCTAGGGATGGAAAGAAGAAACAGACTTAAAAATTATTTAACAGATGGCACTCAATGTGAGGCATAGAATTCAAGTTTAGTGAAGTCCTAGGTGAGAGGCAGCAGGGTTGGTTATGTTGGCACTGAACATCCCGCAAGAACTTAGTCAGAAATCCAAACAAGCACCTCTAAGCTTCAGAGCGGTTCCTAGTTATTTTTGTTTGTTTGTTTTATTTTATTTGGTATTGTTACAATTACCATCCTGAACAAGAGGCCTGAAGTTCCCTTCTGTCAAGTTCCCTGTCCATTCCCTTCTGTCAGAGCAGCTCCTACTTCTGTCCCTTTAAACGGTTGCTTAGCAGTTGAGGCCAGGAATGGGAGCGGCAGCAGAGGTGGAAAGGGAAACCCTAGAGCAACTAGGCACTCCAGAGACCAGCCCAGCTGCCACAGAGGTAGAGAAAACAAAACAAAAAGCAAAAACACCCCCCTCTCCAGCATTTTAAAAAAGAGCCTTCCCGGATAGAAGCACCTTTAAGAAGCCCCAGCTGAGTAGAAAGAGAAGCTGCTTGAACTCTCTAGACAAGCACTTCCCAAAGCAGTTTTAGTCAGATGGAAGGCTAAGAGAGAGCAAGGGAGGCCTGACCTGAGGGGGCTCGTGCTGGCTAAACTGGATAACTCATAAACAGTAAACTCACTGGCAGCCTGGGACTCAGCCAGAGACAGAGTGGAAACCAGAGAGAGAGAGAGAGAGAGAGAGAGAGAGAACTCCCTGTGATACAGGTGATACACGGAAGGCAGGAAGGCCTCTCCTGGTGAATGAAGACAGATAGGAACAGGCAGGAACTGGCAAATGACAGATCAAGGTGAGAAGAGGGACTGAGAAAAGACAAGAAAAACTCCAAAGCAGCCAAGCTTCTGACCAGATAAGAAATGCTTACAGTTAGTTTAAATGCTAAGTAAGAACGGAGACTAGATAGAGAAAAATTATAGGTGGGTGAAAAAAGTTTAAAATTAATAAAACTAAAGGCAATAAGACGATTGTTATGCTGCCATTCATTACCTTAATATTAATAACCATAATAGTTGTTCTAAATTATTTTATTGGATAGTCCCTGTATTTATCATAATAGTTTTTTATACCTTTCTAAAGACTCGTATGGAGATACAAGAAAAGAAAAAATAAATATATATATAAAAGAAAGATACAGGCCATAGAAGAAAAATTAGATAACATTATAAATAAAAAATGAGAAAACCACTAAGATAGAGACAGAAGACGTAAGGTTAAGTCTATGGCACTACCATCTAATGAAAACCAGAAAAGTAAGCCAGACGTTGTTAGAAAAGCAACCTTAGCTTGTCGTGTTAGTGTGCAATGGCCACCTCGGGAAAAACTGAGATGGTATCCAGTAGAAAGGCTAGATTTAAAATATTATAAGGACTCAGCTTTAGTGGAAAAAAAATATTCCCTAGAGGCTTTTTAAAAAGCCAAGCTGTCAAATGTTTTGATTGTGGCAAGTGAGGTCGTGTAAAAAGGAATTGTAGGCAAGGCATTCCTAGAAACAATGTTTTCTGTATGGATGACACACACACACACACATAAAAACTGTCCCACCCTTCTGGCATACACAGACATTGGACTAATGAACGTAGATCAACAAGGGACAAAAGGGATTGTCAATAAACACCCTATGAGACCCCAATATAGAATTCAAGTCTGTCATCTCAGGTCAACCTCGGAAAAACTCTGCAGAACAATTTAACAACACTGCTCTGGGTATAAACATTAAGAACCCAGATATCAAAACCAGAGCAGCTTCAACAGATAAAACAGAAAACTCAAGATAGAGAGATCAAAGGCTCAATAGACGGGGGAGCAGATATAAGAAAGAGATCTGCGGGGCTAGAGGGATGGCTCAGTGGTTAAGAGCACTGACTGCTCTTCCAGAAAACCCGAGTTCAATTCCCAGCAACCACATGGTGGCTCACAACCATCTGTAATGGGATCTGATGCCCTCTTCTGGTGTGTCTGAGGACAGCTACAGTGGACTTACATATAATAAATAAATCGAAAAGAAAGAAAGAAGAAATGTGTATTACCTGTAAAAGCTTGTATGTCCACAGGGGGGAAAAAATCAACCAAAAAGTCAACCCTGACAAGATTCCCCCCTGAGGATACTGAGATGCTGAGACTCATAGTGTTCCAGCAGCCTGCTTGATGCTACCTCAGTCTGCTTCCTCAGTCTGCTTCACTGCTGTTACATCAAAACCTGCTCCCAGGACAGCTTCAGAGAAAGCAGCTAACCCCCAGAGGACCTCCATTTTCCCAGTCTGACAGAACTTTATTTAACCCTAAACTTTCTCAGCAGGCAGAGACTGGACAATAACTGCTTACAGCTATCTTTCTTTTTTCTTTAAGATTTATTTATTTTATATATGTGATACACTGTCGCTGTCAGACACACCAGAAGAGAGAGGACATCAGATTCCATTATGGCAGTGAGCCACCATGTGGTTGCTGGGAATTGAACTCAGGACCTCTGGAAGAGCAGTCAGTGCTTATATCTCTCCTATCTAATGTTACAGAGAAAGAGGGAAGAAGAGATGAGCAGAAAAAGGTGGGATATAGGAATAATATAGAAATAATTTCAAAAGGGTAGATTATTGAATCTACGTATCCATGCAATTCTTAAAAAATGCAGTGTTAAATTCTAGTCTATTTGAAACCTATTACAAACTGTTTAGGATACGTGAGAAATTCAATTGATCAAACTTGGTCATGTTAGATACTAGTCTAGTTTATTACAGAAATATTTTCTTCAAAATTGAACAGATAGGGCTGGAGAGATGGCTCAGTGGTTAAGAGCACAGACTTCCAGAGGTCCTGAGTGTAATTCCCAACAACCACATGGTGGCTCACAACCATCTGCAATGGGATCTGATGCCCTCTCCTGGTGTGTTTGAAGACAGCGACAGTGTGCCCATATACATTAAACAAATAAATAAATATTTTTAAAAATGGCAATTTATAAAAGTAAAAGAGAAAACCCCATGTTAGGATGAGGTGTTTAATTGAAAAAAAAAAACTCTTAAAAGTAATTGGATAGTAGATAGCTAAAACCAAACCAATCAGATATACTATAGACAGGTAGTCTTTAAAATCCTCAGAGAGCTGCCGAATATGGCACTTAAGAATGTTTTATTAATAAGAGATCTCTTGTGGCAAGGAGACCCGTGTGCTCCTGGCAGTACCCTCATTTCGTTTCAATGAAGATGATGAGCCCCAATAACCTCCTTAGGAAGTTTGTTTCATATGTAGCAGACTAGTCATCAGGAGGGGGGTGGGGGGGAGGGGGGTGGGAGGGAGGAGAGGGGGAATGCCCTTGCCTTAACTGCAGGCAGAATATCATTCAAACGGAACAAACAAACTGCAGGGAAGTTGACCCTCAATCTTTGCAATGACAACGCAGGCAAGTCTTTCATAATTCCTGCTTCACAAGAGTCTGTCCTATCCTGAGCCAGAAGGCTGAAGATGGAAGCTCCAATGTTATGAAGACAATTTGTGGGTGACTGTCCAGACATCCAGAAACCTCTGTCATTTCTCCAGTTCTGGAAGCTGCTGCTCTTCATTTCCTGCACACTCAGGTAACTTTCATTCCTTCTCCGGTCTCTGATAGAGTTGAAGACTAGATAATCTGGTAATTAAGCTTACGCTGTTAGGATTTAGAAAAATATAAAAATCTAAATGCGTTATGCTAGAAAAATCATAATTGGGAAGATGCTGAGGGAGGCAGAAAGAAGTGGGCGGGGACTGAAGGAGAGGTAACTAGCCACATGGTAGACATAGAATCGTTTAAATGGGTTGAGTAAGTTATGAGCTAGTCAGGGAATGAGCCAACGAAATGGGAAATGGCCTAGGTATTTAATACTAAATGATTAGTCTCAGAGTTATCATTCTTGGAGCAGGGTCTAGAAAGAAAAAACAGATTTAAAATTTATTTTAACATCCCCTCCAATAGTCCACGATCTCATATATTTATGATGGTTTTCATAGACTGCGTAAGCCCATCTGGACTTTCAGAGATCTGCCAACACCCTATCTTATTTTATTTATTTATTTTTCTTCTTGGAGATAAGGTAAGGTTGGCATTGAGCCCCTGACCCTCTTTCCTTCACCTCTGTTTCTTACATTTATTTATGTGTGTGTGACACACATGCACACGCACTGAAAGTACATGCATGTGCCACAGTGCATGTGTGGAGGTCAGCTTTCTGGAGTCAGGTTTCTGCTTCCACCTTGTGGGGTTTGGGGATCAGACTCTGGTCAAGCCCCTTATCTACTGAGCTGTCTGGCCCTCCCACAGCTGCCATGCACTGACATGTACTGGCTTCAGGCCCCTGGGGGACTACTCAGGAGCAAAAGAACTGTCTATTTTAAAAGTTTCCATGCTGATGGATGTGTAACTACCACACCAAAAGTCTAAGGCTGGTAACACATTGGGAGTCCTTGGTCCTAGCATGCAGCAGGTAGAAATAAATGAATACAGACCAAAGTAAACGCTTGCCCCTTGCTGGTGTTCTCAGAGCCTGGTTGGCCCCCTGGCACTCTCTCTTTTCCTCTCCTCCCCCCTTTTCTGTCCCCCTCCCCCTCTTTCTTTATCCCTACCCCTCTCCCTCTCCCTTCCTCTTCCTCTCCCCCCTTCCCTCTCCTCCTCCCTCACTTCCCCCTCCCCCTCTTCCCCTCCTCTCCCTTTGCCCCTTCCTTTCTCCCTCTCTCCTTCCTCCCTCTCCCCTCTCTCTTTCCTCTCTCTCTCTCTTCTCCCCATCCCCCTTTCCTATCCTCCCCCCTTACCCTCATAATTTTACTTCCCCTCTCTCCTCCCTTCCACCTCCCTCCCTTTCTCTCTCCCTTTCCCCCTCTCTCCCCCTCCTCCTCTCCTTTCTCCTCCCTCCCCCTTCCCCTCATCTCCTCCCCTCTTTCTCTTCCCCTCCCTCCCCCTCCCCCTTTCTCTCTCTCATTCAGGGAGGAATCCATGTAAGCACACACACACACACACACACACACACACACACACACACACAGCTGATGCCTTCCAGGCAGAACTGCCAAGGTACAGTAGCTCCATTCTCAGCCCCCACAAGCTGTGCAGCAGAATGGCTCCCTGGCATAAATAAAAATAAACCCCAGACACTGCTTTTCAATCGGAGGATTAGCCTAAATGTTGTGAAACAGAAAGCATGAAATATGCATTGGAAAAGCAGCCCTCCCTGATTGGTGGCCTCCTGACTGGCTCTAGGCGCAGGGTATGGGGCTGATTTTTCCCGCCCGCACCGTTGGTGATTTGTGTGTGGTGTCGGTAAATGCTGTTATGACATTATTAATGTTCTGCACTCCAGCAAAGGACAATGGCCTATTGCCTCGTAATGTGCTGTCTGCTGCTACACCGTGAGCACATGAAATGGGGATTTCAAACTCTGTAAACTGCTTGTTTCCTCCTGCCCAGGTCTATGAGCTATAGAAGCTTCTTGAAGCCCTGGGAAGGCAGGAGAGGAGTCAAGGTCCTGATGGCCAGATAGGGCCTGAAGGAACCCTGGTGGGGGTGTGCACAGGGGGCGGGGGGGGGATGGGGGATGGACGGACAGGAAGCTTCAGGGAACAGTTTACCCTTTGGCTTCTAGATTAAACCCAGATGGGGGCATACGTGTATGTGTGTGTGTGTGTGTGTGTGTGTGTGTGTGTGTCTGTGTGTGTGTGTCTGTGTGTATGTGTCTGTGTGTATGTGTCAGTGTGTCTGTGTATAGCCTGTGTCTGTGTCTCTGGGCTTGAGAGGAGAAAAAGAGGAATTGACCCCAGGAAGCAGGCCTTGCTAAATGGGTGGGGCCACATATACTATTCCGCCTCTGGATGGTAACATCCACAGAGATGCTGTAAGGCAGGCCACCAAGTGGATTTTACTGGCCTTGCACAGTGTTCTAAAAATATTGAGCCTACATTTTTAAATTATGCAACTTCACAGATTTTTTTTGGCTTCGTTTGAAGTAAGTAGCTGGGCCCACGGCCACACAAAGCAGCGACTGTCCATGCAGTTTTAAGGGGATGCAGGCCCTCAGCCATCTCCAACCACTCTGTCCTGTTCCATGAGGTCCCTGCGAAGGGATGGACAGTACCTCAAGTGCCATGCGCTCATGAAACATTTCAAATCACACCCTGATTTAGAACTGGGGTCTCTGCAGAGGGCCTTAGATGGGTCGACATCATCCCGAACCAGAGTTCGTCTTAGATGTTATAGGACAGGTGTGCTTCCACAAAGGGGACTTTGGACATAGAAAGACACATATATAGGCTACATGAAGACAGCGGAGAATGGCGTGATGTGTCCGCAGACCCAGGAACAGCAGAACTGCAGCTACCACAGAGGCTGAGTAAGGGCTGAGACAGCATCTCCACCAGAGCTCCCAGGAATCAGACCCTCTGACACTGTGAGCTCAGAGTTTCATCTTCCAGAATCCAGAGAGTACATGGCTGCAGACTTAAGCTACTCTTCTTATGCGGATGTGCTATGGTAACCTAGGCAACAACTTCAGCAGCTTTTCTGGTAGGTTTTATCTACTGGTCCTGTGAGTACACTATAGCTGTCTTCAGACACCAGAAGAGGGCATTAGATCCCCATTACAGATAGTTGTGAGCCACCATGTGGGTGCTGGGATTTGAACTCAGGACCTCGGGAAGAGCAGTCAGTGTTCTTAACTGCTGAGCCACCTCTCCAGTCCCTCCCATTAACATTTAAAAAACGAAAGGAAGAAAGCATGTTGGTCTGTGCTTTTAATTCTAGTACTTGGGAGGCAGAGGCAGACAGCCCTTCCTGTGTTCGAGGGTAGCCTGGTCTACCTGTTGAGTTTCAGGCCAGCCAAGGCTATATAGAGAGACCCTGTCTCAAAAAAGATTATGATGGGGTGTGATAGTTTGGGGCTGAAATCTCAGGATTTGTGGAGGTAGAGGCAGGAGGCTCATGAATTTAGAGTCAGCCCCAGCACATAGAAAGTTTCAGGCCTGTTTGGGGGGATGGTGTGGGGAGGGGTGGCCTGAACGAGAATGGCCTCCACGGGCTCACAGGTTTACATGCTTAGTCCTCGGGTGGTGAACTGTTTGGGAAGGATTAGGAGGTGTGGCCGTGTTGAAAGTCCCGAGCAGATCTAGGGTTCCCCTCTTTCTGACTGCTTTCAGCAGATCAGGATATAAAGTTCTTGGCTATGTCTCCAGCACCATGGCTACCTGAGTGTCACCAGGCTCCCATCAGAATGATAATGGACTAACCCCTAAAAGCGTGAGCAAATCCCCAGTTAAATTTTACAAGTTGCCTTGGTCACGGAGTCTCTTCATAGCAATAGAACAGTAACAAAGACCCTGGGCCATATGAGACCTTGCCTCAACACAAAGCACAGATGTGCCCCCAGTGTGACATTAGGACCTAATTAGAATAAAGCTTCAGTCTTGCTAAGTTCCACAGCTGAAACTGCTGTGGCCCAGGGGTGAAGATGCTGGTTTTGGGGTTCTGAGACAGGGACTCGTTTGCCTGGGAGCTAACCCCAAGAATATTGGCTGAAGAATGACAGATGTCACAGGGCAGAGAAAGTGGCTATTCCGAGGCCTGTGGTACCACAGAGCAATGGCCAACTCAGCAACCAGAGTGCTGTCTTACCGGGAGTGTGTGAGGCACGTGGCTCAGGGTATCACACCTAAGTGGGACACAGGCAGGGTAGGTATCTATGTATTGCTTCAGAATATTTCTGGGGGCACGTCAGTCTTCTCCCTAAATGGGGTCATATGCCCACAGACAGAGCTGAAGGAATGTGTCAGTAACAGATGTTTTAGTGTGTAGCGGCGCATGTAGAGAAGACGTGGGCACCAGCAGTGCCAGCCACAGTTGACAGTAACAATGGCAGCATCCACATAGCAACCTTGTGAAGTCAGTGCTATAAATAGCCCGAGTCACAGTGGGGAAACTGAGGCACAGGGCTCTTGTATTCAAAGTTGCGTAATAAGAGATTCGTAATTTCTCCTAATGTGTCCAGCAAGTGGCCATGTGCACCGAACTGCGCTGTAGAAACAAGGCTGGCAAAAGGGAGCACACAGCTAGACAACCTGTCATATCAAGTAACCCTCTCTCTTCCTCTTCATCTCCACCGGCTGTGAGCCTGTTGCTCAATGCCGGCCGGGGTGGGGGATCCTTCTGCTGCCCATGTGGGCAGGTCCAATGGAGCAAGACCCAGAGGAAGAGGGCATCACCCCCTCTGAAACAGTTTCATGTAGCCCAGTCTGGACTCAAATTCACTGTGTAGACAAGGCTAGACTTGAGTTCCTGGTCTTTCTCCCTCTACCTCCCAAGTGCCAGGATGGCGGCTGTACACTGCCACATGCAGCTGGAATGTCTTTTCCATCTTCTACGTCCAAGTTTCTGGTTGAAGGAAGGCCACCTCCCCAGATAGTAGAGGACAGTCATACCTACTATGGCAATCCCAGGTCCTACCCTCAGGAATGCCAGCTAGTTATGAACAAAACCTTTTGAGCTTGGGGATATGGGAGGTGCCTGGTCAGAAGAGACATGTTTTGGCATGTGTGCATGTGTGTGGGACTTGTATGGCATGATGCGGGTGTGAAAGTCAGAGGATGTAAGGGAGTGGGTTCTTTTCTTCTACACTGTAGATCCTGAGGTCATCAGTCTGTGGCAGAGCCTTCATGGACTTAAGGTGCTCAGGCTGAATCAACAACTACCCAAGACCAGACAGGCATGACTCTGGCCGTGGGTACTGAGTACAAAGACGGTGTGTGCAGCACCCCCTCTCCAGCGGCTCAGAAGAAAGTCCTTTGCTCTGTTTAGTTTTTGTTGTTGTTGTTGGCACAGGCAAGAGTTGCCAGTCTAGAAAACTGCCTCTATCAGATTGGCCCACAAGCTAGCCTGTGGGCATTTTCTTGATTAATAATGTAGGAGCTCCTAACCCACTGTGATGGTGCCGCTCTGGGCAGGTGGTTGTGGGTGGTGTGGAAAGCAGACCGAGGAGCCTTGGAGAGCAAGTCAGTAAGCATCATCCCCTCCCCCATCTTCTCATCAGCTACTGCCTCCAGGTTCCTGCCTCGAGTTCCTGCCCTGACTTCCTTTCATGACTGACTGCAATGTCCAAGTGTTAGCCAAGCAAAGCCTTTCCTCCCAAGAATACGGGAATCCTCCTGTATTCTCTTCCATCTTAACCTGGTTCCAGCCAACCACCCTGGCATCCCCAGACCCTTTGCAGCCGGTCCTCCCTCCTTTGAGCGGTGACTGCTTTGTCAGCTTCTCCAACAGCGTTCACCTGTCCCCAGCAATCTATTTGCCTTCCTCCCGGCCAATGAGAAAACAGATAAATCGGTGTTGGTGAGTTGGTGTGTTCCCTAGGCTAGGTAGCACATTTGCATTGAGCAAGGGCAGGCCGACCGACCGTGCCCAGTGAAAAAGAGAGATGGGTGGTGGAGGGAAATTTGGGCACTCAAGCCGGCTGCCTAAGGAAGTGTTTGAGGGTGATGGGGTCTCTGCTGGACCTCTAAATCATGCCTCTTGTCTGGGTGCCTCCAGCTGCCACAGCATGGCTGATCATTTCATTCCTGGCTGTCAAGACCGAACCCACATCAACTCTAAGTGACAAGTGACAGGACGGTCACTTTTTGGTCGCTAGTTGTATTCCAGGAAGCCCTTAACGCAGTGATTAAGAGGATCTGAGGCTAGACCTCAGGCATACAGCTGATGGCTCCTGACATGAATGCCCCAGCCTCACTTTATTATAGACAAGTGAGAAGTGGGAGGACTCGGGAGTTTCTCAGGGTGGACGGGTGTTGCCGAGAGAAGCAGCGGGTGAGAAGCCATAGGTACAGAAGCTCTTGGTGTGTGTGTGTGTGATGGTGGGGTGGCTCGTGGCCCGCAGGAGAGACAAGGACCCCCTCTCCTCACCCATCTCCCTTGCGCTTTGCAGTTATGGGAACAGCCTTGGCTCTCCGGGCTGCTGGATGCCCTAGGAAGTTGCACGGTCCAGGGAAGGGCGCACGGCCATGGCTCCCGCGCTCGCGTCCCCTCCTCCTCCTCTCACAGCCCGGGGAGGGAGCGCGGTAGGACCGCGGCCACCAGATGGCGCCCAGGCGCCGAGGAAGCGCGAGGCCGCTCCCGGGCCGCCTCCTCAAAGGGAACAATGCGGCGCCTCCGGTTGTAGCGCCGCGCGGGACCCCGGAGCCTGGAGCCCGGAGCTCGGAGCGCGGGTGGCCGAGCGAGCGAGCGGGCGGGCGAGGGCAGGCGAGCGCGCAGCGGTCCCTCCACAAAGCCATGGGCGCGGCGCGGCGCGCGGCTGCAGAGCGGCGCGGCCGGAAGGTGCGGGGGGCCGGGGTGCGGGCCTGGGGCCGCCTCTAGCCGGCTCCGAGGGCGCGGGCCCCGGGAATGAGGGCGCCCGCCGCGGGAAGCCCGTCTGCGCGCCGCGGCTTCGTCCCGCCCAGCCAGCGAGCCTAGCAGGCAGACGCGCGGCCGGCGACCTGGGGGCGCGCCGCCTCGCCTTCCCCAAAATGTGAAGCGGGGAGGGAGGAGACGCAGAGACCGCTCGGCCCGGAGCTCTCGCCGAACCCCTGCCCTGCGCGCCCAGGCCGTGCAGTCACCCGCGCGGGGCTGCAGAGCGACGAATCCACCGTACCCCGCGCGCTCTCGGCGCCGCGACCCCCCAACCCCCCGGCTTCGGCCCGCAGCGGCTTCGCGGTTCCCGAGGCGGCCAGAGCCGGGCCCAGGACGGTGCGTCCGGCCTCGCCCACGGCTTCTCGCCCAGACAAGTTTGAACAATGATCACAGTCAACCCCGATGGGAAGATAATGGTCAGAAGATGCCTGGTCACCCTGAGACCCTTTCGGTAAAGTTGGCGCAGGGAGGTCAAGACCTCCTCAAGGGGGCTCGTGATGGAGCTGGGCGAGGTCGGTCCTCTCAGGGGGTGCAAGTTCGGGTGGCAAAGGAGGCTCTTGAGTCAATTCTGGATGAGGACCATGGGGATGGGAAAACGGAATTAGGATGGGGTTGGGGTATGTATGTGTGTATGTGTGTGTGTGTGTGGGGGTGCAGGTCTGGACCTTTCTTGAGTTGACCAAGACTGGGATATCAGGCATAGAGAGGTGAACATGGGGTCAGAAAACAGCAAGATTAAGGTGCTGGGCTCTGAAGTGGCCCCAGCCAGCAAGTCCCTTTCCTGCCCCTTAAGGTCTTTTTCATCTCGTGCAGGTCCTATCTGAGCTGCGAAGTTGCTGTGGGGTGTCTAGGAAGCACCCCTGGTGTCCCGCCTGTCTCCTAGGTCGCCCGCCCAATCTCTGCCTAGTCCATCCCCCTTCCTACCCGCCCCCCTGCATCTCACTCTGCATCTTCCTGGCGGGGAGGGGGGTTGGGGGTGGGGACAAACCTGGGTCTGACTGGGGCAAGGACCCCTTCTGCTGGGAATTCACTTCCGGCCGCGGACCTCCAACAGGCTAGACAGGCATAGCAGGTGCATGAAACACGGACACCTCCCTCCCTTCCGTTCCCGTGGGCAGTCCTGGCCAGGCAGGGATACAGTTTGTGAAAGACTCACGAGGACCTGTTGGTCCTAGGAAGGGACCCCACTTCCTTCTCCCAGACTACAGCAGAGCTAGGCCCCGAGGCCAGGCTGGGGAGAGGGTGGTAGGTGAGGGGGGTCTGGAGTATTACCTTATTTGGCAACTGGGCCCCAGAAGACACAGAGGAAGAGGTGGACACCATAGTGGGGGGGGGGACTCGGAACTAGGCCACAGGTGGAATCTGGTCATAAACCTTAAGGCAGGTGCTGGCTTTCTTCCCGGCTTTCTTCCCGGGCTCTGGGTTGATCCCCTGGTGACTCCAGACAATCTCCTGTACCCAGCTGGGTTGGGAGTGAAGAGATGTGGCCCACCTGGCACTTGCCATCAGCATGCAGGGCCGGTTCTGTGGGGGCTGAGATGGCAGGCTCTGGGGACAGCAGCAGTCAGGTTGTCTGTGTGAATGCAAAGGTCCATAGAGCCGGCGGAATGAGGGCAGGGTTTTAGAATGTCTCAGAAATCCCTGGCCTGAGGTTCCCAGGGAAAGACTGGCTCTTTCAGAGATGTACTGGATTCCTGCCCTGTTGGGCAACTTGAGAGGGTTCTGGCTGGTCTCAAATGCCAAGTTAGCTTTGTAACCCTCTGGGAGCCCAGCTTCTGAAGTCGGACCTGGTGAGGTGATTGTAGGCAGCGGTCTCCAGCACCACGGACAGCGCCCTCAGCCCTGAGCCGGGTTTCCCTCTGTGTACCAGAAGACAGGATTCCAGAGCAGTTACAACTCCCTTCCAACCCTTCAACTTCACCTCCTGGTTTGTCTAGGCTGGCGGAAACCCACAGCTACCCTCAGAACTTTAGATTAGAGGCCAGGGGCAGCCCTCTGATTGCATCATCCTTACCATTTATCCCCAAGGAAGGTGTGGGAATGCTGTCTCTAGCAGAGCTCCCGGCAGGGCCTCTATTTTGTAGGTACCCCTGAGATGTTGCCTGTGTGGATGAGACCATTGTATCCACTATAAACGACCAACTGCTGCTTTGTGGGGGGCCCTGAACCCCAAGTGTGGTAACTAGTAGAGAGACATGCTAAGGTGGTGTATTGGGGCCTCGAAGTCCAGACTGAGGGTGTAGACCTTCTTCCTGTCAAGCAACCTGTGTCTCCAACCCTAAATACAATCCTATGGCAGAGACAGGGTGGGGGTTGAGAGACTGGAACTCGGAACGTTTCCCTCCTTTTTCTTTTTCTTTTTCTTTTTCTTTCTTTCTTTCTTTCTTTCTTTTCTTTTTTTTTTTTTTTTTTTTTTTGTCCTTAGGCAGAGAGGATAATAGTGATTCTCCCTGAGTGTGCTCTGAACCCCAACTGGGGCTTAGAGGGGTTCAGTGTGGTCCCTCTGAAGCAAGAGACCCCCCCACCAATCAGAGGCTTGGCTGTCCCTGAGGAAGCTTTTGGGACCTCTGAATCTAGGTCCTCTTCCTCACTGACTCAGTCTCTATCTGCTTCCCTTAAATACAGGCTCGAAATTCGTTTTGTTTCTTCTTCTCTTTGGCAATTATGTCTTTTCCTTAATGGACCAAATTTTAATTAAACACTACTCTGTCGGTTTAAAATAATGAAGATTAAAACATGTAAAGCACGTCTTGCAGAAAGTCAGCCAACATGCAGGGTTGGTGACATGGGACAGGTGGAAGCACTTGGCGTGACTTTGGGGGCCCTGCTTGGTTATCCTGGTTCTATACCAAGTGGGGTCCCTCACCCTGACCTGGGGGTAAGAGAGGGTCCCCTTTCGGCTCTGCCAGCTCATCAAGACCTCTGACGAATGAGGGGTCTCAAAACCTTCTCTGCCCCTGGCCTGTCTCTGGGCTGTGCAGCCAGCTCAGTCTTGTTTGGGGCCCAGCATGGAGCGCTGGGCCTCACATGGGTCTGGCTGAGCTTAGGGCAGGGACTCTGAGCCTGGGCTTCAGCTGTCGGTTCAGGTTACTTGAGTGTCTGGCACCTCTTAGATAATGACTGTGTATTGAAAGAATGCATGATGTCATGTTTTGGCCCGCTCCACCTCCCTGCATGACTGCAGGCACACTTGTGTGACACGCCATGCCTGGGTGGGAAGATGTCCTTACTCCTCGGTGGTGCAGGCTGACAAGTCAGGGTGCGTGTGACTGATGGAGAAATCTGCGAGGAGAACGGGCACAGTGGGGGGCGTGGGGGAATGTGGCCCTGCCTTGAGACCGTATCTCCTGAGTCATGGGGGCATGTGGCAACCCTATGAGGACATGGACAAAGTGAGCTCATGTCAGACGGTGGAGGCTGCGTACTCAGTGCCAAGGGTGCCCAGGTGATTGATGGGAGCCAGGTGGGTCTCACTGTTCAGTCTGTACCAGTGTTTTTCACATGCTAGTGTGGACCGGAGTCATTGGGGGAGCTGGTTAAAGCAGATGTCCTGTCCTGAACCAGCATCTCATCTAGGAAGGAGGACCTGTAATGTCCCCTCTCCCTTCCCATCTCTCTTATTACTGCCTGTGCTGGAGACTGGACCTAGGCTCTGATGTATGCTAGGCAAATGCTCTATTATTGAGCCCCAGAACATCCATTTCTAATGGTTCTTGGGAGTCAGGGCTGATCCATGCACCCATGTTTGGGGACATGTTGCTCCAGATGAGCTGACCTCTATATTGAGGCTGGCCCTTGCTCAGATTTCTACCTATAATTGAATTCTTATTATTTTTTATGTGATCGATTTCTTTGTCCCATTGAGCTGGAACCTCCTGGGCCCGGGAGCTCACCCCACGCTCGCCCCTGTTTCTTCTGTGCATCCCCAAGCTCTCTTCTCTTGCTTGCTGATTCTTTGTTGGCTTGAGATCTCATTTGGTCCAAACTGGGCTAGAACTTGCTATGTAGCTGAGGATGACCTTGAACTTCTGAGCCTCCTGCAACTCCCTCGCCCAGCTGGTTTGCTCAAGCTCAGAACATTTTTGTGCCTTTTGTGGGAACGGGACACTGGATTGCTGTGTGTTCTGCTGACCCACCCTGTTCCTCTCTCCCTGCAGGCTGTTTGTCCTGGGAATCGGCTTCTTTACTCTCTGCTTCCTGATGACATCTTTGGGAGGCCAGTTCTCTGCCCGGCGCCTGGGGGACTCACCCTTCACCATCCGCACAGAAGGTATCATGAGGGCAGGGAGAGCCAACAAGAAATACGAATATTCACAAGTGGAAGGGTTGAAGCCTCCAATCATAGCCCCTAAATGTAGCAGGTTCTCTTGTACCTTGGCCTCTGAGCGTATAAATGTGTAAGAAAAGGGGGTGCTGAGTTTGCAATGTGTGTGGATGTACTGCTGTCTGGACTCTGGATTCTCAGATGCCACCATAATTCTTAGGCAAAGAAGGGAGATCTTGAAGGGTCAGAGGAGCTCCTGTGTCGTTTTCCTTGGAGTGTCTGGGTTGGTGTCTTTGGATTCACCACCTGTCTCCTTGAGACCCATGTTGTGTGTTTATCACAGGGCAAGGCTCTGGTAGGGGACAGGTTTGCAAAGGGCTCTCACATGGTTGTCGTCTGGGATGTAGGTCTCGCCTGGTCCTTCTCTGTCCTTGGACCGCATGATGCTTGCTAGGTGTGGAATGGAGATGCTGGGTGTGGTGTGGGACCAGACAGGCTGGAACCTGTATCTCTAGTTTCTAGCTGTGGACTGTTGCCAAATTCTTAAGTTACAGAGAAAAGGAGAGGGGCAGGGGAGCGAAGGAAGACCCTCTCTGATGCTAGATCGAATGAACTGGTGTGCAGAAGCCACCGGCGCTGGACTCCCTGTCACACAGCTTGACAGTAACTAGAAATCCTGGGCCCTGTCCCTTCTACGGGATTACCGGGAGCAGACAAATGCCCAGGCCCTGCATGCTGTGACATGAGACCTCTCTGAGTCAGTCGTGTGAAGGGGGAACATGGCACAGAGGGGAGACTGAGGCAAGTGAGGCTTCCGGCGCTATTTGGTGTTGTGAGATTTCCGCCTGTCTTGGAAGTTACGTCCTTAAGCTTACCTGGCCCTTGGCTCCTGGTGACGAGCACCCTAGGGATCCCAAGCGACACAGGTTGTTTGCTCAAGTGGGCTCTGAGTGGCACTTACTGTACCATCTGGTAGCCATCCTCCGGTGCATTCCGAAGCTTCACACACGTCTTTAAACTCGCAAAAGTTCTCAGAAGCAGCTCATACACCAGTGGCCATTCCAGCCTAGCATAACTGTCTGACTTCCAGAGACCCCTCAGTATCTGAGCCTTGGGTTCCCATCTGGTAAACGGGGTAGGATACTGCTTCTCCAGAGTGGCCCTGAGCCTGTGTTAAAATACTTGGGGAGGGGATCCTGTGCTTCGACCACAGAGTGTAGCTTCCATGTGCATTTAGTGTATATTCAGGGAGGCTGCTCTGGGGAGGAGGGGTAGGGGAGGAGGGAGGTGTCTGTAGGGGGAGGGGGAGGGGAGGAGGGAGGTATCTGTAGGGGGGAGGGGGAGGGGAGGAGGGAGGCTGCTGTAGGGAAGAGGGGGAGGGGAGGAGGGAGGCTGCTGTAGGGGGGAGGGGAGAAGGGAGGCTGCTGCAGGGAGGAGGGGTAGGGGAGCAGGACCACCCATGGGGTGTGTGTGTCTATACACAGGGGATGCTCTGGGTTGAGGTTAAAGAAGGATTGGGGCAGTTGTGAAGGAAATGTCAGGGTTAGATATGGGGGCTCAGGACACAGAGGATGTGAGCTCGTTGGGAATGCCCTTAAACATTGGTCATATCTGCATGGATTTCAAGACCCTAGACCTCCAGAAAGTGCAGAAGTCTGGTGGGTGAAAATAAAGACATTTCAGGAAGGGAGATTGTGTCCATCCCTCTGAAGGGCATTCCCACATCATGGCTCCTGCCCTGTCTGGCTTTGGGGAGGGTCTAGTTCAAGACCTAAATCTTGTGCCATAGAAGGGAGGGAACCCCCTAGGTTATAGATGTAGTTACTTAGAGGTGTGTGCATGTGTGCCTGCAGGTGCTTAACTTTATCTATTTATTTACTTGTTTAATATAATTAAATATTATCTATCTATTTATTTATTTAATGTATGTGAATACACTGTAGCTATCCTCAGACACACCAGAAGAGACAATGGAATCCCATTACAGATGTCTGTGGCCACCATGTGGGTGCTGGGAATTGAACTCAGGACCTTTGGAAGAGCAGTCAGTGCTCTTAACCTCTGAGCCACCTCTCCAGCCGCGGTGCTTAGTATTTTAGAACTGAAGTTTAAGATACAGAGCACATCCCCAGTCCATGCAGCTTGACCAGGAGCCACATGGCCAGTTTCCAGACCTCTCATCATGCTTCCTTCCAGTCTCTACAGTCTCTGACATCACTGGTGTGACTGGGAGGCAGCTTCTCCGGGCCAGTTTATTCTTCAGGAGAAAGTGCTCTAGTTTGGGGACACAGCGACAGACCGTCTGAGATTTTAGACAAAAGCTCCTGAACAGGAATCACCTGGCAAAGGTGGGACTCTGAGTTGGGAGGGGAGAGCCTTTGGAAGTTCTACTCAGCAAGGCCAAGCCTAGTTCCTCCTAACCAGGTCCTTGCTTGTTCCTTCTGGAGTCAGACCTGAGCAGGCCGGTGGGAGCAGGTTGCCCAGCAGTAGGCAAATACTGGCTCGCCTGCTCTGCGTCTGCCCTGAGGTGATCATTGTGTCCCAGTTCTGCTGGACCACCCCAGCCCCAGGCCGGAGACTGGAGGATGGATGCTCCAGGTTCTGTGATGTCTCTTGGAGACTGGCCTTTTGGGGAAGAGGGAAAACAGGTAGAGGAAAAAACCCTTTGGCCTGCTAGGGCCTGCCCTGGTCTCTGCAGCCCACAGTTCTTCTGCCTCAGCTGGGTCTGCAGCATCTACCCTGCACAGGGACTGAAATGCACTCATTTTCCCAGCTGTCCAGACACCCGGTCCCAGCCTCCTCAGCAAGATCCAGGGAGGGCTCTCTTCTCCAGTGGGTGAGCCTTGATCAAAGTGAAGGGTAGGGCTGGGGGAATGAGATACAGGAGAAACAGCCACAGAGAGGGTGTCTGGGGAGGAGACAGACTAGCTGGCCTCAGGTGGTAATAAAACACCCCTCTCTAAATGTGGGGTCCATTCATATCTGCTGCATCCCAGCCTTCTTCATTTATATGGAAATGAGTGAGGAGCACATGTTAGCTCCCAGTCTTACGCCGGGACCTCATCGTAAGTACATTTCAGTTCAGTATATGCCAAGAACCAGAAGTGACTTGCGGGGGAGGGGAGATATGTCAGCTTGATTTGCTGAGAGTCCTGAGGCCAGTAGTAGCGTCTGAGTGTGAGTCACTTGGGGAGGGCCTAGCTCCTGGCCCTCTCCCCTCTTTGGTACCTATGTCTGGCTTTATCCTTAGGTACTTCCAAAGCAAAAAATTTTAAAAAGAGCTTCTCTGGCAGGGTGGGGAGGAGTGACGCCTCAGGGAGGGAGGCACTTCTGAGCCCCTGAGAAATCTTTCTTGGTTTGGGAACAGGAGGGTACCTCAAAAACCATGTGAACTGGGTCTGCCCCCTCAATTAAAGCCATAATGAAACCCAGGCAATGGCCACTTGCATGTCCCTAAGTTGTCCAGTTTTGGGGTCACACCTCCCGCTGACAAAAAAAATTCCACAAGAAAACCTTATTAATTCCTGCTGTGAAGAATGGCCTCCACCCCCAGATGTCTTCAGAGACTCGAGTGTGGGGTGACCTATATTTCCCTGGTCATCTCCCTCTGATTTCTTCCTTCAGCAAAGGAAGCAGCTTCTGTCTCTTCTCCTGACTCCTCTATCTCTCTGCCCTTGACTTGCAGGGAGGACACCCCATTCTCATAAAGTCTTTTGTCCAAAAAGCCTGTGTGTGTGGCCAGCCACATAGGAACAAAAATGTGGGAGCCATGGGACAGGGGCTTGAGACCACTGTCAGGTGCAGCAGACAGATTCAAACTCCTCCATTGGTAGCAGGAAGAAACACACATATACCACACACATCACATATCACACACACACACACATACACCACACCACACATACACAGCACACCACACACACACCCCACATACACACCACACACACACCACACCATACACACCACACACACACCACACAAACACACACATACACACCACACACACACCACACACACACACACATACACACCACACACATCACATACCATACAGACACCACACACACATACACACACACACACACACCCCACACAGAGTTGTCCCTGCATCAGATTCTCCCTGTGTCTTTCTTAGGCCGTCTACTCTGTCTCTAGACTTCCTTCCTCCGGTCTTGGAGGCTGTGCCAGGAATTGTCTTCCCGTGAATAAGCAGTCATTTACCACTCTCTGCTTGGAGGACCTGCTGTGCCCAAGCTCACCCCTGGGCCAGGGGAGCAAGGCAACATGCTCCTTGATAGGTTCCGATGCCAGCCTGGGGCTCAACCCACTCCCCCTTTCCTAGTTTTAGGGGAGCCATCTGTTTTTTCTTCCTTTCTATTTCCTTCTCTCCTCTCCCCCTGCTCTTCATTTCCTGTGATCCCAATTTAACAAGAAGTAGGGAAGAGATGAGAGGATAAAATAAAAATCACAAAACCCAACAACTCCAGAACCTGCTCCTCATTTTACCCAAGGGGAAACTGAGGCCAAGAGAAGAAAGTGAACTGCTCCCATGGGGTCAATGGCAGAACAGGCTGGAGTTAACACTTTGAATTTTACTGAAGCCTGGGCCAGGCCCCTGTCTTACTCCTCAGACTCTACGAAGCTTCTGGCTTGGTCTCCCGGGGACCCCGGGGATATGATGTGGCCTGTGATGGGAGGTGAGAACAATGACGAGGGGCTAGGAAGCCTGGGCTGGACCGGACCGAGGAGCTGGTGACTCCTCCAGGAAGCACCACCAGGGACATCAAGGCAGGGACGTGCTGCTACTGAACTGCAAACCGGGCACAGGGAGCGGGGAAGGTGCTCTGACCTGCGCACAGCTAAGCTAGTTCTAGGGTGATTTCTTTTTTTTTTTTTTTTTTTTTCACCCTGATCCTTTGGAGAAAAGACTCCCATAGGTGTATCTCTGAACTGTGGCTCACCAGCCCAGCCCAGGAAGGCTGCGAAGACTGTGCACTGCACAAGGCAACCCCCTGCAGATATCTACAATTCACATGGTACCCTGGGGGTTCGCAGGGCTGTATCCAGGACAAAACTTGCATTGTCTGTTCTCACATGAGTTGGAGAAGATGGCCCTGCCTCTTTCTCCCTGGTGTGCCAAGTGCTACTTGGTTTAGAGGATACGCACAGTCCAGGTGGGGACATGTTTGAGTGACAGCTGCCCTGGGCTCTGTGAGCCTCTGTCCTGTTGGAGCTACCATCTGACCAACTCACAGATTGCATCTGAATGACACCGGATTGGCACAGCAGCAGGCGTGGCAAGGTTGATTTACTGAGGCTTCAGGGACTCAGGATGTAGCTCAGTCTCTTAACGCCACAAGAAAAAAAAATCAGAACAAGGTCACCTTCTTGGAATGGGGAGACCTTTTGCTGTTTCTCTAACTGAGGGACTGTGTGTGGGGGGATAGAAATCACATCCTCTCTCCTTCCCTCCCTTCCTCCCCCTTCCTTTTATCCTCTCCTTCCCTCCTTCTCTTCCTTCCCCCCTTTGCCCCACCCCAACCCATCTCTCTTATCCCATGTGACTCCTAAAACATCTTCATTTCCTTTCCCCCTCATCCTCTGTTCCCTCTCTCTTGTTCCTTCTCTTTCTGCTGGTTTTCCATCAGAGGTAGAAACACATCTCCAAAGGACACAGTTCCTCAGGCTCTGATGCGGTTTTGAGTCACTGTCCTCTGAGCCAAGCAACCATCATCTTGGGAAGTTCAGCTGTGTCACCTTGCAAAAGGGATCACCCTATCCGGGCTTGTTGTCTGGTTTCATCCTTATGGAGGAGAGAGGAAGGTCATGAGACCCTTACCTGAGTACCCAGCCTCTCCCTACCTCCTGTAGCGTACAGTTCTGCCCTGGGGAGGAACTAGAGTAGATGGGGGGAGAGACAAAGGGGGCTGTGGCTGTGCAGTTCTGGGAAGTCCTCATCCCTGACAGGCACAAGTTTTTTAGGAGTGTCCTATGTGTGTGTGTGGGGGGGCGTCACCTACATTCCTGTTGGTAATCCCTCACCTGTCCTCTATAAGGAAGACCAGCAAACCGATTGGTCCTCCCCTATCCCCGTCCCCATAGTGAAATTTCTGGAATTGTGCCTCAGTCTGTGATTGGGTCCTTAAGACAGGGCTGATATTGTTTCAGTCTCCCTCTTGGGGGGATTTTTAGCAGCAGATACCTGGCTGCTCACTAGTCCGCAGGAGAGACTGTGAGAGATCCCTCCTGGCTCCCGTGACCCCTCTTTGAGTTCAGGCTCTGCTGGTGGTGGAGCCCAGCCAGAGGGGCCTTGGGTCATGTGGATCAGGTAGAATAATGATGGGGGGGTGTGAACGCTAGTCCTGAAATAGCTCTTGTGACATAGGCCACACTGTCCCCCTTCCTCTGCTGGCTCATCCCCATCGGCCTGTCTCTCTTCCGTCTCCCTCCTCTGCCTCTCTCGCCTCAGTGGCTCTTGCTGTCTGGGCGGGATGCTGGGCTACAGGCAGACCATGATAGTCTTCTCTTGTGTAAGGACATTGAAACCAAGAGCGGAAGGTTGGCTTCCCCTCTGCCCGTAAAGGGTTTGGTAACAGAAGCAGGTGAGACCCCACGTGTCTCCTCCACTTTCCCCTGGAGGCTGCAGAGGGCATTCTGGTACCTTCTTTCTGAGAAGCCATTGCTTCGGCTCTCTGCATTTTCTTACACATAGGCCAGACTTGCAGCAGTCAACACCTGGGGCAGATGGAAGATGTCCGAACACAGCCAGCGCCCAGTAACTGACGGACAGTAGTTGCCACAGTATCCAAGGTGGGATGACCCAGGATTGCCCCACACCCTGATGACCAGGCTGAGGTAGTGCAGGATGCCAGTGAGCTCTCTCCATCCCACCTCTTCCTCATTTCCATAATGGACTCTCTTGAGCCCGAGAGTTGATAGCCCTTGGCCAAGTCGGTATTCTGGAAGCCTGTAGCTAGCGTCTTGCTGGACTCCATTCATCGGTTGAGAACTGAACTCTAGAAGTTTGGAGGGAGTGGAACAGGTCACATTCACGCCCAGAGCAGAGCAGTTGGGGCCTGTGTGACTGTCTAGAGTGTTAATCGACACTGAATTGGAAAGACAAGTGTTGATCCCAAAGACAGGAGGAGAAAGACCACTGACCCAAATTATGAAGAAATGAATTAAAGCAAGCAGTTAGTTAACATAAGCTGTGTGTGTGTGTGTGTGTGTGTGTGTGTGTGTGTGTGTGTGTGTATGTTCATGGACTGCCTCTCCCTAAGGCGGGGTTCTAGAAGTCAGTAATGGATGTGAGGAAGACAAGATATCTAAAGCTCAGGGGCAGGGATGAGAGACTTGGAGGGCAAAGCAGGCGGGGTCACAGGAACAGAACACAAGCATGGGAGTTAGTCCTAACAGCGTCCTGAAACAGACATGGTTGCCAGGCAGCCACAACAATGGGAAGTCATCATAAGGTAGTCAGAGGTGGTCAAAATAACCTTTTGAAACAAAGGTAGGCTTGCAGGATGGTTATTACACTCTTTAAAACAGACATGATTATCATTCCTGGAACAGGCGGTACAGAACCATTTGTCGTTAAGGTCACAGGTAGGGCACAGCCCGATCCTTGGGAAACAGAGGTTTAATCATAAAGGAGGAGAGGATAATCATAGATTGTTTTTACCTTAAGGTGGCTTTCCAGCCTAAGGTGGAGCAAGCTGGTTCGCCATTAGGCATGGACGGTCTCACACGGGGCACCTGTGGCTGACCTCTGAGGGATCAGAAAGGAGATGCTGGGGAACTTGGGTGTTTCTGGGACCCTAGTGCGTGTGCCTCACTTTCTCTAGCTTCCTCTTCACAGAGTCTCCTCAACCGGGGTTGGGGAACTCAAATGGGGGGAGCGATTCACCGTGCAGGGGCCTGCGGCTCAGGACAAGAGCACCATCGTTTTCTAGAGAGGTTCAAGGAATCGAGATGAGGTCGCAGGGCTTCGAGCCTGGGCGTGGCTGAGACAAGCGGCATATGGGGTCCCAGTGCACAGGGAGTCCAGCATCAGAATCACACAGGAAGCAAGCACAGAGAAGGTTCGAGAACCCTATCAGTGGACAAAGACATGCCTATGGAAACCCGACTGGGGGTTCCTGGCTGATGCAAGGCACAGGGGTTCTGTGCCTCCCTTTCTTCTACTGGGGTCTTCCGGGCCCACACAGACCCTTGATGCTCAGGATCCCCCCAGAGGGTCAGCAGGGAAAGGAGCAGGGTTCGTCTAACAGATTGGTCTCTTCCGCCAGCAACGGAAAAGGGTCCTGTCTGGAAGGGTGAATGGGCAGGAGAGACGCGGCCTCACTCCTCCGTGAGGTGACCTGGGGAGGTGGAGGTGGGGAGGAGAGCAGGGTGGCCCCTGACAACACTCACATTCTGCCTACAGTGCCAGGTGGCCCCGAGTCCCGCGGCGCCCTTCGCAAGATGAGCGACCTGCTGGAGCTGATGATGAAGCGCATGGACATGCTGGCCAGGCTGGAGAACAGTAGTGAGCTGCACAGGACTGCCAGTGTTGCACACTTGGCGGCCGACAGGTGAGGAGAGGCGGGGGAGGGCGCAGAGCTAGGGGGTGCCCCTGGGGTGCTGGGGTCCAGCATAGCCTCAGATGCACCTTTAGAGCTCAGCCAAAGTCCCCTTTCTGGCAAAGTAGAAAAACCTTAAGACAGAAAAATACAAAACAAACCAACCAGGGCTGGGGAGATGGCTCGCTGTGTGAAAACACTTGTTCAAGCAAGAAGGCCTGAGTTCAAGTCCCAGCACCCATCTAAACCAGGGTACAGTGTGCTGCCACTGTGGGAGGCTGAAGCAGGGGGATCACAGGGGCTTCAGCATTGCTCTGGATCTGGTGAGAGACCCCGTCTCTCCAGGGAACAAGACAGGGAGGGAGGCAGAGGAGGTCTCCTGGCTTTGCAGAACATACCAGCATTTGTGCTCTCTCACTCCCCCCTCCCCCACCTCTGTCCCCCCCCCCCATAAAACGGTGTAAAAATACACCCGGAATGCAGGCTCCTCCACCCCAGGCTCAACAACCATTAACATTTTCTCTGTGTAGACTGCCTTTTGTCCTCATTAAATAAAGTACCTCAGGTGAAAACTGAAGGGCCCTTTAACTGCTTCTCCCTGGAGGCAAGCAGTTCACACCTAGCGCTAAGTTTCCCCCTGTCTAAGTTCTTTTACACACACTTACCATACTCATGATAAAGGCAGGTAAGTGTGCACACCTGCTCCCACACTTCTGTGTGTGTGTGTGTGTGTGTACATGAATGTGAGTACAGTGCATGTGTGTGTCTGTGTGTATGCCTGTGTGTGTGTGCATGTGCATGTGTGTGTGTGCATGTGAGTGTGTTCATGTGCATGTGTTTGTGTGCGTGTGTGTGCAGTGTGTATACATGTGAGTGTGTGTGTGAATGCCTGTGTATGTGTGCCTGTGTGTGTCTGTGCATGTGTGTCTGTAGTGTGTGTGCTTATGAGTGTGTGTGCATGTGTGTGTGGGTAGTGTGTGTGCATGTGTGTGTGGGTAGTGTGTGTGCATGTGTGTGTGTCTGTGTGTGTGTATGTTAATGTGCTGTCTGGCTCAGATGGCCTTGAACTTACAATTTTCCTGCTTCCACCCACGTACTGAGGTGGGGGATTGTTAGTGGAATCCCCTGGAGTGGAGTGGGACACAGTGTGCTTCTTTGGGATGGTATGGGGCTCCCTGCCATTTGGCTTCCTGTTCTGGATTGCTGGTCATGGGCCTGGCCAGTTGAGCAAGCGCCCTGGGCACCCAGATGGAGATCATCAGCCACATGTCAAGGGGATTTAACTACACAACGCTGATCTCACACCCGTCTCATGGACTCACCTCTAGGACAGTCACACATCAATCCACAACCACTGTATAGGGTGTGTTCATCTCTGCAGAGGGGGAAACTGAGGCACAGTTGTTCAGAAGCAGCCAAAGTTGTACCACTAGGCAGCACTAGGCAGCACTAGGCAGCACTAGGCAGCACTAGGCCTGGCCCGTGGCTCACCTTCAGGACCGCCAAGCTCCTGTTGGCAGCCACATTTTACTTATTTTATCGAGTGTGTGCACAAATGCATTCCATGACACACATGTGACGTCAGAGGACAGCTTGTGGGAATCAGTTCTCTCCTTTCCACCATGTGGGTCCTGGGGTCTAGCTCCAGACATTAGGCTTGGAAGCAAGTTCTCTTACCCACGGAGTCACCTTCATCCTCTGTGGGACTTTTCATCTTTGTGAGTTAGAAACCAGGAAAGAAAACCCTTTGTTAGTTTGCACTCTGCCTTCTTTTCTGTTCCTTCCTTCCTTTCTTTTCTTTCTTTCTTCTTCTTCTTTTTTTTAAAAGACATAGTCTTATGTAGCCCAGGCTAACCTCAAACTCACTCTGTAGTCGAGGATGACCCTGAACTTCTAAGATCCTTCTACCTGTACTCCAAGCGATGAGATTATAGACATGCGCACTACACCTTGTGTGTGTTGGGCAAGCGCTGTGCTGCCTGAGCCACTCTGACCCCTGGGCTCCGGTTCACATCCATAGCAATGTTACAGTGCTGGGACCAGGGCTTCAGCTGGCATCCTCTGCAGTGCCTGCCTCAGAGCAATTTCACAGAGGGAGCCCTTCCCTCTTCCCGACTACAGCGAGCTCTGCTTCCTTGGTACTGATTCCCTACTTAGAGCTGACGCCACTTAGGGTCCAGCATCAAACAGAACAAGGGAGAAACCTGGGTGTGGGGGTTACCAAGAGCAGAAGAAAGGGCCAAGTAGATGAGCCTCTCTGTGTGGAGAGGCCAGTAGTATCCCATAAGAGGGAGAACATGAGGTCACTTCCGACACTGGGACAGGCTCCCAAGGACTGTCCGGTGGACGAGTAGGGGAGGTGTTCTTCACACAGTTGGTGTGGAAGCCAGTGACGTGAAGCCAGGAGTAGGGGGCAGAGGTAAGGAGAACAGTCAGTGCAAAGGCCCTGGGGTTGGTGTGTTCAAGCGGAGAGACCATATGGAGGCTGATAAGACAGAGAGAGTGGTGAGTGAGAGAAAGGCCAACAGGAGCAGGTCACGTGGGCTGTGCCAGCTACAGACGCTGTTCTCGGCTCCACGAGTCGCTGTTCAGTTTACTTGTTTATTTATTTACATATTTAAACTTTGTGTTTTGACGTTCGCTTGTGTGTGTACAGGTGCACACACGTGCACGGCTGCATGGGTTTATGGGAGCGTTCGGAGGACCCGGAGTGCCACTCTTGATTGCTTTCTGCTTTATTTATTGGGGTGGGGCCTCTTGCTCAACCTCGAGCTCATCAGTTCCACTAGTCTGTCTAGACTGCTCGCCTCGGGGACCTGTCTCTGCCTCCCCTGTGCTGGCATTACAGGTGATCGCCACACCTGCAGGGTCTACAGAGGTCCTGGGGACCCAATGCTGGGCCCCATGGTTGTGCTGTAAGACCTTTCTCCACTGAGCCACCCCCAGCCCACAGTTTGGGTGTTATGTCTGAAGACAGCTACAGTGCATTTATATATAATAAATAAATCTTTTAAAAAAGATTTAAATATTTTATGCATGTGACTACACTGTCTTCAGACACACCAGAAGAAGGCATCAGATCCCATTACAGATGGTTGTGAGCCACCAGGTGGTTGCTGGGATTTGAACTCAGGATCTCTGGAAGAGCTGTCCGTGCTCTAACCACTGAGCAATCTCCCCAGCCCCAGTTCTGAGCCTTCTGTCTCTACCTCTGAGTGTGAAGATTTTGGGTCTGCACCACCAGGTCCTGCTGGCTTTACTTATTCTTTCTCTTTTAAATTTTATTTTTAATGTGTGTGTGTGTGTGTACAGGTCTCATGGCATGTGTGGAGTCAGAGGACAACTGTGGAAATCAGTTCTCTCCTTCCATCCACGAGGTCCAGGGATCCAACTCAGGCTGTCAGGGCTAGAGGCAGGCATCTTTGCCTGCTGAGCCATCTCACCAGCCTAGATTTTCAAATTTAAATTTAATTTTGTGTGTGTGTGTGTGTGTGTGTGTGTGTGTGCTGAGATTCAGGGTTGGGTGGATTTATTTAAAAATATATCTCTGACTGCTGTGTAAGAAAATGGATTATTCATTGGCAAAGGCAGAAGCAGAGGGGCTGCTGGGAAGGAGAAGGCAAGGGGGCTAAGGGGCCTGGCTTCCTTTGGGCTCCACAACATGAGGCAGTTTTCTCTTCTGTGTGGACTCCATCACCTTTTGTGGGTCCCCAGGCCACAGGTGTGATTATCCGGGGACAGACCCCTCACCCACAGTCCCCGATGAGCTGCGCAGTCAACAGTCCATTCCAGAGCTGCCCTGCCCCTCCCTCCACTCCTTGCCCTTCATCTGCTCCTGGGGAAGGAGGGAGCCCTGCGGGTGGGGGAGCGTGAGCCACATCCAAGTTCTATCTCGGGGAAATAGCAGCCATCCATCATGAGCCGCGGATCCCATCAAACTCCATAGGCGGTGCTATAAATTGCAGGGGCACCGCGGCTTCGGGACCCAGGGAAAGAGGTGGGGGTGCGCCAGGGGTCATGGGAGTCTGTGTTCATGTCCACCAGCCCCATCCCAGCCCGGCCACCTGGGGTCAACCGTGATTAACCAGACAGAGCTACAGGGGGCGCCCTGCAGAAGCCCTCCCAGAATTACCTGGGGCTGCCTGCCCTCTTCCTGCCCTTCTGGAAGCTTCTTAGAGTCTTGCTTTCCGCGGCCGGCTGGTGTGTCCTTGGGGAAAGCGAATTTGCTATTTTAGCCTAGGAAAACATAATTAGGAAGGCAGCTTTGAGGCAAACACCACTGTCTTATGCATCCCAGAGCCAAATCACTCCGATCTTTTGAATTTCCCATCAGGCGTTTCAGCAGCGGCGACGGCTCTGAAGTTGGCGACTGGCCGCCTTCAAGTACATCTTTCTCTAGACTGTTCCCCGGGTCTGGAAGTCCGGGTTGGGGACTGCAGAGCGGGGGAAGGGTACCCAAGAAGCAGTGAGGGACTGGATGGGGGATAATTGCAGACAGCGGCTCCAGGCCCTGGCCCAGGCCCGTGGGTGTGGTGTCTACGCACCTCAGATGACCCTATGAGAAGGGGCTACCTGCTTGGCACATGGACAGGACAGTTTTAAGGGTTACAGGTGTGTGCCACTGTGCCCAGCCCTTAGTGCTAGGGTGTGAGTGTCAAAATGGGAAACTGTGGTTATAAATAGGGCCATAGCATAAGTGTGGAGAATTTGCTTAAAGTGCAGGAAAAAGATACAGCCACATTCTCCTTTTGGGAAAATAAAGCTTCACCCTCCCAACTGTGTTGGTGGCTATGTGGGGGTTGGGGTTTAGGAACTGTAGCCATAGGGAGGCTGGCCTCCAGGGGTCTCTGTATTAGTGCAAGGTGGGCATGTTTCAACCTTAACTTTGCAACCCCTTCTTCACAAGTCCTGTGCTGGGCGAGGCTCTGTGTTTGACACAAGGCTCACTCACAGGGAGACATTTTGATCCCATTACAGATGGTTGTGAGCCACCATGTGGTTGCTGGGAATTGAACTCAGGACCTTTGGAAGAGCAGACAGTGCTCTTAACCCCTGAGCCAACTCTCCAGCCCTCAGGGAGACATTTTGGTAAGCCACCCAAAGCTGGTCTTCTTTAGGGCTGGGGAGGGGTCAGGCTGGCAGGAAGGGACTTGAGATAATGGTGATGTCAGCGACCAGTCAGACCAGCTGAGGAACAGACCCTCAGTGGGTCAGGGTCAAGACAGGGCAAGTTCAAGGTAACCTGCAAGGAGCCAAAGCCAGGGAAGGGCCAGGTGACCAAGGCCCTGGGGCCAGTGGGCAGCCTGGGGGAAGGGGGTGTTGGGCCAGGAGTTCCAGGCACCTCTGGGTCCTTTTGCTGTGTCTTTTAGTCCGAGCTGAGGCCGGAAGTCTGCAGAGCAGAACCTGACTGTGGCCAACACAGTTACATTGTTTCTCACTGCTGAGGCAAAGTACCCAACAAAAGCAATTTAAGGAAGGAAGGGCCCATGTGGCTCAGAGTTGGAGGGCACTGTCCATCAAGGAGAAGGCGTGGCCTCGGGATAAGGCTGCTGGCCATGTTGAGTCCACGGTCAGGCAGCAGTGAGAAGATTCGTGTTCAGCATGCTTTCTCGTTTTTATTCAGTGAGGACCCCGGCCCGTGCGATTGACTGGGTGGGTCTTCCACCTCAGTTAACCCAGTCTAAAAACTCCCTCTATGTAGGAGACACGCCTACAAGCTTGTCTCCTAGGTGACTCTAGAGCCTGTCAACTTGATGAGCTCATTTTAGGCTTCGAGGTGAATTGTCCTTTCTCCTCCCACTGAGAAAGGGACGGGTCAGTCTCACATCATCTGTTTGCAACCTCCAGACTCACCTCAAGAGAGGCTGAGGCTGGGGTGGGTAGAGACAAGAGGAAAAAAGGTCATACTACAGGGGGCCTCACATGTCCTATACAGTGTGTGAGATGCAGGGAAGCACAGAGCATATTTCCCATGGCTTGTGTTTGTATGTGTGTGTGTGTGTGTCGCTGAAGAATTCTGCAGGCACCTAGATACGGAGGTCTCTGTGTTTTGAAAGCACTTCGTTTCATGATACAATGATTTCCAGTGAGCTTGCTGGCCAGCTGCAGGGAAATCGATGCTCCTGTTAATTGAATGTAACCCTCGTAAATCACAGAGCCACTTGAAATTAAACCTCCCTCTTCAGGCGGCCTAGTGTGCCACCTCTGGGGTAAGGGGACTGGCCTGGAATTGATGACCTCGTAGGGCCGTACCTCGTAGGGCCTTGTTGGGGACAGGCCTGGAAGGGGTTGAGGGTGGTCTGGGGGCTGCAGACGTCAGAATTCCCTGCTTGGTTCTGGAAGTTGTTTAGAACAGTCTATACCCCGGACTGGGGATCACCAGAGCACCTAGCATGACAGACCTGTGATGTACTTATCTGCTGGGGTACCCTAGAGCAGTAAGCTCTGGGGAGGCTGCTGTCAGCCTATGCCAGCTTTCTCTGCTTCCTGAGTGAGGCCTGGTTGTTCAGCGTAGGGACTGGGATGTAGGAACAGAGGAAGGTGCAGCCGTTCTGTGTCTGGTAAGTGCAGAGAAAAGCAGCCATGGCTGATTCAGGGCACCATCCTCCCGACGTCCCCCGTCCCCAGCCTGATGTGTGAACTCAGAAAGTCCCATTATCAGAGGTGGGACGTTTCCAAGTCCCGAGCTATAAAATAAAGGGTCAGCCAGCAGATTTTTTTGGGGGGGACCTGTCCTAGGACTTTGGGCCCTGAGCAGCCTCTTGGGGTCACAGTACCCACAGGGGGAGCTCTATAACAAGTTTGGCCTACTGATCAATCTTGGTGTGTCAGGGGCGTTTTCCATTCAGGACCCTGAGTCTCAGTAGCATGTTGTGGACTCATGGACTGGTAACGCTGAGGGTGATGTTGGGTGACCATGGGCAAAGTCACCCTCACAGAACACTGGCAGACCTCCCTCTTCACCAACAGCCTGGCAATTTCCAGGCTACAGAGGAGAGACAGGAGCTCAAATAGAGCTAGGGCTACTCCTCATCACAGAGCTGAAGGGGCTGAGCTGACCTGTTTGCCTGTACAGGAGCGCCAGGGCAAGGGAGTAACCGCCACATTTGTTGTCTCCCCACCCCCACCATCCAGGCTGGTCCTGGTTTACAACTGGTTCTGTTTCTTTCTGCTACTGTCAGGATCAAAGGGCTCAGGGCCACTGCTCCAGCTGGAGGAAGTCCTGCTGGTGACCGGGTGGGGACAATGGGGTTGTTTCCAAGGAAACTCTTTAGAACAGTTTTGGCTTTTGCCAGCTAGCCTTTTCTTCAGCCCTGGCTTGACTGCGTGTGACCTCTGCTGAGTGACTCGGTGCATTCCTGCCTGTCTCAAATCTACTTTGTGCTTGCAGGGCTGAGAAGTTCTGTCTGTCTGTCTGTCTGTCTGTCCGTTCATCTCTGTCCCATTCATCCCAGCCTCCAACTATATATAGCTGAGGATGACTTTGAACCTTTAAAAAAATTGTATTTATTTAATGTATGAGCACTCTGCTGCACATATATTTGTCTGCCTGAAGAGGGCATCAGATCCCCTTAAAAATGGTTGTGAGCCACCATGTAGTTGCTGGGATTTGAACTCAGGACCTCTGGAAGAGCAGCCAGTGCTCTTAACCACTGAGCCATCTCTCCAGTCCCCAACTCTGAACTTCTGATCCTCCTGCCTCCACCTCCTAAGTGTTAGGGTTACAGCATGCCCCTGTGCCCAGTGTATGTGGGGGATCAAACCCAGGGCTTGTGCACATGAGGCAAACCCCTCTATCAGCCCCTTCTTCTCTTTTCAACTCAGGTGTTTCCTAAGTCACAAATCTGGGCTCGGAGGCATCAGACCCTGCTTCCGTGCCATTTATGGAAAAGTACCTCAGCATGGGGAAACGTAATCATATATTATTTGGAAATAGGAAGCGCCGTGTGAATGTTAAGTCCGGCTTAATAATAGTGATGCCAAGTGATTTTGTTTGGAATGACTGGAGCTTGTTAAGTCCGACAGACGCCACGGCACTATTTAAAGCCCTTGCTGGCGATATGTTTTATGGGGGAAAAATGCTTATTGTAGGAGAGTTGCTGAATCCTCCAAAAAAGTTCAGTGTTTTTCTCTGTGGCCGAACCTTCATTACTTCCTCTGAGGGACAGGGTGTCTGATTAATTAGGGAGAGAAAGCATGTCTAGAGGGCTGGGGAGGTTGGTACAGTGGTAGAGCACTTGCCTACCGTGTGCGAGGCCACAGGTTCGATCCTTAGTAAGTACCTAGTCTATACAGAAGGTTTGCCATTCTGCGTGAGCTTGAATTCCCAGAGGTACTTTGCTTTTGTTCCTGAGTTTACAGGGGTTATGTAACCCAACCCCCTGCCCCCAGGGTCACGCTGCTGCAAGGGGAAGCCAGGTTTTACCCATAGTCCCTTTGGCTCTCTGCTTCACTGTTCCCAATAATCTAAATAATGTGTCGAGGCTTGAGGGTCAGCTGATTCTTCTGTCCCCAAGCGAGAGCCACCGTGGCCATAGGACGACGCTTGAGTTTAGTCAGAGGAATCCACTGGAAAGAACTTGTCAACCGCCAGAGCCCGGCTCGCTGAAGGAGCGAAAACAGCTTTCTTTGTTCAGCAGATGCTCGGTGGTGTATGTTGTAGGGTAGCTACAGGTCAAGTGGCAGAAAACAACTGTCATTTCACATGTAGCTCCTCCCAGTTCTGGGGCTGATGTCTGAAACCAGGGTGTCACAGCAAGACAGAGCTGACCTTGGCATTCTGTGGCCTGCATCCTTTTAGTGCCGACTTGTCCCTTGGCTTTTGCCGAGACACACGCAGGAACACCTGTTGAATAGATCGAGCACCCGCAGAGCTTGTAAGTTTGTCCACCTCCAGCATGGAGTGACGTTTGGGAGGACAAGGGTGACTCTGGCAGCTGCTTCGTTGAAGAAGCCCATGGTGGCAGCACAGAAAAACTATATCTCTGGAGTCCCTAACCTTCCCCATCCCCACCCTCAAGGCCATGGCCGACTGGGATGGTCAGAAGCAAGTGAAAGGCTAGGGTCTTGGGTGAGGGTCTGAGTTAGCCTCTCTTAGGAGGAAATGTTGAAGGACATTTCCTAAGTCTAATATTTCTAAGTCTGGTGCTGGGTACAGGTCTCAGTGGCTCAGGATGATGCCACGACATTCCTGGAGGACAGCATCCCTGTACCTTGTCTGTGTGGCCTCTTAACGAGGACCCGGTTATTGGATTTAGTGTTACCCCTAATCCAACAAGACCCCATCTTCCTTAAGCTCAAAGACCCTATTCCCATATGCATTCCAAGGTTATTGACGAACGTGAGTTTGAAGAACTTGGTGCTACTTAGCCTCCAGTGATGTGTCTCTGTCAACCCAACCATTCTGGCAGGGTTGGTCTCTGTATGAAAGCCATCCTGCTCTTGAGGACTCCAACCTCTGCTGGGGAGCTCAAGCAAGCCCTGTAGCATGGGGGATGATGGGGTTCCGGGAGGGCAGATGGAGAGATACTTATGGGAAGGTGGCTCTGTGGCAGTGAGCTGGACTCAGTTTTACAACTGCTAGAACGCTTGGCTGATCCCTGTGTGGGTTGCTTAGCCCTTTCCAACCCTGTGAACCCCCAATCCTGGCAGGAGTCCTCAGCATGGTGTTGGCAGCCCAGTGTGTCAGCAGATAGACCTGGTAGACATGGAAGCTCCCCACATCTCAGCCTTGTCCTGGGCCACTTCTTACAGTCACTTCAGCTCTGGGTCAGTTTCCAGCATCACATGAACCAGGCATGGTGGTGTATGCCTGTAATCCCAGAATTTGGGAGGGGAAAAGAGCATTCACCCGACAGGGATGCTGTCCTGTCCCTGGTTGGTGTGGAAGACGGGCCCAGTCTGCCTTCGGAATCTTTTAGTTCAGTTACTATCTGTGCTCCTTATTGGATGAAGGGAAGAGAGGATGGTGGTCCTGACACAGCATTTTTGCTACCCAGGGCCACTACTTCTCTGGTAGGCAGTTCACCCAACCTGTGAGAGGTAAGGTCTGCATGCCGAGGTGGGGCATAGGTTGAAAAGACCCTTAATACATTTTCCATGCTGGGTGTCCATGCAGACCAAGTTCTCGAACAGGAATAAGCAGGGCTGAAGCAGCAAAAGCAACACTGTGTGTGTGTGTGTGTGATTGTGTCAGTATGTATGTGTGTATGTGTATACATCTGTGTATGTCTTTGTCTAGCTGTGTATTTGTTTCCGTTCTATGTGTTTGTGTGTTTATGTGTGTATACCCATCTCTGTATGTGTCTGTGCATGTGTGGATATGTATCTGTGTGTGTGTGTGTATGTCTCTGTCTGTATGTATGTGACTGTCTGTGCTTGTGTATCTTTCTTTGTGTCTGTGTGTCTGTGTCTGTTTGTGTGTCTGTGTTTATGTGTGTGTGTGTGTCTGTGTATGTGTGTATATATGTTTGTGTCTGTATTTGTGTGTGTATGTCTCTCTCTGTCTTTCTCTCTCTGTTTCTCTCTGTGCACGAGCTCGAGCATGCACACACACACACACACACACACACACACACACACACACACACACGTGCAAAACTGTGAAGCCAGAAGGCGAGGTGAGAATCAAATCAAAGCAAGTGGAGTTTAAGTATCGAAAGCAAGTGGCTTCCTGGAGAAGGCCCCAGGGCTGCGCTTGACAGGAAGATAAGGCCAGCAGAGCGGGAGCTGTCTCAAGAGCAGCTTGTGCTGTGAGATAAATACTTCATCTAACGACTAATATGATTCCCGGAGCACTGGCCAGTAATCGACAAGAAATAAATTCTCCAAAAATCAAAGCGGCTCCATACTGATGGAGAAAAATATAGGGTTTAATGTCTGTGTCCAGGGCTCTTTCGAGATCCAGAGGAGACGTCCACGCAGTGCTGGGGACGGGGCTTAGTTGGTCGGATGCCTGCTTAGCCCTGGGCTCCGTCCCCAGCACTGCGTGGACCAGACACAGTGGTGCTCACCGGAATGGCAGCATTTGGGAGGGGAAAGCAGGAGGGTCAGAAGTTCAAGGCCATCTTCTACTTCATAGCAAGTTTGAGACCAGTATGGACTACACGAGACTGTCTTAGAATAATTAAAGGGGGTTGAAGAGATGGCACGGTGGTTAGGAACACTAGCTGCTCAGTCATGAGGACCGGAGTTCAGATCCCTCCTCCCAGTCCAGGTGGCTCACAAGTAGCCTTAACTCCAGTTCCAGAGAATCTGTAGGCAGCTGCACAAATGTGAATATACATACACACACAGACACACACACACACACTCACTCACACTCACTAACTCACACAGACACATGCATATGTAAAATAAATCTTAGTTTGTCTTACTAATTTATTTGAAACATAGTCTCAGTCTGTAGCTCTGGCTGTCCTGGAATTCACAGTGATCTGCCTGTCTCTGCCTTCTGGGTGCTGGGATTAAAGGTGTGAACCACCACAACTAGCAAATAAAATACATCCTTTTTTTTTTTTAAAGAAGTATTTTATTTTATGTATATGAGTACACCGTAGCTGTCTTCAGACATACCAGAAGAGGGCATCAGATCTCATTACAGGTGGTTGTGAGCCACCATGTGGTTGCTGGGAGTTGAACTTGGGAGCAGTCCGGTGCTGAGCCATCATGCAGCTGGTCCCTCAGGGGGAAGTGATGCCTCAACACGGGACCACCAGAGGCACCCCTTTCTTCACACCTCCCCACACCTCCCCAGAACACATCCCCTCTCTCTTTATTGTTTCATAAACACATCACTGTCTGCTCAGCCCATCTAGCCAATCAGGAAGCAGCAGGTTCAGTACGCAGTGCTTCTTCTATAAGAGGGAAGGCAGTAGAGGGATGTCAGTCAATTCTGCCCTGTCTCCTTCCCCACCACACACATGCACACGCACGCACGCACACACTCACACACAGTCATATATACACACACAAACAGAGACACACATGCACACTCACTCACTCATATACACACACACAGAGACACACACAGTCACATATACATAACAAGACACAGAGACACATAGTCACACATACACACACAAACACACAGTCACACACATTCATACACATACACACATGCACACACACACAAACATACCAAACAGACACACACATACACTTAGACACACACAGTCACACACATATACACAGACACACATATGCAAACGCACACGGACAGAGAGACACACAGTCACACACATTTATACATACACATACCACACAGAGACACACACTCACATATACACACTCTCCCAGGCACACATACACACACACACACACACACACAAGGATGGGTTCTCAGGAAACCTGTGCTAGTTCACTGACAGGTCTCTAGGTTGCTGGTGTGAACTTGGTGTGAACAGACTCAGATGAGCTGTGCCTAGCAAAAGGCCTCTGTCACCCGGGGATTCCTGGGCTCGTCCATTCAGGGTCTTGGCAGGAAGACAGAAGATTCTTCGTCTGCTTCAGTCCCAGTTGCTGTGTGTGACGTACTGAGAACACAGTGAGCAGAAGTGTGCTGTGGCCAAGGTGTGTGTGTGGGGGGGTGACAGGGGGAGACAAGCTTGGCTTCACTCTCACCTGGTTTCTGCTGTGGCCTCTGCTGACTGTCCATGGGAAGGCCACGCGGGCTGTTTGTCTGTCCATGGGTTCATCTCTGGCTCCTCGCTCCCCTCTAGGCTCACCCCTGGGGCCAGCCTCATTGAAAGGATCCAGGCCATTGCCCAGAATGTGTCCGACATCGCTGTGAAGGTGGACCAGATCCTGCGCCACAGCCTGATTCTGCATAACAAGGGTGTGTCCCCTGTGTCCCCTGTGTCCCCAGAGGCCAGTGCCCTGCTGGATAGGGCGGAGCCTCCAGGAAGTTCCATTTTTTTTGGTAATGCTTGCCTAGTTCTTGGGGGCCCTACTTGAGTGTCTCAGGAGGGGGACCTGGTCGACTCCATCCTGGCCTGCTTGAGGGAGGACAGAGTGGGCTGATGCTGTTCCTTTTGGTTTGGGAAAAGCTGGAGGCTTCCGCCCATCTGTCTTTCTCAGGAAAAGCAAGAGTGTATTTTGTGGGGAGCTTGGGGTGTCCGTCTGGGAGGCCACTGCTGCTCTGAATCTGGAGGAAGCTGAATAAATGGAGTAGGGTGGCTCAGACTCCAGGACTGTGGGATGGGAGAAGCCTCAGGTGAGGGGGCGGGAGGGGTAACCACTGCTCTGTCCTACCACAGACCTCTTCACCTTGCCCTCTCTCTTCTGCTACTTCCAGGCCCCAGTGTGTCTCAGTTAAGCCATCTTCTGTTTTTGCAGTTTCTGAAGGTCGGAGGGACCAGTGCGAAGCGCCCAGTGATCCCAAGTTCCCTGACTGTTCGGGAAAAGTGGAGGTGAGGCCTTGGGGGATCTCCCTGAGGGTGGAGATCAGACATGTGGGAGGCTTCTCCTCTGCCAGGCCAGCTCAGCTCTGGATCTCTGTCCCAGATGGCCTCTGTTGACTAGGTCCCTAACTCAGCATAAGCGAGTAGCGACCAACCTCAGAGACATGTTCTCTCCTGGGCCTACCATGAGAATCAGTCCGAAGCCCTCTGAGCCTGTTACCTTCAGGAGCTTTGGCCACCTAGAGACCCCTTCTGACCTCTTGGTGAGGAATGAGCTCCAGTCAGGTCTTGGTCCTCCTTCCCAGCTTGTGGCTTATTGGACCAAGGCCCCCTCCTGCCCACCTCCAGGGGCACTTTTGACCACACAATGTCCGTGCATGCAGAGAATTTATCCACGGGCTTAAAGACAGCTCCTCTCGAGCTCTGAACCTTTAAGAAATAGTCTGTGGGGCTACAGACCCCTTCTTTAGAGATCACATGGAGCCCCTGTGGAAAGAGCTTCCCTGGCCCTGGTCTCCGTAGAGGATGCCTTAGGACCTTGCCTCTAACTAAGATGACAAGACAAGGGAGACGGGCTACTGAACCTCCTACACCTTTGCGTTAGTGCTTGGTCCCTTTATGTCCACCGAGGCTCAGGTCTGAGGCTTTGGGGAGGTGACATACCTCCTTCTCTGGTCCTCAGTGGTAGAGGGCTGACTGATCTTGACCAGCCTCCCTAGCCCAGTTGTATGTCTCCGCTGCATCCTTAGGTTGGGGTATGCCTCATGGCTCCTGACCAACTGGGGAGATTTTGGGGACCCCGTGGCTAGGGAGGGGGTCTGTGAGGTGGTGTATGGGTTGCTGGCTGCCTACCCAGGCCTGACCTTTTTCGTAGTGGATGCGTGCCCGCTGGACTTCCGACCCCTGCTACGCCTTCTTTGGCGTGGATGGCACCGAGTGCTCCTTCCTCATCTACCTCAGTGAGGTTGAGTGGTTCTGCCCCCCGCTGCCCTGGAGGAACCAGACAGCTGCTCGGACAGCCCTCAAGTCCCTTCCCAGAGTCCAGGTAAGCCTAGACTGGATATCCTTAAGGGACAGTGGGAAGGAACCTCACTCCGGCTGTCCCCTCTTCCCGGCCCCGTGCAATGGGGCTCCCAGCTCTGAAAGCTGAGGATCACCAGATCCTTCTGTGGAGTCCAGTACAGGGAACTTGCTTGGGAGGCAGGTTGAAGTCCTGGAGACATCCCTTAATGGGTTAGAATAGCAGCAATAATAGCTGTCACATACTGAGGCTATCTGAGTGCATGACACTGTATTTGTCCTTCTCTGGGTATATTTAATGGGTGAAGAGTCACAGGCTTAGAGAGTTAACAGGTTCAAGGCACCAGTGTTCTTGGCACCATTCAAAGGCGTCTCATCCCTGGTGTTTCGGAGACAACTGGCTTCTCAGATAGCTCGGGGTGGGTGGTTAACTGGAGAGGAGGGCTGGTGTGAGCGTTGGAAGGTACAAGCAGAACCTCCCATCCTGATGCTGGAGCAGGCACTCACCTTACAGTATGTGGCAGCTTCTGTCCTGGGAAGCTGGGGATGGAGAAAGGATGGTCAGGGACTGAGAGAGTTGGCCTGTGGCCCCAACTTAGGCTGTGTTCCGGAGCAACCTATCCCACCTCCTGGAGCTGATGGGCAGTGGGAAGGAGTCCCTCATCTTCATGAAGAAGCGAACCAGGCGGTTCACCGCACAGTGGACCAAGGCTGCCAAGTACCTGGCACAGAAGCTGGGGGACGTCCAGAGGGACCAGAAGCAAGTATGTTATCTTTTCAGGGTGTGCTTAGACAATGTGCTTACAGCACTGGGGCTCATGGGGCTCCAGGTGGGTGTGGGCCACCAGGTGGGTGTGGGGCACCAGGTGGGTGTGAGCCCACAGGTGGGCATGGGGCTCCAGGTGAGTGTAAAACTCTAGCTGAGCCTGGAACTCCAGGTGGGTGAGGGGCACCAGGTGGGCATTGGCATGAGGTTCCAAGTAGACACAGTTCTAAGTGGATATGAACCTGTGGTTCCAAATGGGCACAGAGTTTCGGTGGTCACAGGTAGACAGGGAGTTCTGGTTGGGTGTGATGCATCATGTCCTTGAACCAGTGCATTAGATTCTTTTAACTCAGTCCCAGGATTTGAGAATGACAGGGTCAGGATGGACTGTTGAGCCCCTGGCCCCTTTTCAGGCTGGGCCAGGATGATCAGCCCTGCAAAGTCCTGCATCCTTGGAACATTTTCATCGAGTCAGGCAGAAAGGTTAAAGGAGTCTGAGGATAGCAGACTGAGGAAGGATTGTTGGCCCACCTGTCCACCCGTCTGTCCATTCATTTGTCCGTCTGTCTACCCATCCTTTTATTCCTGTAACAGAGCACTACATGCTTGTTGGCTCTCTCTGTTCCTTCTGGAGTCCTTGTCATTTCATAACACTCTGCCTTGACTCAGTCTTGCCTGTGGGTACTGCTGTCCACGCTTTCATCTGCAAAGCAAGCTCCATGGGGCAGTTGCACAACCGTCTTGTTCACCCACAGCCCCAACATTCTGTGTGTAAAAGCAGCCCATCAGGCCTGGCCTGGAGACCTCGTGTGCTGTGGATGGTCTCTGGGGTTATCCTGGGAGTGGGGTGTACAAACCTGAGAGCTGCTACTGCCCTCTGACCCCTCCTCCTATGTCCTGCTCACCCAGATCCTTGTCCACATCGGCTTCCTGACAGAGGAGTCTGGGGACGTGTTCAGCCCAAGGGTGCTGAAGGGCGGGCCTCTGGGAGAGATGGTGCAGTGGGCAGACATCTTGGCTGCTCTCTACGTGCTGGGCCACAGCCTGCGGATCACGGTCTCCCTCAAGGAGCTGCAGAGGTGAGTGCCAGGGAGCCGTTCGCATCCTGATGGGGAAGGGAGGGGATGAAGGACAGCCTGGCCACCCAGCTGATGCGCTGCCTGTGAGGCCCACAGCCTGGAGAGGGCCTTCTGTCAGATGCTGGTCCTCCCTGGTTTCCTCCTCCACCTGCCCATCTGCTTCCTGCTCCCTCTTCTGTGCAGACGCCTGTTTGTATTTGGAATCCACGGAGGAAGTGTGTTTGCATAGCACTAGACCGCAAGCAAGCTCTTGGCCTTTGCCAAGAGAGTAGGGTTTGGGTTTGTGCTCACAGGCTAATGCATACTGTCTGATGAGAGGAGTCACCATATGCATGTGAGGTCCTCCCCGCCGCCTGTCTTTCTGGTGGGCTAGGCATAGTCTTCAGGGTGTGTTTTTGGAGTCGGACTCCTTAGGCATCCTATGAGGGCACTACGGTTAACAGGTGATGCTGACTGCTAAGCTGGGCTTGTCCAGGTCCTTCTGGCTGTGTGGAACATAGACTCACCCCCACCCTGTGCTTGGGGATGAAGAGACTGTGTTTGAGAACGGGTGGGGGATGGGTATGGAGAGTAAGAGCATGCGGAATACAAGGAACTGGAGTGTGTGGTGTGTGTGTGTGTGTGTGTGTGTGTGAGAGAGAGAGAGAGAGAGAGAGAGAGACAGACAGACAGACAGACAGACACAGACAGACAACGTCAGATAGGCAGTCAGACAGAGGGATACTGAAGGATAGGCGTGTGTGTGTGTGTGTGTGTATGTGTGTATGAGTGTTTTCGTATGTTGTCTATGTGTATGTAAGTTGCTTGTGTGTATGTTGTTTGTGCGCTTGTGTGTCTGTGTTCTTTGTGTGTGTGTTTTGTCTGTTGTCTAGTTGGGGTAATATTTTTTATCATTCATCTGCTGGATGCAGACATACATAAGCTTTTTATTCATTTTTTATATTTCTTGTGTGGCATTGGAGACATACAAAGCACATCTTTTAGATGGACTTCTAGACACGTACCAGTGCAGTTATGGTGTTCAGGAATAAAACGACCCACCGAGCTGCTACTCTCCACCTTAAGACGGAGACTAATACTCAGGACACAGGTCCAGCTCTGCCTGCCCTCAGCCGAGCAGGACACCTGGAGCCTGAATTCTGTCTCATGGGCCAGTCTCACCGAACCGGGGAATGAGGACGTGGGGGCTGGGCTGTATAGTTGGCAGGGGCATTAACAGAAGCCAGTGTTTTGGAGTGTCATCCGCATGGCCTGGGTCATTCTTTATGGTAATGCTCTTCTGTGGGCACAGTAAAGGTTAAACGGTGTCTCTAGAGCAAGTGGCAAGGACAAGAGTGGACCCGCTTTGAAGATGAGAGAGATGATGGGGTCCAGGATGCTGCTGCAAACCTAACAGTACCCACAGGGAGCACCTGAGTGGGCAGCGGAGAAGTAGCCCCGATGCCTCCAAAAACCAAAGAACTGGGAACTAAAGGGCCCAGTAGGGAGACGTCCGGAGCACTGTTTCAAGACTCAGAGACCAACTCATGGATGCAGGGGGCAGAACACTGTCCCACTCGGAGACTTTGTGGGCAGTTCCACGTGCTCCATGGAACCAACCTCCTCAGTGCTGAGATCTGCCCGCCCTGCCCCTGGCCCACCAGTACCCTCTGCCTGCCCTGCCTGCCCTGCCCCTGCCCACCAGTACCCTCTGCCCGCCCTACCCCTGGCCCACCAGTACCCTCTGCCTGCCCCGTGCCCACAAGTACCCTCTGCCTGCCCTGCCCCTGGCCCACCAGTACCCTCTGCCTGCCCTGCCCCTGCCCACCAGTACCCTCTGCCCGCCCTGCCCCTGGCCCACCAGTACCCTCTGCCCGCCCTGCCCCTGGCCCACCAGTACCCTCTGCCTGCCCTGCCCCGTGCCCACCAGTACCCTCTGCCCGCCCTGCCCTGTGCCCACCAGTACCCTCTGCCCGCCCTGCCCCGTGCCAACCAGTATCCTCTGCCCGCCCTGCCCCGTACCCACCAGTACCCTCTGTCTGGCCTGCCCCTGCCCACCAGTACCCTCTGCCTGCCCTGCCCCGTACCCACCAGTACCTTCTGTCTGGCCTGCCCCTGCCCACCAGTACCCTCTGCCTGCCCTGCCCCGTACCCACCAGTACCCTCTGTCTGGCCTGCCCCTGCCCACCAGTACCCTCTGCCTGCCCTGCCCCGTGCCCACCAGTACCCTCTGCCTGCCCTGCCCCGTACCCACCAGTACCCTCTGTCTGGCCTGCCCCTGCCCACCAGTACCCTCTGCCTGCCCTGCCCCGTACCCACCAGTACCCTCTGTCTGGCCTGCCCCTGCCCACCAGTACCCTCTGCTTGCCCTGCCCCTGGCCCACCAGTAACCTCTGCCTGCCCTACCCCTGGCCCACCAGTACCCTTTGCCCGCCCTGCCCCGTGCCCACCAGTACCCTCTGCCCGGCCTGCCCCTGCCCACCAGTACCCTCTGCTTGCCCTACTCCTGGCCCACCAGTACCCTCTGCCTGCCCTGCCGCATGCCCACCAGTACCCTCTGCCCGCCCTGCCCTGTGCCCACCAGTACCCTCTGCCCGGCCTGCCCCTGCCCACCAGTACCCTTTGCTTCCCTACTCCTGGCCCACCAGTACCCTCTGCCTGCCCTGCCCCATGCCCACCAGTACCCTCTGCCCGCCCTGCCCTGTGCCCACCAGTACCCTCTGCACGCCCTGCCCCGTGCCCACCAGTACCCTCTGCCCGGCCTGCCCCTGGCCCACCAGTACCCTCTGCCCACCCTGCCCCTGGCCGACCAGTACCCTCTGCCCGCCCTGCCCCGTGCCCACCAGTACCCTCTGCCCGCCCTGCCCCTGGCCCACCAGTACCCTCTGCCCGCCCTGCCCCTGGCCCACCAGTACCCTCTGCCTGCCCTGCCCCGTGCCCACCAGTACCCTCTGCCTGCCCTGCCCTGTGCCCACCAGTACCCTCTGCCCGCCCTGCCCCGTGCCCACCAGTATCCTCTGCCCGCCCTGCCCCGTACCCACCAGTACCCTCTGTCTGGCCTGCCCCTGCCCACCAGTACCCTCTGCCAGCCCTGCCCCGTACCCACCAGTACCTTCTGTCTGGCCTGCCCCTGCCCACCAGTACCCTCTGCTTGCCCTGCCCCGTACCCACCAGTACCCTCTGTCTGGCCTGCCCCTGCCCACCAGTACCCTCTGCCTGCCCTGCCCCGTGCCCACCAGTACCCTCTGCCCGCCCTGCCCTGTGCCCACCAGTACCCTCTGCCCGCCCTGCCCCGTGCCCACCAGTACCCTCTGCCCGGCCTGCCTCTGGCCCACCAGTACCCTCTGCCCACCCTGCCCCTGGCCCACCAGTACCCTCTGCCCGCCCTGCCCCGTGCCCACCAGTACCCTCTGCCCACCCTGCCCCTGGCCCACCAGTACCCTCTTCCCGCCCTGCCCCTGGCCCACCAGTACCCTCTGCCTGCCCTGCCCTGTGCCCACCAGTACCCTCTGCCCGCCCTGCCCCGTGCCCACCAGTATCCTCTGCCTGCCCTATCCCGTACCCACCAGTACCCTCTGTCTGGCCTGCCCCTGCCCACCAGTACCCTCTGCCTGCCCTGCCCCGTGCCCACCAGTACCCTCTGCCTGCCCTGCCCCGTACCCACCAGTACCCTCTGTCTGGCCTGCCCCTGCCCACCAGTACCCTCTGCCTGCCCTGCCCCTGGCCCACCAGTACCCTCTGCCTGCCCTACCCCTGGCCCACCAGTACCCTTTGCCCGCCCTGCCCCGTGCCCACCAGTACCCTCTGCCCGGCCTGCCCCTGCCCACCAGTACCCTCTGCTTGCCCTGCCCCGTACCCACCAGTACCCTCTGTCTGGCCTGCCCCTGCCCACCAGTACCCTCTGCCTGCCCTGCCCCGTACCCACCAGTACCCTCTGTCTGGCCTGCCCCTGCCCACCAGTACCCTCTGCCTGCCCTGCCCCGTACCCACCAGTACCCTCTGTCTGGCCTGCCCCTGCCCACCAGTACCCTCTGCTTGCCCTGCCCCTGGCCCACCAGTACCCTCTGCCTGCCCTACCCCTGGCCCACCAGTACCCTTTGCCCGCCCTGCCCCGTGCCCACCAGTACCCTCTGCCCGGCCTGCCCCTGCCCACCAGTACCCTTTGCTTGCCCTACTCCTGGCCCACCAGTACCCTCTGCCTGCCCTGCCCCATGCCCACCAGTACCCTCTGCCTGCCCTGCCCCGTACCCACCAGTACCCTCTGTCTGGCCTGCCCCTGCCCACCAGTACCCTCTGCTTGCCCTGCCCCTGGCCCACCAGTAACCTCTGCCTGCCCTACCCCTGGCCCACCAGTACCCTTTGCCCGCCCTGCCCCGTGCCCACCAGTACCCTCTGCCCGGCCTGCCCCTGCCCACCAGTACCCTTTGCTTGCCCTACTCCTGGCCCACCAGTACCCTCTGCCTGCCCTGCCCCATGCCCACCAGTACCCTCTGCCCGCCCTGCCCTGTGCCCACCAGTACCCTCTGCCCGCCCTGCCCCGTGCCCACCAGTACCCTCTGCCCGGCCTGCCCCTGCCCACCAGTACCCTTTGCTTCCCTACTCCTGGCCCACCAGTACCCTCTGCCTGCCCTGCCCCATGCCCACCAGTACCCTCTGCCCGCCCTGCCCTGTGCCCACCAGTACCCTCTGCACGCCCTGCCCCGTGCCCACCAGTACCCTCTGCCCGGCCTGCCCCTGGCCCACCAGTACCCTCTGCCCACCCTGCCCCTGGCCGACCAGTACCCTCTGCCCGCCCTGCCCCGTGCCCACCAGTACCCTCTGCCCGCCCTGCCCCTGGCCCACCAGTACCCTCTGCCCGCCCTGCCCCTGGCCCACCAGTACCCTCTGCCTGCCCTGCCCCGTGCCCACCAGTACCCTCTGCCTGCCCTGCCCTGTGCCCACCAGTACCCTCTGCCCGCCCTGCCCCGTGCCCACCAGTATCCTCTGCCCGCCCTGCCCCGTACCCACCAGTACCCTCTGTCTGGCCTGCCCCTGCCCACCAGTACCCTCTGCCAGCCCTGCCCCGTACCCACCAGTACCTTCTGTCTGGCCTGCCCCTGCCCACCAGTACCCTCTGCTTGCCCTGCCCCGTACCCACCAGTACCCTCTGTCTGGCCTGCCCCTGCCCACCAGTACCCTCTGCCTGCCCTGCCCCGTGCCCACCAGTACCCTCTGCCCGCCCTGCCCTGTGCCCACCAGTACCCTCTGCCCGCCCTGCCCCGTGCCCACCAGTACCATCTGCCCGGCCTGCCTCTGGCCCACCAGTACCCTCTGCCCACCCTGCCCCTGGCCCACCAGTACCCTCTGCCCGCCCTGCCCCGTGCCCACCAGTACCCTCTGCCCACCCTGCCCCTGGCCCACCAGTACCCTCTTCCCGCCCTGCCCCTGGCCCACCAGTACCCTCTGCCTGCCCTGCCCTGTGCCCACCAGTACCCTCTGCCCGCCCTGCCCCGTGCCCACCAGTATCCTCTGCCTGCCCTGTCCCGTACCCACCAGTACCCTCTGTCTGGCCTGCCCCTGCCCACCAGTACCCTCTGCCTGCCCTGCCCCGTGCCCACCAGTACCCTCTGCCTGCCCTGCCCCGTACCCACCAGTACCCTCTGTCTGGCCTGCCCCTGCCCACCAGTACCCTCTGCCTGCCCTGCCCCTGGCCCACCAGTACCCTCTGCCTGCCCTACCCCTGGCCCACCAGTACCCTTTGCCCGCCCTGCCCCGTGCCCACCAGTACCCTCTGCCTGCCCTGCCCCGTACCCACCAGTACCCTCTGTCTGGCCTGCCCCTGCCCACCAGTACCCTCTGCCTGCCCTGCCCCGTACCCACCAGTACCCTCTGTCTGGCCTGCCCCTGCCCACCAGTACCCTCTGCTTGCCCTGCCCCTGGCCCACCAGTACCCTCTGCCTGCCCTACCCCTGGCCCACCAGTACCCTTTGCCCGCCCTGCCCCGTGCCCACCAGTACCCTCTGCCCGGCCTGCCCCTGCCCACCAGTACCCTTTGCTTGCCCTACTCCTGGCCCACCAGTACCCTCTGCCTGCCCTGCCCCATGCCCACCAGTACCCTCTGCCCGCCCTGCCCCGTGCCCACCAGTACCCTCTGCCCGGCCTGCCCCTGGCCCACCAGTACCCTCTGCCCACCCTGCCCCTGGCCCACCAGTACCCTCTGTCTGGCCTGCCCCTGCCTACCAGTACCCTCTGCTTGCCCTGCCCCTGGCCCACCAGTACCCTCTGCCTGCCCTACCCCTGGCCCACCAGTACCCTTTGCCCGCCCTGCCCCGTGCCCACCAGTACCCTCTGCCCGGCCTGCCCCTGCCCACCAGTACCCTTTGCTTGCCCTACTCCTGTCCCACCAGTACCCTCTGCCTGCCCTGCCCCATGCCCACCAGTACCCTCTGCCCGCCCTGCCCTGTGCCCACCAGTACCCTCTGCCCGCCCTGCCCCGTGCCCACCAGTACCCTCTGCCCGGCCTGCCCCTGGCCCACCAGTACCCTCTGCCCACCCTGCCCCTGGCCCACCAGTACCCTCTGCCTGCCCTGCCCCGTGCCCACCAGTACCCTCTGCCCACCCTGCCCCTGGCCCACCAGTACCCTCTTCCCGCCCTGCCCCTGGCCCACCAGTACCCTCTGCCTGCCCTGCCCTGTGCCCACCAGTACCCTCCGCCCGCCCTGCCCCGTGCCCACCAGTACCCTCTGCCTGCCCTGTCCCGTACCCACCAGTACCCTCTGTCTGGCCTGCCCCTGCCCACCAGTACCCTCTGCCTGCCCTGCCCCGTACCCACCAGTACCCTCTGTCTTGCCTGCCCCTGCCCACCAGTACCCTCTGCTTGCCCTGCCCCTGGCCCACCAGTACCTTCTGCCTGCCCTGCCCCGTGCCCACCAGTACCCTCTGCCCACCCTGCCCCTGGCCCACCAGTACCCTCTGCCCGCCCTGCCCCTGGCCCACCAGTACCCTCTTCCCACCCTGCCCCTGGCCCACCAGTACCCTCTGCCTGCCCTACCCCTGGCCCACCAGTACCCACTTCCTGCCCTGCCCCGTGCCCACCAGTACCCTCTGCCTGCCCTGCCCCGTGCCTAGTTTGCAGCCTCAAGCAGAGAGCCCAGGAGTGTGCAGATGAAGGTGCTTTGACCATAATCAACTTTTGCAGATAACAAAGTAACCTTTCTCTGGCCAGGAGGCTTCCTATAGAAAAGTCATGTGGTTTATGAGAAAAGAGGAGAACCCAGGGCCAGAGGCTCAGGTCAAGTGGCACCTGCAATCTGCTGCAAAGTTAGACACTGAAGGTTGCAATGGGACAAATCCCAAGGCTGCCAATTGACTCTGTTTATTGATTTTATGACTACACTGTAGCTGTCTTCAGGCACACCAGAAGACAGCATCAGATCCCATTATAGATGGTTGTGAGCCACCATGTGGGTACTGGGAATTGAACTCAGGACCTCTGGAAAAGCAGTCAGTGCTCTCAACCACTGAGCCATCTCCTTGCATGAAGGCACACACGTACCCACATACATGGTTATGAACACCCTCACACCTACTCACACACAGGTGCACACATGTCCGTATAGCCGCTACTCTCATGTGCACACATGTTATATACTGATGCATGTTCACTTGGATGCATATGCACGCTCAACACACACACACACACAGACACACACCCCGTACCCTCCCAACATCTGACCAGGGACCCAGTCCTTTCTTTTCCCCAGACTTCAATTCCTGACAGGTTTCTGTGGATTTCGATCCCAGGACTGGACTCACTGAGGTTACCCCTTCTCAGAATTAAAGCTCAAGAAATTGGTATGCCTGGCTGGGCCTTAAAGCCCTGGCCCTGGTCCCCTGAGGGATATGTGAACTATCTTTCTTTGAGTGGGCAGACTGGATGGGAACAAGCCAAACCCCTCCTGGGGTTTCCTCCTCAAAGCCTGTTGCTAGATACAATTGCAAACACCTATCAGTCAAAACAAAAGCAAACCCTTATTCCCAGGGGTGGCCCCACTCTTAGATTAACAGCAGCACCAGTCTTGTTGGGTTTGTGCTCATGACTAGCCCCCATGCATCAGACACCTGCTTGCTTTGCACACTCTAGTGCAGGGACCCCACTCTTGGCACCCTGGCTGAGTGAGTCTCAGCCATGTTCATGAATGTTCAGGTCAAGATGCCACAAACCTCAGAGCTGTGGCATTTCTCAGTGACTTCCCTAAGTGCATTCTCAGGGTTGTGAGACTGGGAAACCATAGAATGGGGCTGGCTTTGCCAGGCTTGTGCCAAAGGGCTCTGTTGTCAGTGTACCTAGGACAGGGCCAGAGGATGGGTTAGGACCTGGAGTGGACCTTAGCCTTGGCAGATCCGTGTGAGGCTCCTCCTGAGGCCCACTCATGGCCAGACGCACCCAGGATCCTCTTGGCTGCAGGGGCTGAGAGAGGGGTGAGGCCCTGAGTAGGAGATTTGGACAAGGAGGAGCTTACTGAGCTGGTTAACTCTCAACTTGATCCGACCTTTAGTAACCTGAGAAGAAGGAATTTCCATTGAAGAATTACCAACATTAGATCTGCCTGTGACTTTGTGAGAAATTGTCTCGATTGGGGATTGATGTGGGAGGGGTTGAGCCCACTGTGAGCAGTGCCATCCCTAGGCTGGTGGGCCTGGACTCTGTGTGTGTGTGTGTGTGTGTGTGTATTTTGTGGTCTCGAACTTTACTGGATATAAAGAACCCCCTCCCACACACACACACTGTGAGACTGACGGGTATAAAACCTGGTGGATGCTGACCGGTGGTCTTCAGTACACACCCTGCCCCTCTGGCTCTATTGAAACGCAGGCCTTTCATGGCTATGGACTGTTGGGATGTGCCGGGCTTCTCTCGGTAACAAAGACAGGGTGGCCAGGTGGCTTTAACAATAGGTTCTCCCTCATGAAAGCCAAAAGTCTGAGATCTGGTGTTAGAGGCTAAGTCCTCCTGAGCTATCACAGGAAGGTCCATTATGGGGTGCTCCTTGGCACGTGGATACATCAGCCTTATTCCTGCCTCCCTCTGCTTGGCCTCTTCCCTGTATGTGTGTCAGTCTCGAAACTCCACCCATTACAAGGACTCTGTCCTAACTGGACATGGTGGTTCACATGTGTAACCTCAGCACCCAGGAGCCTGAACCGAATCAGGAGAGTTCCCATCAGTTTGAGGCCAGCTTTGGCTACAGAACAAGAGACCCCGTGGTGGTTGGTTATAATTGTCAACGTGATACAACCTAGAATCCCGATGAGGACTTGTCTATAGAAGCTTGTCTGTGGGAGGAGGCTTTCTTGATTACTTTAATCAACGTGAGAAGACCCAGCCCAGTGTGGGCAGCACCATTCCCTAGGCCGGGAGCCCTGGACTGTTTAGGAATAGAGGGCAGGCAGAGGATGAAGCCTTTGTGCACTCATTCTCTCTGCCCTTGATGAATGTGCACAGCTGCTGTAAGCTTCTGCCTTGGCTCCCCCACAATGATAGACTGTAATTGGAATGGCAGGCAAATCAACCCTTTCTCCGTAAGCTGCCTTTTGTCCGGATATTTTATCATAACAAACAGAAAACAAGACTAGGACTGACCCTGGCTCATAAAACAAAACTGAGAAATGTGTCACAATCACATGACAGGAGGGCCCAGGAGACTGACCCAAGTTTCTTTTTAGAAAGAACTTTTTTATATATATGGGTATTCTGCCTGCAACGCATTTCTGTGCACCACATGTGTGCCTGGTTGTAGTCAGTATGCAACATGTGAACCTTGTGGGGTTTGGGGAACAAGGCAACCTGTAACAGTATAATCAGCTTGGATAGGCCTGGACAGAAACCCTGGGAGGATGAGAGGGAGAAGTGGTCACCTGTTAGCCCTGCAGCAGCAGCAGCAGCGGGGACGGGACGGAGTTGAGAGCCATTGCATCCTGACACTGCCTCGGCTGCCACCAGACCTTGTGTGGGCAAGGCACCGGGACGAAGACACGATTTGTACACTGGTTGTAGCTCATTCACAGATGTTCCTGCCAGGTGTCTTGTCCATCCGCTGACTAACAAGAAGTCTGGATGGGTGAGCCAGCTTCTCTCTGTTCCTCGTGTTTTGGTGTTTTAATTAACCGGCTCACTGGAGGGATGTCTGGGGCAGTGTGCAGAATCCAAACTTGGCTCGGGTGCACCAAGACATTTCTAGATGGGGGAGGTGGGCAGCGAGAACAATGCCCGTGGTAAGCTCGCTGTGAGGTGGTGTCAGACGCCCACACCTTGCTCCCGCCACGTGTGCACGGGGAAGGAGACACAAAGCCAGGGCCCCTGTCCCCTGGAGCAACCTGAGGCATCATCCTCTTGAAGGGCTGTCTCCACAGTGTATTGAAGAGGGAAGCCTTACCCTTTCCGCCTGCGGAGAATTGGACGTGCTCGCCAATCTTACTTGCATAAATTCCAGCATCAATGGTACGTGGTGTGAGTAAAAATGATGGGCCTGCCCTCCACCCATGAGTGAAATTGGGTTTAGTAGAAAATTAGTTGACTTAACTGGTAAATGATAGAAGCCCGAGAGGGACGTGTCTCAACAAGGAAGCCGAGGAGGGAGAACTTCGTGGCTGCCAGTGTACAGTCACGCAGGGAATCAGACTCCGAACCTCGGATGTTTGCTTAAGGGTCCCTGCCATTGCTCCCCTGCCCCGGGATTGTCAGAAGCCGGGAGCACATCTTGTTTGCCTCGTGAGGTTGGTTTGGCTAGCTGTGACAGTCAGACTTCTCTTTCCCCGTGACAGACAATCCAGAGTAACACTTTAAAAGGAGGGATGGTTTATTTTTAGCTCACGCTGTATGAGGATTCTGTCCAAGCTCCGCTGGATCCATTGATCTGAGAGAGAATGGCGACAGTGCATAGCCAAGGCCGGGGCATGAGCTGAGGCACACCATCGCTGTAATGGGAGCATCTGGCTGAGGCTGCTCACGTCAAGGCTCCTGGGGAATAGAGAGCAAGAGGGGAAGGGGCTGGGGAGATGGCTCAGGGGGTAGAGGACTAAGGTGGAGGTGTCCTCAATGTAGGAGAGTTGCTCAGCACAGCCATATGAGTGGCGCCTGGAGGTCTTAAGGATGTAGTCAGGGTTAGGTGGGTCCCCAGCATGGCGTTAGTGACTTGGTAAGAAAGGAAAAGAACCCGGAGTTGGCACATTTGCTGTCTCACCGGATGGGCACAGCCATACTCTTGCCTTTAACCCCAGAGTTGTAGAGGATGGAGGCAGAAGGACTGCTGGGACTTACGGCCACCAGCCTCACTCCGGGTTCACTGAGACACCCTTGTCTCAAGGGAATTAGGCAGAGTGATAGAGATAACACTTGACCTCCTCCTCTGGCTCCCATGTGTACCTGCCTATAAGTGTGTGTGTGTTTGTGTGTGTGCCTGTGTGTGCAGGCGCTCGCAGGCAGGGTAGTGTAGGGGCAGTGTTTTGAACACTCATTCTATTACTTCTTTTATACATTTTCCGAGTGCTTCAAATATTTTCCAATACATAATAAGTACATGGAGCAGGAACGGGAAGGGAGCCTGCTTGGACATTGGATCATTTCTCTGTACAGTGCTCCGCCCCAGAGAGGGTGTGGCTATGTGTGATTGACACTGATCGACCTTGTCACTCTCCAGCTCCTCCCTCCCTCTTCATTTGCTTAGGCTCCCTTTGCCCATTAGCCTCTCCTCCATTCCTGGCTGGCCCCACCCATTCTCCCTGCCTGAGGACCCTGGTGGGACATCCCCATGTGCCACCTGCCCAACTATTGGATACTGACTGGGTCACTAGCCAGGCCCACTCAGCCTTTCCCCAGATGGTGGGTCAGGCTGCCTTGGTTCCAGCTCTTCCCAGCGCAGGACAGAAGCATCCTTGTGAAGTCCTCCTCCCCCTTCCTGATATCAAGAGCTGGGAGGAGGCGTGGCTCGCACATAGAGGACTATTCTTCATGGACCCCACTACAATCAGGAGAGGGGAATTTCTGTGAAGGGGGGAATGGAATACAGGAGTGTGCCACCCACAGAAAAGACCCAGGTCTGTTTCCCTCAGCCTCTCAGAAGGGACAGAGCTGGGATGTACTGGGATAGCAGGGCTAACCTCTAGCATCCCCACAACTCATCTTATGGGCAATAAGAACAGTTCCCCTGAAGTTGGGCTGCACTCCCCACTCCACTCTTCACTGGGGATGCAAAGCCCCATGGCTAGTCTCATGTGGGGAGTCTTGCTTTGGGCTTGGAAGCAGAATCCTGTCACCTTTGTGTCTCCCAAGACCTCCAGACTGGTCCTTAAGGAGGCTTTGTGGAGCCACTCTGGCTAGTGAGAATCCCTGGGATGTGATGCTTACCTAAGAGATTAAAATGAAAAACAATCCCAGTACCAGACACTACCTGAGAGAGGGCCCCCAGGAGCCAGCCTGGGCATCAAGAGCTGAGATGGATCACCCTTAGGGATGGTGACCCCTGAGGGCTGATAAGACAGTCTGTCCTGGTTCTGCCAATATGGTGTGGGTGAGAGAGTCTGTGATCGTGCCTAGCATTGGCACAGCCGGGTTATATAAACCTGCTACTCCCAGCTTCTTCACAGTAACAGTTCAGTGGCTAGAGCGTACGGTCTCCTGGGCTCTCCTGGGAGAACCATAGTCCTATTCTTAGCCTTGAGTTTGCTGACTAACAAAGAACATCGGGAAAGACGCTGTTAGCCTTAGACAACCCACCTGCTTTGTCTGCCCAGCACTGAGAGAGCTCACTTCCTCAGTTTCCCTTTTCTGTCCCTTGGTCCATGGCCACGGTGGCTGTGGAGCAGCCGATATCTCCGAACCTATCTCTGTGCTTTGTTTCCTCTGAGCCACTCCTGTGGGGACCTGGTAGTTCTCCTTGGCCTCAGTTCACCTTTAAGAGCACCTGTGCTTGCCGGGGTGAGGGTGTCTGAGGACACCTACCTTTCAGGAGCTGGGGACTGAGAGTGCGCTCTCTCAGAGGGCATCAGAAGCCCAGTATTGGATAAAGGAAGGGCAGCCATGCTGGCAGGAGACTGTAATTCCCTGTTAGCAATCTCCTTGCTTCCTAAGCAGTTCCATAGATGCCCAGTTAGGTCTCTACGTTCCTCCATTACGCCACCTGATGTTCTGAGACAGGGACAATGACCTGCGGTAGTGAGGGATCATGGAAGAGGGAAGGCAAGGCCAGTGATGCTAAAGAGATGGACAGACTCCAGGAGAAACGGAACATTTAAGCCTGCCTGGTCACGTGTTCCCAGCAGTACGACACATCTGGGGAGACCCAGGATCCCTGGGTGCCCTTTGGCACTAGAGCCAAAGGTATTTGAGCACTTTTAGGAAATCTTTTTTAATTAAGTCCCTCCTACACACACACACACACACACACACACACATGGTAGGGGGGAAGAGGGGAGGAGGGGGGACAGACAGATAGACATAGACACACACGAAGACAGAGACAGACAGACAAACATAGAGACACATATACACACGCAGAGAGGCAGAGACGGAAACAGACATAAACACACACAGAGACAGATAGACATAGACACACAGAGAGACAGACAGACACAGAGAGAGACAAACAGGCATAGACATACATACAGACAGACATAGATACACACAGAGACATACAAACATAGACACAGACACACACAGTTAGAGAGGGAGACAGACAGACAGACGTAGACACACACAGTAATAGACATAGACACACACACAAAGAGAGACAGACAGACATAGTCACACAGATAGACAAATAGACGCACACACACACATGTGTGGGGGGTGGGGAGTTTCTCCCCAAATGTGAGCAGTATCTGCAGGTTATTTCTAGCCGTGGACCAAAGGCACAGAGAAAAATAAAGTGTAGGAGTTTTAGCCGAGGAGAGGTCGTGGAGATGCATCTGAGCAAGACGTTACAGAGGCGGGGTGGACGGGGGAGTGCAGGGTCTTGCACAAGGCCACCTGGCAGCTCATATCCACAGGGTTTGCACTACAGCAGAACCCAGCAATTGCTTCCTACCCTGCCCCCTCCTACTGTGATCTAGAGGAAAGTGAGGGGGCTGATTCTTGCCCTGTACCATCTGCAGCCAGCTGAGACTCCCAGGCAGATGGGACCTCGGTGCCCCCGGGAGGCAGAATTCTGAGATCTCGGCATATGGAGGGGTGGCTGTTTTAATTTTTGTAAAATGCACATCACATGAAATATGTCGTCTTAACCATTTCACAGGATACAGTCTGGTGGCTTTAGGTGCATTCAGTTTAGTCTGTGGCTGCTGCTCCCCATCATTTGCAAATCTCTTGCAAAATTAAGACTGTCCCCATTGTACTGTAGATCTGTTTCTCCTTTCCCCAGAAGTCAGCTATGTGTGTGCATATGCACGTGTGTGTATGTGTGTGTGTGTGTGTATGTGTGTGTGTGCACACACACGTGTGCAGGGGCCAGAGGACAGTATTCAGTGTCTATTATGCTACTTTGTTTTTAAAAGAGACATTTTTATTGTTTTTGGTTATTTGGATGTGTGCGCGCCTCTGCTTGTGAGTGTGTGAGTGTGAATCCAGGTGCTTACAGGGGCCACAGGTATAGGATCCGCCTGAAGCTGCCATTATAGGCTGTTGGGAGCCACCCAGTGTGGGTGCCGGGCACCGAACTCAGGTCCAGACCTGTGCTACCGTATTGTTTCCTCAAAATTTTTCATTTTATATTTATTAGTGTTTTGCATGTATGCCCTGTGCGGATGCCTGGTACCTATAGAAACCAGAAGAAAGCATTTCTATCTCCTAGAACCACCTCTGAGACTTCTGGGAACTGAACACATGTCCTCTGAAAGAGCAATAAGTGCCCTTAACCATTGGGTCCTCTTTCCAGGCCCCTGCCAAGCTTGTGTGTATGTGTGTGTGTGTGTTTAATATTATTTATTATATGAGTACACTGTAACTGTCTTCAGACACACCAAAAGAGAACACCAGATCTCATTACAGATGGTTGTGAGCCACCATGTGGTTGCTGAGATTTGAACTCAGGACCTCTGGAAGAGCAGTCAGTGCTTTTAACCACTGAGCCATCTCTCCAGCCCGTATGTGTGGCTTTTTTGAGGCAGGGTTTCTCTGTGTAGCCCTGGCTGTCCTGGAAGTCAGTCTGTAGACCAGGCTGGACTTGAACTCAGAGATCCGCTTGTCTCTGCCTCTAAGTGCTGGGATTACAAGTGTGAGCCGTCACTGCCAGGCTTTTAAATGGGCACTAGAACTAGAATTACAAATTCAGGGACTCATGTTTGCTCAGCAAATCATTTTCCACAGAGCCATCTCCAAGCCGGAGACGTTAACAAACACCTCTCACTGGGACCTGGAGTTAAGCGGATGGGCTGGGCTGTCTGGCTAGAGAGCCCAGCACTGAGGTTGTACATGCACAGTGCCACCTCCAGCATTTTACACGGGTGCTGGGGAATGAGCTCAGCTCTTCCTGCTTGCAAAGCCAACAGCCTTCTGCTGGTTTAGATTCCACCCGAGTGGACCAGGGAGCGTCCACCAGGTTTGGCCGTCCTAAAACCCGCATCCTTTCTGTGGGGCGGCCTTTTATTCTGTGACACGGGGTCCATGGACCGAGAACTGGCAGTAATAGTGCAGAGGCGTCGGGAGTGTTCACACTGGGACCGTGCAGCTCCGGGAGCCACCTCAGGCTGGAGACTGACAGGCTGGTGGGTTTTCGATTCAAGCCAACCACTTAGTGTGAGATGGCCCATAAGAGTGCACTTGAATTACAGGCCAAAAACCTACAACCCCCTAGAGTAGCCTGACCTTTCTGCTCCCAGGTGCCTTTGGGATCAATGAATGACTCTCTGCTTGCTTCCCCTGGGGGCATTTAGCTGGAGGTGGAAACCTGCTCTCTAGGGCAAGGCAGCTGCAGCTTCTCACCCCCTCCTTCCTGGAAAAGACGCAAGGGGACCCGCTTGGCTCCTTCTCCCCATCCTTCCAGCCGCATACAGGATTCTGGTACCCAAGGGCTAAGAGGATGCTAGTTGCCTTCAGAAGTTTGGGCTCCATTACATGTTGCTTTCCCCCCTGAGCTAAACTAGAATGTTCTGCTGGATGAAGCTCCCACCCCTAAACCCCTAAAGTGAGCGAGAGAGAGAGAGAGAGAGAGAGAGAGAGAGAGAGAGAGAGAGAGAGAGAGAGAAAGGGGACAGCTACTGGAGCTTTGGCTCCAAAGTTGTCACTGTAACCAAAAGAAAAAGGCAGAGTTGAGGAGCCTTTTGACCCCCAGGATTCTGAGCATCTTCTGTTTGGAGCTCTAGCGAATTATATATATAAGAACACGGAGGGACTGGAGGAATGGTTCGAATCCCAGCACACATGTAAGAAGAGATGCTTAACATCTCAGCAGAGGTGGTACACGCCCTTAGTCCGAGCACTTTGGGAGGCAGGAGGAGCTCTGTGAGTTCGAAGCCTGCTGGTTCACAGAGCAGGTTTCAGGACAGCCAGGGCTACACAGAAAATCCCTATCTCAAAAAACAAAAGCAATTAAAAAACAAACCTAGAAGGTCAGGTGTGGTACCATACATCTTAAACTCAGCCCTGGGAAGGCAGAGGCAGGTGGGTCTCTGGGAATTCAAGGCTAGTCTGGTTAGAGTTTCAGGCCAGCCAAGGCTACCTACGTAAGTGAGAGCCCGTCTCAACCAAACCAAACCAAAAACAAGGAAATCCAGGGAGAGGGTGGCACATGTTGCCTGGAAACAAGCAGACAGATGAGGGGAGACGTGACAGTCACTTCATACGTGTAGGTAACTGAACCTAGACACACCTGTGACTCATATTTTAGAACTGTCTTCGTTTTCCAAGAGCCAGATTCCCACCAGGGGGAAGCAGTTGGTAACCCCCTTTCTCCAATCTGCCAGATGCAAGGGCCAGCACAAGGGTCCCTGGGTCCCTTCGTCTGGTTCTCTGCTGAGTTAGACCAAGAGAAGGACTGGCACCTGCCTCCTTCTCCCCAGGTGGAGCTCCGCGGCAGTGAGGCTCCTCTAGGGTTGTTGGCCTTACTAGAGGGGTTTAGGGCTGGGGAGAAGGGTGCAGCAGAGACGCCCTACAGAGCAGAGGTTTAACACTGACAAACACCGCCGAGTAGTTCATGAACTCTATGAACTGCTTTAGGATGCCCATTCCCCATCACTGCCCATTCCCCATCACTGCCCATTCCCCATCACGGGTTGGCCCAGGAGGCATCCTTGCCTTAGAAACCTGTGTTCTGTGATACCTGGGGGGGGGGGTGTGGAAAAATGGCCCCCAGATAGCAGGAGGCACAGGGCAGAGGCCATGAGACCAGATTAAAGGTTTTTAATCAAAGGGATAAGGTCATTAGGGCCTTGCTCTCCTGGCTCCACAGTAGTTTCTGGTATTATGGGGGACATGGTTGGGAGACAGCTCAGGTTGCTGGCCAGGCTTTTCTTGTCACCGTGTTCTGTAGGGACCACTGTATCCATCCACAGCCCCAGTCCTGACATCTTTTCTTTCTGGTCCTGTGGGCAGGTGCCATTTATACCGTGAAAAGGGGCCATAGAGGGTGGCTTGTCCAGAACACAGTGTGCACCGGCTCCTCCCCCAGCCTGGGCCGGGATGTGCTGAGCACGCACAACACAACAGTACAGTGGATTCTGGGCTGGTACTTTTCCACCTGGCTTGAATTATCGCAGAGAGCCTGAGATGCAACCGAGCAATGGATCCGTCATGGTCCCGTGTCTTTAATGAGTCTGCCCTTGTCAGAACCCATCACCTCCCTGGCCCAAGGTTGCTTGAGGTGTGAGCTCCCAGGAGGGAGGCCTTGGGGCCTTTTTTTCTTTTCCTGTTCCTGCAAGCAGCCAAGAGCCTGAGGCAAAAGGTGGGACACCCACTAAAAGGCCACTTTGCACCCCTAGAGCTGAGAGCTTCCTAAAGACAAGGACTCTTCGAATTCTAGGCTTGTTTGGACTTGGTCCTCCTTGTTCTAGGTTTGTCAGCTCCCAACAGCTGAACCTGATGCTGTTCTATCTGCTCCAGTGCCCTGTCCCACCCCAGACCACTCATGCTTCCGGGGACCTTCATAATCCAAGGACCACAGGTCTCCTGGGGCACAGGGCCTGGCACCCCATAATATCCTACAAAATGTGTATTAAAGGGAAAGACATGGGGGGTCATCACTGTCCCCCATGTTATTTTGGCCCTGGGCTTTCTTTCTCTGGCCTAATGTAAGGAGAAGAAATGCTGCCCACTTGCGCTCTGACCCTGCGGCTCAGTGCAGACTTACTAAATGCTAAAGTATGGAGGGGAGAAGCCAGGGGGCTTCCCAGTCAGTTCCCCAGGGGCCTGGTGGGAAGTGATGGTTTTATAGACAGGGAGTTGGATGCTTAACAGTGCTGGGATTGGCAGCTGTGGCTACTGTGCCAAGGCTTGGAGCCTTCTCCAGGGAGAGCCCCGACCAGATGGTTGTTCTAGAAGAAGCTACAAGGCCATGGGCGTGTCCTTCAGGCTCCCATAAGATGACTGACAGCCTCCTGATCCAACAGAGGATCTCCATTCCTTACTGACCCAGCCATAGCTTCTTGGTCACTGGAGGCAGCTGTCCCGGGAGCAGGGCTTTGTGTTGTGAAGTGCCAGGCACAGGCAGGCCTCTGGTCCCAGGGGCCTCAGTACGATGGCTGGCTGGAGCAGGAAGGGGCTCCCCAGGGGCCTGCAAGAACTGGGTCGGCTGTGACATTTGGGATCCTTGGCACTGAGTGAACCCTGAAGGGCCTCGGAAGGCTTTGGCTCACATTCATGGTACTCTGAACACCAGACTTGCTCTCCAAGCAAACTCAGGCTTGCAGGAATAACGGAAGTCCCCTTCCTCCTGGCAGGTGACCCAGGCCAGGTCACTGCTGGGCAAAGAAGCCCGGTGGACTTAGGTCCCCCATCCCCTATGGGGGTACCCATGTGCAGGGAAGTCCATATAACTGCATGGGGCCACCCCATCCGATTCCTCTCTGAGAGTGGGCTCTCACCACCCTGCCCTTGGGCAGTCTCCCCTTGCTTTCTCCCCTGGGCTGTGGGAACTGGGTGGGTGCAGGGCTGGCTGGGAAGGTGGGCGTCCTGGTGCTCAGACTCTGATGGGCTCTTCTCTCAGTAACTTAGGGGTGCCGCCAGGCCGGGGGAACTGCCCACTCACTGTACCTCTGCCTTTTGACCTCATCTACACGGACTATCATGGCCTGCAGCAGATGAAACAGCACATGGGGCTGTCCTTCAAGAAGTACCGGTGAGAGGCCCATGGGACCACAGCTCCTCCCCCATGCCTTTCCTCCTGCCAGCTAGCCCAGGGTAGACCCAGATCCAGAGACTGCTGGGACCACAGCTCCTCCCCCATGCCTTTCCTCCTGCCAGCTAGCCCAGGGTAGACCCAGATCCAGAGACTGCTGGGACCACAGCTCCTCCCCCATGCCTTTCCTTCTGCCAGCTAGCCCAGGGTAGACCCAGATCCAGAGACTACTGGGACCACAGCTCCTCCCACAGGCCTTCCCTCCTGCTAGCTAGCCCAGGGTAGACCCAGATCCAGAGACTGCTGGGACCACAGTTCCTCCCCCATGCCTTCTCTCCTGCTAGCTAGCCCAGGGTAGACCCAGATCCAGGGACTACTGGGACCACAGCTCCTCCCCCATGCCTTCCCTCTGCCAGCTAGCCCAGGATTGACCCAGACCTAGGGACTACTGGGACCACAGCTCCTCCCCCATGCCTTCCCTCCAGCTAGCTAGCCCAGGGTAGACCCAGATCCAGGGACTATTGGGACCACAGCTCCTCCCCCATGCCTTTCCTCTGCCAGCTAGCCCAGGGTAGACCCAGATCCAGAGACTGCTGGGACCACAGCTCCTCCCCCATGCCTTCTCTCCTGCTAGCTAGCCCAGGGTAGACCCAGATCCAGAGACTACTGGGACCACAGCTCCTCCCCCATGCCTTCCCTCTGCCAGCTAGCCCAGGATTGACCCAGACCTAGGGACTACTGGGACCACAGCTCCTCCCTTATGCCTTCCCTCCAGCTAGCTAGCCCAGGGTAGACCCAGATCCAGGGACTATTGGGACCACAGCTCCTCCCCCATGCCTTTCCTCTGCCAGCTAGCCCAGGATAGACCCAGATCCAGGGACTACTGGGATCACAGCTCCTTCCCCACTCCCCCTCCTGCCAGCTAGCCCAGAGTAGAACAGTGCATGGCCCTCTTCCTCCTGTCCCAGCCTTCTCTTCCCTCTCCAAACCACTTCCATCCCAGACAAATCACTGGCCACCCTTTAGAGTCCGCCATGGCTCTCCCAGATGGGGGCTGAAGCCTGGTAGGATGGGAGGTGACCTGGATGGAGGGCCTGAGGCATCCCAGGGGATGAGAAGGGTGGGAAAGAACCCCTTGTGGTCAAGATGTCCCCCATAGAACCTGGAGTGGGGCTGTCAGTCTTACCCCGGTGGCCCAGGATCTAAGGCAAGAGCTTTGCAGCCAGTAACACTGGTTTCGTTTAGCACCAAGAGCTCTGCAGTTCAAGCCTGTGCTCTAATGCCATCAACAGCGTGATTTTATTAGAGGGAGGTGACAGCCAGCTTTATTGCTTTTGTTATTAATGTGTGCTGTCTGCACATTGCCATCTTGCCTGCCCCACCCCCTCCCTGCGGGAATCAGGAATCCTGCCAACCTCAGCACTCTGCAAAATTCTGGGTCACCCAGAAGAATGCTGGGCCCTGCCAGCTTTGCGTGTGTGGTGGGGGTGTCTGAGTGTCAGCACCTTTCTTCAGGAGCCACTCAGGGTAGGATGGGCAGGTAGAGTTTCTGCAGCCATGGTCTCAGAGTGGCCTGGCCCCGGGTTAGCAGATTCTGTCAGAGCTCTAGGGTTTAGACTACAAGCTTTAGGGGTGGGGGTGGGGGAACAGTGAAGGAGGGAAGCCAGTGATTGGAACTTCTTTTGAGCCCTGGCTAGGAGGGACCCCCTTTGCAGAGAAGGCTTGGGGCAGTCTCCCAAGCTCAGCTGCCTAGGACCCCACCCATAAACACTGTTCTTCCCAACAACGCACAGCTTACAAATAACAGTAGACAAGGAGCCCCTCACCCCTTCAGATACCATCTCTCTTCCTAGCCTTACTCCAATGGAGATGATGGAGTGGCTTCTGGATTCCAACCAGGGGCCCTGCAGGCATCAAGAGAGGCTGCCGCTATTCCCGTTGGGGAAGCTGGCACAGAGAGGGTGCAGCACACACAGCAAGGCGGTGCCTAGGTGACAACATTGTCCAAGTACTTCCCTGACCTAGCCACAGCACCGCCACAGGGGCACCCCCTAACCCAGGGACACACAGAAGGGTGTGACCTCAGTGCTGGTTCACTCTTGGGGAGGACAGGTGCAGAATCCGAGTCATCGACACCTTTGGGACGGAGCCAGCGTACAATCATGAGGAGTACGCCACGCTGCACGGATACCGGACCAACTGGGGTTACTGGAACCTCAACCCCAAGCAGTTCATGACCATGTTCCGTGAGTGCTACTGGGAGAGAAGGGGGTGCCCTGTATGTGCAGGGGTGTGTACCCCTATGTGTGCAGGAATGGGTCTCTGCATGTGTGCAGGGGTGGGTCTCTCCATGTGTGCAGGGGTGGGTCTCCTTCCTCCTGGGCCAATGGAATGAACTTAAGAAGCACCTACCATCCCCTTGGGTAGAGAGAAGCAGGCATCACAGAGATTCTAGAAGGTGTGTCCAGGGCTACTAATGACTCAAGGCTGGGAGCTCTCAGAAGCACATGGCTAAGAGCAGGGGCCCAGTGGCCTTCCAGAAGCTTCCAGGACCAACCAGAGAAGTTGGAAGCAGGGTGGGGCAAATAAACATGGGTCTTTCTATGCAAAGGGATGATAATTAAGCAGATGGATGAGTCTGAAGGTTCTGGGAGCTTAGTTAAGCTCCAACACTGGGGTGAACCTGAAGGAAGGGAACTCCTTGGGAGCAGAGTATCGGCCATTTGTAGCTTGTTTTTTATTTCTAGTGCTGGGGATCACACCTCAGGCCTTATGCGTGTGAGGCTAGCTTACACCCCCAGACTCCCCACTTTGAAAAACTTGAGAAGGCTCTCAATATGTACCCCAGTCTGGCTTTGTACTTCCACCTCAGCCTCCCAAGTGCTGGGGTTTCAATCATGTGTGGTTCTTGGTTAAAGGTCTGTCTGGTGTCATTGAGCTTTTGGGGCATGACAGTGGGGCACACACATGCCAGGGAAAGTCATGTGGGGACATGTGGGGACGTCGGGGGACAACTTGCAGGAATCAGTTCTTTCCTTCTGTCATGTGATTCCCTACAATTGAACTCGGGTTGTCAGGCTTGGTCACAGGCACCTCCTCCACCCTGAGCCATCTCGATGGCCCTCAGCTGTGAGCAGAGCAGCGTCGTCTTAAGGATCTAATTTGTGGTACTTCAGAGGCTCTGGGCCAGAAAGCCAGATAAGCCATCTCGTTAGAATTTCCTCTAAATTAAGAGCTGAGCTGTTCCTCGCCGTTCCCAGAGACTTGCGGAGGATACAATCTTCATCTGAGGCGTCAAAGTTGACATTTCTGTCAGCAGCTTGGATTCAGGCCGCGCTGGGCAGAGATGCGGCATCAGAGTCACTGAGTGACAGCCTCATTAGCTTCCATAAGGGTGGGACAATTCCTGCGGCCCACGGAGTCTAGAGAAGGAACACTGAGGTCCAGAGAGTTACCGCGACCTGTCTAGGGACATGCAGCTCTGGGGAACGCACTCTTTGCTGGGGAGCCAATTTAGAAGTTCTGTGAGACCCAGAAGGGAGTGCGGTTCTGGCGCAATGTGTCACGAGAATAAAGTCCGGAGGGAAAAGATATCAAGGGGAGGGGAGGGGACCTGAGGTAGAGAAACAAAACCTATAGAAATTGAGTCTTGGGTCATGACCCACAAAAAGGAAGTTCAGATTTGATAAGAGAGACCCCAGGGACTGGGTATATGGCACTGTTTGGCTGGAGAAGAAACTTTGCAGGCAGAATGACTGTAGATGGCCGGAGGGTTGGAGGTCGGTGAGGGAACAGAAAATAGGCTAAGAGGCTTCTGCCAGAACCTAATAAGCAAGCACTCAGGTAGCAGAGGCTGGAGGATCTCTGTGAGTTCGGGGCCATCCTGGTCTACAGAGCAAATTCCAGGACAGCCAGGGCTACACAGAAAAACCCTGTCTCAAAAAAAGAAGGACTTTCTAACAAAGGTTACCAAGATGAATTACCAAGTAAAAGAGCTTGTCACCAAGCCTAACCACCTGAGATCCATCCCTGGCACTCACAGCGTGGAAGGAAAGAACCAACTCTCACAAACTGACCTCCACATATGCACCATAGCACACAAGTACACACACACACACACACACACACACACACACACGCACGCATGCACGCACGCACGCACGCACGCATGCACGCACGCACGCACGCATGCACACATATGCACACACAGTTAATTAATTAATTAATGCTAAAAATATTTTTAAAAATTATTTGTGAGAAAAGGAAGACTTGTCCCAAGGTAGAGCTCATTGAATATGAAGTTACAGATGTGGCAAACTCCTATTCATCCTCCCGAACCCCAATCAAATGTTCCGTCTACTTTCCCCACTGCTTATGCTCTTCCCTCCTCCTTCAGTTTTGTGTGTGTGTGTGTGTGTGTGTGTGTGTGTGTGTTTTGAGACAGGGTCTTAGATAGCCCAGGCTGGCTCTCTTTCCCTCTCCTGGCCTAACCTTCATCTGCCCTGAGCCTTTTGCCTAATTGTCCCAGTTGTTTTGTTTTGTTTTTTTTTTTAATTGGCCACCTCCCTTTCTTGTCCATTCACACTGACTGATTCAGATAATTATATTCTAAATCTGTCCCTTCTGGTGGAGGCCAAGGCAGGCCTGATGTGTCCTCAGCTGCTGAGGAGAGGGAAGTAGTCAGCCCAGCTAGAGGTGGACAGGAGGCAGCCAGGCATTCATCCATCCATCCATCCATCCATCTGTCCGTTCATCCATCCATCCATCCATCCATCCATCCATTTATCCATCCATCCAGAGTTTCTGGTGGCTTCTGTGCTGTGGGGTGCTTCTAAAGTGGAGAATTTCCTGGGAGACAATAAAACTACCCACAAAGAGAGGGCTCTGGACCTTGGGGCAGGGCTCTGCCTCACCTCCGGAAGCCAAGAGCAGTCAGCCAGCCCAGACCCACGTGCATTCCCAGGCATTGTGACAGGAGGCATCAGGACCTGGGCACACAGGAAGGCAGGTCCTTGATTCCAGGTCCCAGGACCTCCCAGGACTGCCACCAGAGCTGGTTGAGCCCAAGGCAGTTGAACAAGAGCAAAGGCAGGAGACTTCTCCTGTGGGCAGGTTTGCCCACACCTGACCCTCGGACCGTGGTTGTGTTCTGTGTCACAACCCGGCTGTTGCAGGATGGGAAATCTCATTAACTAAAAACCAACACAGAACAAAACTTTAAAAACAGGTTGAATTTTAAAAAACATTCATCAAATAAGGAGAGATTCCCCCCATTTTGATTATATAATCTTTTAGGTAAATCGTGTGTATTGGGTAATCTTTTAACCAGAATGCAAAAAAAAAAAAAAAAAAAAAAAAAAGGAAGAAAAAAAGGAAAGAAAAGAAAAAAAAAAGATGCTTTTCTGGAAAAAAAAATCTAAGCAAAACAAATAAATAATTAAAAAGAAATAAAACTCACTTTGTCCCCAAGGGACAGGGAGGAGGTTGGGCCCTGCCCTGTCTGGGCTGGGTTCTGGTAGAGAATTAGCAGACATTTATTTTAATTCTCCATTGTGTTCTCTACAGAAAACCAGCTTGGAGTGGGGGAGGGGAAGGCTGGCAGACCCCAGAGAGGCTCGTGGGGGGCAGATGATGGGGGTGGGGACCATGCAGGATTTTATATCCACAGCAGCTATACAGGAACAGTGAAGGTGCTCTGGCTGAGACCGCTCAGGAGGAGCTGGGGACAGGGTGAGAGGGAGCTTGGCCTGTGGGGTCTCGGGCAGGTCTAGGAAGCTGACGGGACCCAAGTCGGAAAGGATTGTTCTAGAGTCTGCCAAGACAGCTTTGGAAACAGCTGTCAGTATCCGGGGGGGGGGGGATGATCTAGGTGGAGACCCCTGTGCAGTGATCTGTGCCGCCTGAGAGAAAAGAGCCAAGGTGGAGACGGTGCTCTAGAGAAGAGTCTGAGCAGGGAAAGGAGTTCCGGCCGGGTTACCTCAGGGTCAAGCCATCTGCAGACATACTGGAGAGCCAGGTGGCCCTGGAGGGTCCCTGCTCCCAGCTCTAGGGCACTCTCTAGTCCAAGCTAGCCCACCCATGGGAGCTCTCCCCACATGCTCAGCTGAGACTCCAGGGAGAGGCACGTGAAGGGCCCAGGGCTTCTGCCTGGATGTTTGACAACCCCTTCTTCCCCTTTTGTGTCTGGGCTGTAGCTCACACCCCAGACAACTCCTTCATGGGCTTCGTGTCCGAGGAGCTCAATGAGACGGAAAAGCAGCTCATCAAAGACGGCAAAGCCAGCAACATGGCGGTGGCGTACGGCAAGGAGGCGAGTATCTGGAAGGTGAGCCCCAGCGAGCCCGCTGCCAGCCACGCCACCGGCTCCAAAGCAGGCCATACTTGCTGCGTGTGGGCCACGCCCACACCAGTGCTGACAAAGCCAGTGTACCTGCTCTGCCTATGGCCACAGGCCACAGCTATTCTGCCACAAGGTTCTGGTGTCGATCACATCCACAACCGTGAGGGCTCCAGCCACACAATGGAAGGCTTGCCTAACCCAGTTCGAGTCTCTGTATTATTGCAAACAGTCCCTAAAGAGATGGCAAACCCCTACACTGTTCCCAGCAACCTGGACGGTTGCCCTGTGGGGGACTCTCATGAAACCCTCCAGCCTCATCTCTAGGAACTAATAAGTGATGCAAACCCCACAGGCAGGCTTTAGGCTGAGCTAAAGTGGAACTTGATGGGATGAGAGGCAGGGGTGGGGCTTAGAAATTAAGATGCCATCTTCCAGTTTGGGTCCCCCGTCCTGGGAAACTTCTGAGGGTGGTGCCTGCCTCTGGTCACTAACCTGCTCTCTCTGTTCCCTATGCTCCGTGGCGACGAGGCAGCTCCAGGTACGGACCAGAGGCCTCCACGTGCGCGCCTTTGCCTCACTGCAGCAGTGGCTGCCCCATGGGGTCTCCCTGATGATGTGCCCTTGACTCTAACACTAGCTCCATGGAGGTACCAGGGGGAGGAGGGGAGGGCGAGGGGACACAGGGTCCACGGAGCAGTCTTCCCTGGGTCTCTCCCTGTAAGAGTTCCCTGAGTATGACCACAGACAAGGCTGAGGGTGGGCGGGACAGAAGACAGTCACAGGCAGATGGTACGAAGGCATGGATGGGTTGGGGGTGTGTGTGGCTCAGTTGGTACAAGGTCATCCCAGGTACACAGTCATCATCCTGAGTCAAGCTTGTGACATGGTGATTCTCATGACATATTTGGTACAATTAGATCAGATGTCACAGGATTATAGTGACCGGACAAGAGCCTCAGGGTCTCAGGAACTGGCCAGGCTGAGGTACATGATCCCTTGGTAACATGATGTTTAGTCTTCTCACCGAGTCGGCCACAGGCTCGGGCTGGCTACAAATGTCTGGAGGGGGGAGGGTGGCCTACACGGTCTTCCTATATAGCCCAGTGACTGTGTCTTTAGCTCATGGTCTACCTAGTTTCAAGGGACACCAAGGACTGGCTTTATTGCCAGCCACTGGAACTGCCTCAGGTCGGTTCCTGCTGAGGAAGGAGGAGGTCTAGCACACTGAGGTAATAGCAGAGGCTAGCCTTTGTGCTGTTAACTCCAGGCTCTGCTGAGGGCTCACCATGCTATCGGACCTGTTTTATAGATGGGGAAAGTGAGGCCCAGCAGGCTAGAGTGTGAACTCACATCTAGTCGGTGGCCGAGAGAGTACTTAGCCACAAATGAGCTGAGCTCAGAGCTGAGCTGCTAAACTCCCAGCTCGGCGCTGCCTTCCCAGCGTAACCTGGCTTGTGGTGTGGCAGCCTAAAGAAGGGGACTGAAGTCTGGCCAGATGAAAGTCCATCCGGCTATGGGGACAGCCTAGATCAACCCTATTCAGCCAGACACCTCAAAAAGCAAACAAAAAAAGCTTCTGCTCAGTGTCTGCAACTGGGACAGGTGCCAGGGAAACCCTGGGGCCTCCGTCACCCTCGTCTTGTGCAGAAGCTAGCGTGTTCGGGATTTCTCATTCACGCGTACGTGCGTGCGAAGCAGGCAAGTCGCCTGTCATGTCTTGGTTTTCAGGAGGCTATGGTTTTGGGGCAGTTTGATTATAGAGCTTATAAGGGGCTAAGAGACAGGGTTTGGGGTTCAAGAGGCTGGGGACAAGCCCCAAAGAAAGTATAACACACAACCCAGACAGTCAAGTGGCAGGCAGAGGACACATGGCATAGTGTGACATGAACCCAGAGTTATCACAGCCCTCTGAGATATCACAACCAAGACTGAGTAACATGGAGGAGCACAAATGCACTACAGATGAGTGTGTGTGAGTGTGTGTATGCATGTGGTGTGAATGTGTGTGTATGTGTGAGCGTATGTGTGTGAGAGTGGGTATGCATAAGAGTGTGCATGTGAGTGTGTGCACAAGTGTGAGTGTGGTGTGTGAGTGTATGTGTAAATGTGTGTGACTATGTGAGTATGTGTAAATGTGAGTATATTGTGTATGTATGTGTGTGTTAGTGTATGTGTGAGTGTGTATGTATGTGATGATGTGTAGTGTGAGTGGTGTATGTGAGAATGTGTGTGTTGACTGTGTGTGTGTGTCCTTGTGAGGTCAGAGGACAACCTTCAGTGATCAGATCATCCTTCTGCCCTGAGTGTCCCGTGAATTGAACACAAGTCAGAGGCTTAACTGCAAGCACCCTGACCCACTGAGCTATCTTGCTGGCCCAGCGTTCATTCATGTGTTAACACCTCCCTTGTCTTGTCTGACTTTCACCGGTAGTGGTAAAGTGAGCAGCCTGCATCCTTGCCTTACTGGGCCTAGTGTAAGTGAACACTTTTCCTTTTTCTTGTGTGACAAGAGACCCTGATCCTGTTTTCATTTCATTTAGCTCCAGTCTGCTGGTTTGTACGCGGTACACAGTCGGGAATTAGCTAACATTTATCGATTTTTTACTGAGCCTGTTTTATTTTTTTTTAACTTCCTTTTTACATTTACTTATTTCCTAGAGGTCAGAGGACAATATGGATTCCTGGACTTGAAATCGGGTCAACCGTGGTTGTCAGGCACATAAAAAATAAAAAGCACACACACACACACACACACACACACACACACACACACACACACACACACGATATTTCTTTGGCCCTCTGGACTCTGTTCACAAATGTTAGATCACCGCTGCTTCCTCCTCTCTTCCTTTTCTTTTTTACATTAGTCTTTTTTTCTTGTTATTTTTAGACACAATCTCACCGCCCTGGCTGTCTTTGAGCTCCCTAAGCAAACCAGATTGGCCATGAACTCACAGTGATCCACCTGCCTCTGTCTCCCAGGCGCTGGGATTAGAGTCCTGCACCACCAACTCTGGTTCTTTTTGCTTTAGTTTTAAGGGAAGCTTTGTTGGTCTTTCTGAAGACGGGGTCTTGCTGTGTGGCCCAAGGTTCCTTGAAATTACCCTGGAGCTCAGATCATCCTTGTGGTAATTCTGTCTCAGCTTCTGGGGTGTTGGGATTACAGGTGTGCACCTGGCTTGCCTGGATTTGAATAAAACCCAGAAGCCTTCTTTTGCAGACTTTGCTGCTGGCGCTGTAGCGAAAAAGTTTCTTTCTCCAAAGCCAAGGCTGTCCCCTGGCACCTCTGCTGGGTCCGTAGTCTTAGTTTTCGCCTTTGAGTCTGTGATCCATTACAGTTGACAGTGCAATATAATGGGACGTGCCGAGTCACGTTCTCTCAATTCCGTGCTGCCCCACTGGGTCCCCGGCTCGGGCTCTCTCTCTCTCCTTTTCTTTGCATATGGATGACAAATACCCTCGACTGTCAAAAAGTCAACCTTCCTCCTCAAAAACATACTCTGTTTTCAGCAATGAGGACTGAGTGTGGGATCTGTCTGGACTCAGATGCTCCCTCCCGATGATGTCATCCTGGTGTCTGTCCAACGCTATCCTTGTCCCTCCTGCCACACATAGACCCAGGGTCAGGCGCTCTGTCTGCCAATGCTGTTTTGTTCATTCTAGGTCCTCAGCATTTCCAAATGGATCTTAGCCCCACCCTGTCCATTTCTGTAACAAAGCCTTCTGGGTTTTCAGGAGGATTTTTCTGGTTGCCTTGATTTTTTTAAATGTATTCTGGAAAATAAATATGAAATAAAAAATCATAAAAATAATTTAAAGTCAAACCTGAAGCCGTTTTCTCCCAGAGAGGATTAGATTCAAGTCCCAGATCACCTTAACCAATCATAGCAAGTGACACCGCTCAGGTCAGAAGTGAGTGCTACCCTGGCTCATTCACATCCTTCAGCTAACATCCTATGTCTGCAGTCCAGAACTTCCTCCATCTTCTTCCTTCCCTGGGGAAAGGAAGGGTGCATGGATGAGTGGACAGAAGGACAGATGGACAGGGAACAGACAGACAGATGGGTAGGGACATAGATGGATAAGTGGATGGGGAGATGAGGTTGGCAGGTGGATGAATGGTTGGGAAGATGGATGTGTGGGTAAATGGGTAGAAAGGTGGATGGTTAAGTGGGTTCATGTACTTATGTGTAGATGGGCAGGTAGAAGGATGGATGGATGGATGGATGGATGGATGGATGGATGGATGTACAGCGTGTATGTAGACAGGTGAATGGTTGGATTGACAGGTGGGTAGGTTGATGTATGAGAGGGTTGCAGAGAACCCAGGGGTCTTCAGGACACTCAGGTTTACAGATGGATTTAAGTATTGGGTCTCCTTGGCCTTCTTTGGGAAACTCGGTTCCATGGCTAGAACCAACCCAACCCTAATGCCTCTGGTTTAGTTCAAGCCCTGCAACTCACAGATGGAAAGTATAAGGGCCAGAGAGGAGAGGGACTGCCCAAGTCTACACAGCAAGTTAATAGTCACCCCAGGATGAGACCCTGTCTTCTGAGCCCAGAGAAGGGCCTGGACCTTTGCCTTCTGTGTGTGAGGGGAGGGTCTGTCATCATCTCCTCTTCCTACAGGGCAAAGAGAAGTTCCTGACCATCCTCAACAAGTACATGGAGATCCACGGCACCGTGTACTATGAGAGCCAGCGGCCACCCGAGGTCCCTGCCTTCGTGAAGAACCACGGCCTTCTGCCACAGCCTGAGTTCCAGCAGCTGCTACGTAAGGCCAAGGTGAGGCTCTGGTCACTGTCCTACCCCTGCAGGCCACAGCCCTGGATGACGGGCATCTACCAGGCCAGATATCTCCATGCGCTCTGCCATCCAGGATCCTGGCAGACACTCACTCGGTCCAGAAGGCCGGGAGGCCCTTCATTGGGAGGACTAGGGAAGGGAGCTCTTCCCTCTCAGTTTCAGCAGAGTCCTAGGGCTGGCCAGAATGTAAAAGCTGTTCAGGGCAGTCACACAGGCTGAGGGTATCCCGGCTGGCTCTCCACAGGGCCCTTAGTTCCCCACTGGCCTCTATACTGGGAATGACCCTGAGATGTCATCTGAGGCTGGAAAGCCTCCCCCTAGCATCTAGGCCCTCTCTGGTCTTTCTTTAGGTCTCTTAGATGTGTGTGTGTGTGTGTGTGTGTGTGTGTGTGTGTGTGTGTGTGCATGTGTTGGGAGCAGGCAGGGTGAGGTAACCCCACAGAGCGGCCCTGGGCTCAGAATTACTCATTAAGAACCTTCCTGGAACCAGTATATGGTTCAGTTATGGAATGAATGTTTAGGCAGCCTGGGATAGTCAAGGTGGGAACACTTGTTCCTCTCTTCCCTCCCCAGAAGCAAAGTTTGACAGAGCAAAGAGAGGCTGTTTATAAAATGGGTAGACTGAGGCCCAGGGAGGGGAAAAGCTGTTCATGGCCCACAGTGGTCTATCTGTCTGCATTGCCCCCGAGACCTATGAATGTCGAGGCCATCCTTATCTCTGGCTTCTGGAGTCCTGGAAAGAGGTGGCTCAGCCTCCCTGACCATTGGCCCAACTCACCCCATCCAGGTTTTGCTTTGCTTTAACATTGATTTGTTTGGGTGGGGAGCTGGATCCGATGCGTGCACTGCAAGGTCAGAGAACAACTTCTGGGAGTTGGCTTTCTTCTTTGACCATGTGCATTCTGGGTGTCATAAGTGGCTCTGGGGTCCCAAGAAAACGACCACAGAGTCCAAAGTGTTTCATGAGGGGTGTTGAGTTTTGCTTCTGCAGACGAGAGCATAGCCATGGAAGCAGTGCACGGGGCTTCGGATGCAGACGGGTCCTGTGCCGAAGTCCCAGCAGTCAGGGCTCAGCCTCACGCTCTTACACGATTAGCTAGCCCCGTGCAGCTGGTCAGCAAAGTGCCACTTTTGAGAGCAGGATGCAATCCTCAATCCTCAACACAAAACCTTAGAAAACCCTGACTGGAGGAGGGACTCTTGCCACGTGGTGTCTTCGCTAATCTCTTTCCACGGAAAACTTTCTTCGCCTCATTTAACCCACTGATAAAAGGAAAGAAAAATAAACTAGCATTTTTTATGCTTCTACATTTCTCACATGGAGGTTGAGCTTGGGTCACCGGGCACGGTGGCAAGCACCTCTGCCCACTGGGCCATCCTGCCTGTCCTCTGCTTTCAGCTCTTTATAGGGTTCGGATTCCCCTATGAGGGCCCAGCACCGCTGGAGGCCATTGCCAATGGCTGCATCTTCCTGCAGTCCAGATTCAGCCCACCCCACAGCTCCCTCAACCACGAGTTCTTCCGGGGCAAGCCCACGTCCAGGGAGGTGAGCAGAAAAGCCCTGGCCCCCACCTGGGAGTCCGAGAAGCGGGGTGCCTACAGGTCCCAGAAGGGGAAACTGAGCCTTGGGGTGCAGAGAGGGAAGGGACCTAGGTGGGTGCTTGAGCCCAGCCCAGCTGCAGGCTGAAGCAGTCGTCTGTTGGCCCTGGGCAGGTGTTCTCCCAGCATCCCTATGCAGAGAACTTTATTGGCAAGCCTCACGTGTGGACCGTGGACTATAACAACTCCGATGAGTTTGAAGCAGCCATTAAGGCCATCATGAACACCCAGGTGAGCCTCTGACTGTCATACTGTGGGTCTTGCCTATACTTAAGAAACTTCCTAGAGAACCCACTCAGGCATGCAGGGCTAGCTTGGAAAGGCATTGACCCACATGGACTAAGAAGGGACACATGGTTCCCCACTTCCCAGCTTGGTGTGTGGGTATGGGAAGATGGTGCCTCTCTGCAGGGAACACCCTGCGCTCCCTTGACCTGGCTACTGTGGATCAGACGTCACTTAGCACCTTAGGGGGCCAGGCCCTATGAGCACCCTTGGCATGAGTCAGGAACTAAGCAGGTGTGCTGAGGGTGCACCCCACCACGGGTCTGGGCGGGGCTTCAGCCTCCAGGTAGCTAACCACACACAGCTGTGCTGGGGACGCTGGCTTGCTTCAAGTTCTAGCCCAGCAGGCCTGGCTGGGGCTCAGCCCGTGTGCCTTGCATTGCTGAGCACTGGTCCAGGAACTCCCTATTGAACACCGAGAGCACAGCACCGGGGTCCTTCAGCAAGTGTGGGAGGCCCGGTGTGTGCCTGTGAGAGATGAAGGCGAGGGGCGGGGCGAGGGGAGGTTTGTAGATACAGTCACAGCTTCCGGTCAGCTCGGCAGGTCATTCCAAGAAAACTTACTCTCTCGAGGTTTTAAAAAGTATTTATTTTATTATTTCTATTTCTAGGTGTGTGTGTGTGTGTGTGTGTGTGTGTGTGTGTGTGCTCCAGTGCTCTCAGAGGCCTGAAGAGTGTGTGTCAGATCTCCCCTAGAGCTGGGGTTAGAGGCAGCCGCCGGCCACGAATGTGGGTGCTCTGAGGCAAAGGCAGGGTTTCTTCGAGAGCATCACTTCTTAAAATGTTTTCTTTCTTTTTATTTATGTGTATTAATGTCTTGCTTGCATGTATGTCTGTGCATCACGTGTGTGTCTGAGTGGCCACAGGGATCCCTGGAACTGGAGTTGCAGACAGACATGAGCCTCCTGAAAGACTGACTAGCCAGTGCCCTTAACCACTGAGCCATCCCTCCACCTTCCCTGAGAGAACTTATTCCCCACCCCAACCCCCACCCCCAGTCTGTCTTGGTGGGAGGGGAGCAGATCCCAGAAAGGACACAAAGCAGTGAGTGTCTGTGATGCTGACCTCTTCCCCAAGTGGTGCTGAAAATCCCGGGAGTGCCGAGGGGAACCTTCAGTCCCCTGTAGCCCAGAGGGACTTCGGCATCAGTCCCACTTTCTTGGGAAGCTAAGGCAGGGTTGGGAAGCCCAGCTCACACTGGGCTGCACAGTGACACTGAAGACCAACCCAAAAGTCAGGCAAGCTAGGGGTGGAGAATAGAGTTTGGGGGTGGAGCTTACAGCACAGAGCCCCCGCTGTTTCCATGGCCCTGAAGTCTGCATTTCAAACAGGCACCCGGAGTAACTCTGGTTGTCCTGTTTCAGAAAAGAGGTTTAGTAGCAGCTGGCTGGATCTCACAGGAATGTGGCAGCCGTGAAGAAATAAATGATCCTAAGTGTGGGTCTTTCAGACTTCAGCTACGGAGGAGAGCCAGGAGGCTGACCAAGGAGCAGGAGGAAACACAGGACCTGGGCTGTGGACCCTGCCTGTGGACACACAGCCAAATGGGGCCATTCCCAATGAAAGGACAGGAGGTGACTGATGTGCTACCTCTGTGTGACACCCCCTACAGCCCCCATTTTCTGCATTACTAGTACTTGTCCCTGTCAGACAGATGACAGCGCTCCTGCAGTTTGACCCAGTGGGGTGGTCTCCAGCTGCTGCTCCCAGGCAGAAGCTTCCAGCAGGCTGACTGGACTGGCTGAGGATGCCCCTCACATAGGGAACCTTTGACAGGCTACGGAAGCTGTTTGCTGACCCTGTAGAGCAGAGGAGCCTCGTGTGGAGGGAAATCTCTCTCCCTAGGCTGGTTGTTTAGAACCCTGCTTTCAAACCTTCCCCTACAAGCCCCAAGAGACATCTGAGGCCATCAGCTCAGAAAGCAGAGCAGATGGGAAGCAGGACTGTGGGAAGTATACGTCTGCGAAGGCAGCGCCGGTGGGTGGAGCATCATGGCAGCTGGATGTGGCCTCAGGATGAGGAAATGCACCCGTACTGGGACAGGTTACCTTGCTCTACAGTCAGAGATAGCTGGACCCTGGGTCAAAGAGCAGTGGCTGTCTTGTCTTGGGCTCACTTGGATATTGTTGACACAAAACACGACACTCACCTCAAAGAGATTGTTTATTCCGGAACCAAATATGAGTGACCCCAGCCCAAGAACGCAGATTCGAGTCACCCCAAAGGCCGTGTTCCACGGTGATAACGGTTCCATGAAGCGTCTATAATAACAAATGGAAACTTGTGCATCAACACACTTCAGGTGGGCAGGTCCTCGTAAAGCAGAGGCCGAGCGCTAGCTGATGCTATGCTTGCTTTTTTTGTGGGAATTAAGGGTCCGTTTTGAGGCATGCAATCGAAAAGCTTCTGTGTCATAGTCACAGGGATGTTAGGTCAGATACAGGCAGGCCGAGTGGCTTCTTTGGGGACAAAAGATGGCTCAAGGTGTTCGACTGTATCTACATCCCAGCTCTACATCCCAGCTCTCCCTAACTATAGAAAAAGTTCTAAACAGAGCAGTTAATCAACCTGTGAGGATCTTGACAGTATTTGTGGCTTTTTTTTCCTTCTGGGAGCTTCATAGGGTCAGGGGTGGGCCCTGTCCCTAGGGCGGACCCTGTCCCTAGGAGGCAGAGCCTAGCATGGTCCTGCTAAGTGTCCTGATGTCACCTGTCCTGCTGAGGAGGAAGGACACAGCCCCCCCCTGGACACTGCTGCTCCTGACACCTGCCCTCCTGGGCTGGTGGTGTCATCCAAGGTGGCTCTGTGCTGGGCCTGATGGGACAGCAAGGGCTGAGCAGTTAGAAGTAAGGAGATGGCAGACGCCTTCGTTGGCTTCTTTATCAGGTGTTTGCACGTATGTGCACACAGTGCTTGCATGTTTATTATGTGTATGTTGTATGTGTTGTACAGTATATTTTGTGCATTTGTGTATATGTTGTGTGGGTTGCATGCATGGTATGGATACATTGTATGTGTGTCTGTATATATGTATACATGCACATGTGTATATGAAGGTTCAAGGTCAACATACATGCTTTTTTTTGGTTTTTTCCATGTAGCCCTGGCTGTCCTGGAACTCGCTTTGTAGAGCAGGCTAGCCTCAAACTTGGAAATCTGCCTGCCTCTGCCCCCTGAGAGCTGGAATTAAAGGCCTGCATCACCACACTCGGCCATCTTCCCTCTCTTAATCTCTACCTTTGATTTTTTTTAAATAAAATCACCTTTATATTTACTTTTTAGTATTTATATTGTGTATGTGAGTGTTTTACCTGCATTTGTGTACCACATGCATGCCTGGTACCTGTGAAAGTCAGGAAAGGGTGTTTGGCTCCCAGGAACTGAAGTTAGGGATGGTTGTGAGCCACCATGTGGGTGCTGGGGAGTCTAACCCAGGTCCTGTGCAAGAACAGCAAGTATTCTTGGCCACTGAGCCATCACTCCAGCCCCCACTTCCAATTTTTTGAGTCAGGGTCTCATTGAACCTGAGGCTCATCCATGTGGCCAGGCAGGAGTGGCTTCTAGACGCTTGCACAGAATCCACAGAGCCTTTCTCTGGGGATGTGCGTCTGATGTACCCGGGCATGACGTGTGACAAGATTCATCTTGTGCTATCCAACTGTGATTGTGAAGGCGCTGTGCTCCTTTGTATGAATGCTCTGCCTCTTTTGTGGGATACAGGGTGAGGGTGGGTGCTTCCGCATGCGTGAGTGTCTCCTGAACACCTGCTGCATGCCAGGTACCAGGACAGACTGAAGGGGCTCAGTGGTGGACAAGCCGTGGTCCCCACCTTCAGTGGCTTTGCAGGCTCATGCAGGAAATGTCGACCCAGGAGCTAGCCTGTGCTAGGAGAGAACCATGTAGCCGGTGCTAGGGTGCTGAAAGGCACTTAGAGCACTTTCCCCATCCAAGGATGGGTAGACTCAGATGGCTCAGGGGTAGGTGACACCCTGGAGGGTTCGAAGTGCTGAGCTTTACAGAAGGAGAGGAATGGGGCAGCAGGGAGAGATGAGGCCTGTGGATTCTAAAGCAACATCCCTGGAGGTATCCTCCAGGACGCACACAGTGTGAACTAGCAGGGGGCCTGGTGGGCAGTTGATTGGCTTTCTGGGCTGAGTACCAACCTGGTCTTGGTACTGAGCTTGGGTAGGGCCTGTCTCTTCTGCAGGTAGACCCGTATCTGCCCTATGAGTACACCTGTGCAGGGATGCTGGAACGGATCAACGCCTACATCCAACACCAGGTAGGTCACGTGTGTCCTCTGCCCCAGGGGCTTGGGGCTGTCACTCCAAAGTTGGGGGACCATACTGGTGCCGGGATCTATGTAAATGGCAGCTACAGAACAGTCATCCATCTATTCAGCTCTGCACCCCATAGTGGAGGTTGGGACTTGGGGGGTCCAACAAATTATGGATACCAGTCCTGATCTTACCTCATGAACCTGAAAAACCAAGAAGCTAGTTTTTTTAAAAAATCATTTCTGGGTTTGATAACAGCTATTAGAACCCACAGTGACCCCCTGCTCACCACCCTCAAAGGATTTGATCAGATAGGAGCTTGAGAGGTCTGCCCAGAAAAAAGTGGGGGGAAGATCCGCTCTTGTGTAGGCTCAGCCATGCCATACGGCCCCAGTGAGCAAGCAGCAGACAGGCTCTGGCAGGCAGCCATCTTCTCAGCCCACGCAGAACGAACAGAAGCAGGCCAGTGAGGCACAGGCTGGAAGACCTGCCTCCTGGGGTCCTCCAAGGGGTCTAGGTCAGACCCCATGATCTGAGCTGCCTCAAGCTTCAGGTGGCCTGGGTTGTGTTCTCTGAGACTCCAGGTGTAAGAGGAAACCAGAGATGCTGTAGGGCTTGGGGACAACTGCTGTGACACTTAAGATAGAAGAAGTTGTGTGTGTCTTACAACCAGTCTCCTGGTCTTAATGATCAGGCCTATGGCTGGCCAAGGTTCAGAGTTCTTCCTCTATATGGGGCCCAGAAAGACCCAGTAGAGGTCAAAAAGTAAGGGGCTCAAGGCCAAAGCCACAAAACTAGGGCTCACCACAAAAGAGGATGCCCTCAAAGCTCACAGAAACATTACTTGCCAGGACCTAGGGTCCCCGAGAAGAGCATCAGAGGTGAGCCCGAGGCTCTGTCCCCATGCTAAGCAGGGCTCATGGGCCTCAAGTTGAAGTCCTGAGTCTGACCCCAGAGGTGAGGTTATGCAGGGCAGACAGCCCCTAAACAAGAGAGTTCAAAGCTCACCCCTGCCATCCATTCGTGAGTCCCTGGCATACAGCCTGGATTCAGCCTCTACTCTTTGTGCAATAATTAACATCCATCCACTCTATGGGTCGCTTGGTATTATAGGAATAATTAATGACTGAGGCCACGTGTCATTCAGAAAGTGCCTGGTAGTGGCTCTTCCTGAAATTGTAGTGCCAGGCACTTGGAGAAAACCCGTTCCCATCCCTAACACCTCTTTTCTTGACAGGACTTCTGTGCGGGTCCAAGTCTCATGCCACCAGGGGCCAACACTGCCAAGAGTCCCTTTGTCTTAGCCCCTAATGCAACTCATCTCGAGTGGGCCCAGAACATCAGCTCAGTTCCGGGAGCCTGGCCCCCTCCCCACTCTCTGCGGGCCTGGCTGGCAGCCCCCGGAAGGGCCTGCACGGACGCCTGCCTGGACCACGGACTAGTCTGCGAGCCTTCATTCTTCCCTTTCCTCAACAGCCAGGATGCGTTCCTCAAGTGAGTCAGCCCCTGTCTGTGTCCCCACCTTGCCCCCTGCCTGGCTTCCCTGTAGATGTGGGTTTTAATGCTTTCAAATCAGCCAAGAAAAATCCATAAGGGGACATCCCTCCGGCCTTGCCCTCTTCCGCCTCTTGTGGCTCCTGCCCAGGCTGTGTGAGCATCTCTCCAGTTGGGTTACCGAAACCACAACCCCACCAGGCCCGTAGCCTGTCTGGTTCAGGGAGGGAGTGGGCCATGACAAACCAGGGGCAGCTGTCACCCTGCTCACCAAAGAGTGACGATGCTGATGCCGCCTTTGCAGGCTGCAGGTGCCCTGTGACAGCACAGAGTGGGAAATGTATCATTTGTACCCGGCCTTTGCCCAACCCGGCCAAGAGTGCTACCTGCAGAAGGAACCCTTGCTCTTTAGCTGTGCCGGCGCCAGCACCAAATACCAGAGGCTCTGCCCCTGCCGCGACTTCCGCAAGGGCCAGGTGGCCTTGTGCCAGGGCTGCCTGTGAGGCCAGAGCTACCGTGCCCAGAACCTGCCCACCCAAGGTTGGCAAGCACCAGCACTTTCTGAGCTCCAGCCATGTTCACTGCGTGTCTCCTGGCTGCAGCCTCCCCTGGCCAAGGGCAGGAAGAGGAGGCTGAGGAGACAGCAGCTCCAAGTCTGCAGCTCCTTCCTAGGGGGCTCCTTGCCTCACCACAGGACCTGAGGCCAAGCAGTTGGGCTGACCTACCTGTCTGGTGTGCCCAGGAACATGTGGATAGAGGCCCGTAGCTTTCTGAGATCTGGACCAGCTGCAGACATGGCCGTTGCTATTCTTGGGCCTTGGCCATCTCATGATCCACAAGGCTGGGAATATGGCCATGCTGTCCCCTAGTTCACCAGAGGTGTTGAGAGAAAGGGAACAGGCCACAGCCTCATATGAGGCAACAATTTATATCATCCTCCTGAGTTTGGGGTGGACAAAGGGACAGAGAGCTCAGGGAGGCCAGGGGAGGGACTCTGCCCTCCTCCAAGTCCACCTCCCTGTTGCTTAATCCTGTTTCCTCCAGAGGGCTTCCCTCTGGGCCTCATCTGACACCCAGTTCTGGCATGACCTGTGACTGGTCCACAGCCTCTATCTCTGCCCCTCCGGTGGCCACCTCCACCCTAGCCTCTGACAACAGGCCCCGGACCCCACCAAGGCATCCTCTGCAGACTCTAACACCATTCCCAACCTTCAAGCATCTCATGCCAGACAGGCTGGGATGAAGTCTCACCCATGGTACATTAGACTGGTTCCGATACACAGGTCCACCAGACCTCCCTTGGCTCCCACCCATCCAGGGCCCATACTTGCCCCTCCCTTCTGTTTCCTCCAGTCCCAGGCCACTTCAGTACACTCAGACTTCAGTACCCATCTCTGTGTGGCATGCCCACCTCCAGTCCAGGGTCAGCCAGGCTCCCAGGAACACTGCCATTGCTCATCTATGGCCCTCTCCCAGGCCTGCTGGGGCCCAGTTGTAGGAAGGGACCGTCCCGCATGAGACTTGCCGGTGCCCCTGGCCTGGTCGACCCCTGTGGCAGCAGAACCCAGAGCAGCAAGAGACCAGTGGTTCCGGGAATCTGATTGTCGGAGGAAAGCAATAGAAACACTCTTCTCTCTCTCTCTTTTTTTTTTAAAGATTTATTTCTTGAAATAAATATTTTATTGGGATGTGAGATGATGGAGAAATTTTTGGGGGTTTTTCTTTGTTTGTCTTTTCCTGAAACCCCCAGGGCTCAACCAGCATTGAGGGGACTGGCTAGGGTCCCCAGATTCTGTCTCTGTGTTGGTGAAACATGGCACTAAGGGGCTGGAAAATGACATACTGCCTCTACCCAGAAGCCCTCAGGGTTCTGTGACCACGGGATCTCCCTGCCAGTGCCCCTTTTCCATACCCTCCTCTGGTGTGAAGCCAGAGGGTATCCACCCCTGTGGAAGAGCTTGAGGTCGCCTGCCAGAGGTGGGCAGGTGCTTCTCGGGGTTCACTGTGTGTGTTTGCTCTGGGCTGGGGCTGTGATGCCTGGTATACCACCCTGTTCCCTTGTTACAGATGAGCAGACAGAGGCACAGAGAGTGACACCCCAGGTCACCTGGCTCGTCTTCGAAGTTGCCATGAGGACCTGGGTCTGGGGTTTTATATGTGGCTCAAATACATGGAAACATTCGACGGCCAGGGATTCTGCACAGGGGCGGTTTTATTCCCTTAAACTGTCCTGACATGTTTCATCCTGAGTTGGGGCAATGGCCCGTAGGCAGGCAGGAGATATAACCAGAGAATGCAGGTTATGTAGGTCAGCTTCCTGTAACTCATGAGAACCCTCAACCTCACCCTAACCCCCGAGCCCTACACAGAGAAAGATCTGTGACCCATGACACCAGCCTCAAGGTGAGCCAGCCCTGCCCCAGGTCGGCAGGTCTCACTTGGACATGTCTTGGTCACCACCATCCTGGCTTCTAAAGCCACCCAGAGTCTAACAAGTCTGAGTGGTAGGGGGCCCATGAGTCTTAGATACACTCCTAGGAGCCGCCACTGCTGCCCTGGGCCTGACTCTGAGAATGACTGGTCTAGACCAAGTAGGTACAGGAGGTGTGTCTAATATGGTAACGATTATCTTACTTATGTACTTAATTTATATATATTTTTTTCTAAGATGAGGTCTTACATAGCCCAGGCTAGCTCCAAACTCCGTATATAGCAAAAGATAGACCTTGGAACTCTGACCCTTTTGCCTTCACCTCCTGAAGGGATTACAGGTGTGCAACCCCGCCCTCAGTTTTATTCAGTGTGGGGGTGCAGGGGGGATCAAACCCAGGGCTTCAGTTGTGCCAGCCGGACAATTTCCCATGGGTTCACGGGGGGGGGGGGTGGTTGTGAGATTTGGAGGAATTTGGCAAGCCATGCGTTAGAAGGGCAGCGTCTTCACACTGGCCACAGTGGGCACACAAGCATGCATTGCTGTGGCCCCTCTCATCCAGGCCCAGGGCCAGCCTTACTGGCACCCATACAGGTAGGAACTCAAGTGTCACAGCCATGTGTTTGTCCCAGCCTTTGACAGCAAGGAGAGTCCTGAGCAGGGTCCTGCCTCCCGCCTGCCTGGCTCGGGGAAATAATTAATAATCATGAATGAAAAACTGAATGCATTGAGAACCGTTTACTACAAAAGGCCTCGGGGCACATTGCACTCCAGTGTAATTACAAGTGGCATCTTAGGAGCTTTGCTTTGGAATGGAGACCAGCATCCCTCTGGCCTCTGCCTCAGCGCTCTGGAGGAGCCTGGGGTTGTGGAGGGTGAGGGGGGCTGCCCTGGAGGGTCAGGAAGGATCTGATGGAGAGCCCCTAGGTTGGAATTAGGCTTCTGAGATGCCACAGCTCTGCCCCCAACAGGAAACTGGAAAGGCTGGAGGCAGGGGCCATCCTCATGAAGGAGATGTCTTCTCAGCATGCCAAACTCAGACCCTGAGCTTGACCCTGAGGAATAGAGTGGCGGCGATCTCTGGGTTCATCCTCAGCTTGTGAGAGCCCCGTGTAAACTACCCCAAATGGAAAGGTGTGTAGATGGCAGGGAAGAGGGTCCAGACTCTGAGAGTGGCTCTCTGGGGGAGGATGAGATGGCAGGTTACACGCTGTCCTGAAACCCTGCAGGGGCAGAGAAAACCACGGAGGTATTCATATAGCACCGCAGATATCACTGGCACCTGCTGGAAACTCTGGATCCTGCCACTGACTCCTGAGTCTCTGAAAACTGAAGCCTGCATTGGGGTGACTTGGGGGACCCATGACTGGGACTAGATGAGTATTTTCACCTCTGAGAGCAAAGCTGGCTGTCTCCACAAGGGCCGGGCTGATTAGCCATCAGCTACAGCCCTCAGCTTCCGTTTCCCTGCCCATCAGCCCCCCCCCCCCCAGGGCCCATAAGATGACATAAGAACCCCTTTTGGGGACGGGGAAAATGGCTCAGTAGCTAACAGCACTGTTCTTAAGACCCAAGGTCAGTTCCCAGCACCCACATCGGGCTGCTCACAACTGCCCCATAACTCCGGCTCCAGGAGATCTGCCCCCTTCTAGTCTCTGCAGGGACCGGGACTCACACATAGAAACATAACTTAAAATAAAATGTATGTTTAAGGAAAGAATCCTAGCTGGGCTTGGTGGTGCACACCTTTAATTCCAGCACTTGGGAAGCAGAGGCAGACAGATCTGGAGCCATGTTTGGGTGTGGAGGCCTTGCCTGCAATCCCAGCACTGAGCAGTAGAGGCAGGGGGAATGGGAGTGCAGGGTTATCCTCAGCTATATAGCAAGTTGGAAGCCAGCCTGGACTACGTGAGGATCTGCAAAAGACTCAGAGGGAATGAAGTCAGCTTTCATTCTGGAAACTTCCAAACAGCTGTCTTGGCCTTCAAAGTGCTGTTTTTGTCTGCCCATTCATTCATCCATTCATCAATTAAAAAGCAATTTCTGAGCACATAGCCCAGCTGGCCCTGTGCTGAAGTTAGAGAAGAGCTCTCAGTCTCTCCACCCCCGGAGCAGAGCCGGGGTGGGGGGATGACGTATTCAGTCATGATGAAAATATTATTTCCTGTTTTAATTATTCAGTAGAAATTAATGAAAATATAAGAGGAAATCTCTGATGTAGGGTGAATCATCGGGGGAGGGGGTACAAGAAGGAACGGAAGGCCAGGCCCAGCCCCTCCTCAATCCAGCCAGCATAGGGTGTTCCCAGGACAAAAGATGGGGCTGTACCAGTTCATTCAGTCAATAGGGTCTCGAGGGAGGGAGGACTAAAGAAACTAGAGACAATTAGACAACACTATCACATGACCCTAGCAAATGCTGAAGCGGGTTTAATTTCCTTCCAGCCCTCTCTAATGTCACTCTAGGTACATTCGGAGAAGAGGATCATTTCTAAGGCACAAACAAAGCAGTCAAGGAACAAGGCATAGACGAAGGTCCTGGCTCATTCAGGGACTAATCAAGATGGTCGAGATCTTGAGTGGACATCCTCGTCCTAGCCCAATGTCAAATCCTGACCAATATCCTTGAAGCGGCACCAAGAGCTCTTCACACACTAGTCTGTACCAGGAGTCAATGCGGGGGAGGCAGCAGGACCCAGCACTGACCTTAGAGAACTCACGACCCACAGGGGACAGACCACCCTGCTGAAGGATAAAGCTACCATGGGGGTGAGGCTGTGGATTTGCAGCCAGAAGGAGGCTAGGATGTAGGGGAGGGAAAGGCTCCTGAGGTGATGTAGTTTCTTCCCAGTAGCAGTCCATCACTGAGGGGAGTCAGGGCAGGAACTGGAGCAGGAACAGGAAGGCCTGCCTATTCCGCACCACATGCCCTTGACTTCTGACAGGATGGGTCTGAATGTGTGCTAGCTCAGTCTGTCAGCCAGCGCTCAGCAGCCGGGCCCACAGATGTCTGCAAATTTATCTCAGCACGTTTGCAAATTGATTTGACATTCCCAGCTGATGGCATACCGGTTTCCAGAATTCTCCTTCGAACACCGGGCTCCACCACCTTGTCTGATCCCTCACAAATGAAAGAGTTACATCACACCTCATTTGTTCTTTGATGGAGCCCTAATTTTACCTTTACTAAAATGACTCTTCTGTAATGTTTTCCAGCCCTTACGTAGGGAGCTCTGAGACCCCTCTCTCACAATGCAGAGCAAGTGTAGGGAGCCATGCCTGAGAACCATGCTTAAGAAAATGGCTGCACAGTAGCCACCTTAGAACTGGTCAATGCTGTACCCACACCCCTACCCGTGAGAGCCTGACCTTTCCGAGATTCACCACTGTGAGGTTCTGCCGAGATTAGCTGCTAGGTGACAAGATAAGATATCCGGAATCACATAACTGACTGTTAACTTGTAACTTGCAGGACCACCCTCATCCTGTCACGTAGATGCTGTAAAAATTCCACTGCACCCTGCTTCCCCCTTTCTGCCCAGCCCATATAAGCTGTAAGCACCAAACCCTCAATGAAGCCTTGACACCATCTAGACTGACTCTTATCGTTCTTTGCACGCTTGGCTTCCTTTCTCTCTCGCCCCCATGACTTTCAGGACGAGGCCTCTTCGGGACCCTGAATAACCAGACCTGCTGGACGGGTCAAGCAAGAACACGGAAAGGTCTAGAAGTTGGTGCTAAATCATGCAGCCAGGTGTGGCACAGCCGGATTTGAAGCCTGGGATGTCCAGAGTGCTGATCTTGCCCTGCTGCTGTGATGATGTGTGACCTCTGACCTCTGACCTCTGACTTTATCTGGGCTCAGGCCCTCACTGTAAATTAGGCACACTAAGGACAGGTGAGAACAAAGAAAGGGTAGCAGCTCCCCTACATTCCTTACTTAGGAAGGAGCTGGTGTAATGTCACCCTTCAAAAGAAGCGCTGTTAGGACAGTCACATGACTTCAGGCAGTCACAGTTGGGACAAGAGGTAGGAGGTAGTAGAAGAAATGGCTGTCAGGTATTATGGACATCCTAAAGGGAACAGACTTTTTAGTTCCAGAGAATAAAGAAAGGTTTGACTGTTTTTCAGGGAGACAGAATAGCTTCGTAGCAGGTGTCCTGGTTAGATGGTTTCTTTTCTTTCTTTCTTTCTTTCTTTTTCTTTGTCAACTTGATTGGAGATAGAGTCATCTGAGAAGAAGAACTTCAATTGAGAAAATGCTGAGGGCAAGATTGTAGAGCATTTTCTTGGGTGATAGAAGTGGGATGGGGCTCAGTCCACAGTGGGTGGTGTCACCTCTGAACAGGTGATCCTGTATTAGAAAACAAACTGCTCTCCCAGAGGTTCTGAGTTCAAATCCCAGCAACCACATGGTGGCTCACAATGGGATTCGATATCCTCTTCTAGTATCTGAAGACAGCTACAGTGTACTCATATACATAAAATGAATAAATAAATCTTTAAAAAAAAAAAAAAGAACAAAACAAACTGAATCAGCCATGAGGGAGCAAGTCAGTAAGAAGCACCCCTCCATGGCCTCTGCATCAACTCTTGTCTCCAGGTTCCTGCCTTGAGCTCTGGCCCTGACTTCCCTCAGTAAAGGACAGTGGCCTGTAAATGTGAACAAACCATATTCTTCCCAAATTGTGTTGGTCATGGTGTTTATTACAGTAACAGAAAGCAAAGTAAAACACCATGTGACCTAGCTTGGCTTAGCCTACAGAGGCAGACTGTAGGTGGGACCACAAGTCTATCCTGTAGCTGCTAAAGGAGGGGGAGACTGCAGGGCCTTAACATAGCTTCCTCTCTCCTCTCTGGGGTGTTAGGAGGGGCCTGGTTTGATTTCTGGGAGAGAGAAGCTCTGACCCTAACGAGACCCAGCGAGGTCAAGCAACTGTCGAAAGCTTGCACTTAATAAGCAACTGTTTGTGGAACAGGATGGCTGTGTGGGGAGGTGGTGGCCGGATGGGCCTCAGAGCTAGTGGGAAGTACCCAAAGAAACCTCACAGCTTTGACCAAGAACTTTCTTTTCAAAATGTTCCATTTATGTAGTGTGTGTATGTGTGTGTTGGGGGGTGTCCTGGAATGGAGGCTGAGCTGTTTTATCTGCCCTTGTTCTTTCTTCCTTTCTTCTCTTCTCCCCTTGTTCCCTTTCCACCCTCCTTCCTTCCTCCCTCCCTTCCATCTCTCCCCCTCCCTCCTCTCCTCCCCCTTCCATCTCCTCCTGCTATCTCTCCCTCCCTCCTCTCTTCCCCCTTCCATCTCCTCCTTCTCTCTCCCTCCCTCCTCCCCTCCCTCCTCCCCTTCATCTCTCCCTCCCTCCTCCCCTCCCTTTTATTTTTCATTTTTTTTTCATTTACATGGTGTTAGGGTTTAGCTGCAGAAGAAGTACCTTGGCAAATTGGGGTCAAAGAACACCACAAAGTCACGCCATGCAACAGACCCCATTTGAGAGACTTATTGTGGGGAGGGGTATCCAGAGGCTGCATCTGAGCAAGAGTGGAGAGAAAAATAGGGGCAGAGAAAGTGAGAGGCAGACAAACAGTGAGAGATGAGTGGCGACGGTGGGGACGCACGCACTCAGCGGCAGCGGCCCGATGTGGCCACTGGCGCTGTGTCACGTGATCCTTGGTTTACCGAGTCCCACACATCCCAAGTTGGTCTTGAACTCACTCTGTAGCGGAAGAAGACCTTGAACTCCTCATCCTCCTGGCTTCTTCTCCTAAGTGGTGAGATTACAGGCAGGAGCTACTGTGCCAGGGGTATTCAGTATGGCTGATGGACCCAGTGACATACACCGGTCACACTGAGCAATAAATCCTGGGGTGGGGGTGGCCGTGGGTGGCGGCGTCGCTCCTGCTGCCTCCACCCTCCCCTGACTTATGAAGGCAATAGTGGTGGGCACAGCTGGACTTGCAAGCCTGATGGGGCACCGGAGTGGAAATTGGCTCATGACCAGTCGGAACCGGATGCCATCTCTCCAGGCTTCCTTCAGGGCTGCGGTGACCACCCGGCCTCATCTGCTTCCGTGGTATCCTATCCGTTAGGCTAATTGAAATGTGCGGAGTGGCTTCCAGGGCTGTGAGTCGAGCGACCCGCGGCGTCGATGAGGAGTTGGCCCGAGAGCTGGGGCGCAGCCGCCTCATTTGCAAGGGAAATGATTTGAAGGCCTCATTTGCAATCCCCCGGCAGGAGGTTTGATTAGCTTTGGAGGAAAAGGTCTCTCTGTTTTATGCATGAGGTTTGGAGCCTGGGGACCCCTTTCCAAACACACCCCAACCCTTGCCAGCTCCTTCTCTCAGGTGGGATGGTGGGGAGGATTCTAGGTGAGGCTCCCCCCCACCCCACCCCCGGCCCCTACCCCCGCTGAGGGGTGGATTGATCACAAAGCTCAAGATCACCCCTTGAGGTGAGAATGGGAAATGCTTTCTTGAGGTGGAGGGGATGGAACCCAGAGTCTCCTGCCCGCTGGGCAAGCATTCTACCACTGACCCGAGAACATTAATTTTTGCAAGACCACCCCTCCCCGCAAGCCATTCGGTGGTGCTCAAAACCCCTTCTGAAGACTGTGAGAAACGTAAGCTCACTAAACCGGACATCCCTAGCAGGAGCCTTTCATGGCTCCAGCTCCCTGCCCAGGGTTCTATGACCCCCTCCTGGCACACCGGGAGACTTGCTGAGCGTAGGATCCTCCCAGTGACCCAACGCACAGGTCTCCTGAATGGAGACCCGGAGTTAAATGCCTCTGTGCTGTCTTTTTCTCTGTCTCCATTTTGGGGACAGTCCACCTTACAAATCAGACAGCACATCCTACCTCCTAACCTGGACTCCTGGAAGTTTCTGTTCCCATCTTCCCCCCCGGGCATTTCCCAGGCAGCCAGCTCTGGGAGTGTGTCTGAGGCTGTGTGATTGGTTGACTCCTGCACCAAGCCCTGCTCCCTACTGGGAGCCCCTGCTGGAGACCTGGATCCTGGCTGAGCCCCTGGGCCCCTTTAGCTGGTCCAGGAACCCCTGGGTCCAGGCCACTTTTCCCAGATTGTGGAAAAGGAACAGTAACCTGGTTTCAACCATCACCCCCACCTCTCAGTTACCTGGCAACAGCCAGGTATGCTCCGCCCCAGTTACCTGAAACTATAAAAGGGGCTGCTCGCCCCCTCCTTTCCTTTGCTCTAGTTCTCTTGCTCTCCCCCTCCTTTCCCCTCCTCTTCCCCTTTCCTCCCCCCCCCCACATGCCCATGGCCCACCTCTACTCCTCTCTTCTCTCTCTCTCTCTTCTACCCTCTTAACTTCCATCATGACCTGAATAAACTCTATTCCGTACTATACCGCGTTGTGTGGCTGGTCCCTCAGAGGGAAGGAATACCCACCATGGGCCCCCAGAGGCATCTCCCTTGCCCCCAGGCCTAGCCGCACCTCCATGGACCACATGCCCCCCACTCCCTCTTTATCCTTTTCCTAACATTGCTGCGTCATTTTTTAACAACACAGGCTGCTATTGTAGAGGACCTGGACTCAGTTCCCAGCACCCACAAAAGGCTCACAACCACCTGTAACTCCAGTGCCAGAGGGTCCAAAAGCCTCTTTTGTCCTTTGTGGGTACCACACTCGCATACATGCATTCAGGCACAATTACACACACGTTTTTGGACTTTTTTTTTTTTTTTTTTTTTTTTTTTTTTTTTGACACAGGGTTGCTCTCAGAAGTTGATGCAACTTGAAATAAAAGGTTTTATGGGTCACAGGATTCCCCCTGTGAAGGCAATAGCTTTCGGCTAAAACTGAAAAAGGAAGAATACAGGGCATTACCTAGAATTTCCAGATAACCACCAGATAGACAAAAATCAGAAGTGGTTGAAAGGGGATCCCTGGGGGGGAGTGTGCAGGGAGGTTAAGTCAAGAGGGGGTGGAGTGTGCAGGGGAGGTTAAGTCAGGAAGGGGGGAGTGTGCAGGGGAGGTTAAGTCAGGAAGGGGGAAGTGTGCAGGGGAGGTTAAGTCAGGGAGGGGGGAGTGTGCAGGGGAGGTTAAGTGGGGGGGAGTGTGCAGGGGAGGTTAAGTGGGGGGGAGTGTGCAGGGGAGGTTAAATCAGGGGGGGAGTGTGCAGGGGAGGTTAAGTGGGGGGGAGTGTGCAGGGGAGGTTAAGTCAGGAGGCAGGGGGGAGTGTGCAGGGGAGGTTAAGTGGGGGGGGGGAGTGTGCAGGGGAGGTTAAGTCAGGAGGGGGGGAGTGTGCAGGGGAGGTTAAGTCAGGAGGCGGCCCCATGGCACAGATGCAAATAAACAAGACAAACACTTAAACCTGCTTTTAAGGAAGGGAAAAGCAGCTGCCCTGGCGGTGGGGGCCCCGGCCTGCAGTGTGCAGAGAGCTGGGAAGGGAGAAAGAACCTTGCAGAATATAGAACCTTCTTCTTTTCAGTCCGGGACTGGATAGACTGCAAAGCACTTAAGAGTGTGCTCGGCCGGTGCAGAACCAGAGTGCGGTTCCCGTCACCCATACGTGCCAGCTTACCGTTGCCAGCTCCAGGGCATCTGTGCCCTCTTCACACACACACATACACAATAAATAAAAAACGGTTGTTATTTCCAGTGGTCCTAAGGATAGAACACATGTTAGACAGGATGGTTAATTCTAAGTGTCTACTGAAACTAGAGTCAACCAAGAGGCAAGCCTCTGAGCATCCCGGTGAGGGGGGTTCTTGGTTAGGTAATTTGAAAATCCACCCTGTGTGGATGGCACTTTCTTTTTTTTTTTTAATTAAAAAAATTATTATATATGAGCACACTGTCACTGTCTTCAGAAACACCAGAAGAGGGCATCAGATCCCATTACAGATGGTTGTGAGCCACCATGTGGTTGCTGGGAATTGAACCCAGGACCTCTGGAAGAGCAGTCAGTGCTCTAACCACTGAGCCATCTCTCCATACCCCTTATGGACAGCACTTTCTACAGAGGAAATATATATGTGTGCATGTATACATGCACATATATGTCATATATGTATATACATTCATATTTTTTGAAATTTCAAAAATGAAAATCAGATCTAAGTGGGACTCACACACCACACTTGGCATGTTTTAGGTCTGTTTATATAGGGGTGGTGGTGGTGGTTGGGGTGTATGTTCTTGTTAGTGCGGAGGGAACGTTCACACATGTGTGCAAGTGTCTGGGTTTTGGAATCCAGAGACAGAACTGGGTGTTTTTCTTCAGGAACCTACCACCTTTCTTCATATGTATCTTGTGGTGTCTGCACACCAGTCTGTTGCAATATCCTTTTCAACCCGATTGCCAATTTGTTGCATTTTCCTCTTCAACCCAAATAAACCCATTCAATGAAAACACGACCACTGAGGAAAACAAACTGGGGTCTATTTTGGGCAGACTTACCACTACACTTTCTATTCCCCTCCTAAGAAATCCTTCTCATTGCCGTAAACAGTCCTGTGTTCCCGAACCATTCTCCTCCCTTCTCCCCCGACTCTTCTTCTTCCTCCCTCTCCCCGACTCCTCCTCTTCCGTTTCCTCTCCTTTTTCCCACCTCCTCTCCCTGTCTATCATGTATTGCCTTAACATAAATCTACAGGTGTGGTGTGTGATGTGGGGATCAGAGGAACACAGGTGTCCTAATCTAATACTCTCCACATTGTTTCTTTGAGACAGGGTCTCTTGCATCCCACAATGCATTGGGATTACATGCTTGCATGACGCTAGCCCTGGCTTTTTTATGCAGGTGCTAAGAGTCACAGTCAGGGACCCATGATGGCAAAGCAAGTGCTCTGCCTACTGAGTCACACCCTTATTTGGTTTTGAGACAGGGCCTCTCCTTGAATCTGAAGCTCATGGAGCTGGCTGGCTAATACACTTTAGGGCTCTGCCTGTTTTTACCCAGCCCCCAAACCCCTCAGCTCTGGGTTTCTGGGCACATACCACACTTGATTTACATGTAGATGCTAGAGTCACACTGCTGCATGCACAGCAGGCAGTTTAATGACTTGGCTTCTCCCCATCCCCTAAGTTTCTTTTAACCTTTGCACTTTTGTCTTCCTCCTTTTTATCTCCGTGTTGATTTATTGAACAAAACCAGGCTTTGTCTGGGAAATACATCGATTTTGTTCTGAACAGTCTTTTTTTTCCTTTCTTCTTCTGACTGTATATTATCTGTAGTCAGCAAGGGATTTCTAGGCTCACACAGAGAGAATAAATTTGATCCCCACATCTGAGACACTGCCTGGGATGGAGGCCCTAACAGCCTTACTCCTCATTCTGCCCCTGCTGCCATTTGGGTGTGGCTGGCTGGACTTCACTCTCTGAACCTGCAAACATCCTGATCCCGTTTTCTTACTGTCTTGTGGCTTTGGCCGTGTGAACCATCTGAACACTAAGGTGACAACATATTCCTGCTTGCATCTCCTGAGTGTCAGGTTTCCACTTCTGAAGACCCTCAAATAGAGGGGTTTTCAGAGACCCCCCTCATCAGCAGAGAAGACACAAAGATGTATTGGTGTTCATGATGACAAGTTCCACCAAAGGCCTGGACTTCAAAAGACCTGAATAACATAGGTTCTCTGAAAATGGGGGTGGGGGATGGAAGCATGTTCAGAACAGTCCTGTAACTGGTCAACATCAACTGTCTTGGCTTTTCCATGACCCACATCAGGCTGCTCTGGCGCCCTCTTCTGGCCTTCTTGGGTATCTACACTCACATGCATATACCCACTCTAAGTCACATATACATAGAACTAAAATTTTTAAATACTATATAGGCCCTGTTTCAAAAGCAGAAAGAGAGAGAGAGAGAGAGAGAGAGAGAGAGAAAAAGGAAGGAAGAAAGAAAGAAAGAAAAAAAATTGAATAATGAAATCTCCCAAAGATGACAAGAACCTGGTTTGTCACATCTCGTCCTAGGCCTGAGCTCAGGGTCCAGCTCTCCTCTGGTCCTTTACCCACAATTCCATCTTTAAGTAGCTTCAGGATTTTAGCAAAAACAGCATCTTCTGGAGCCAGAGCATATAAACATTAAATCCTACTCCTCCCTGAATCTAAGTGCTCTCATTTATTGAAATGAATAAAATCTCATGAGCAGAAATAGAAAATTCTGCAAAAATATATGCCCATTAATATAACAGTGGAAATCCCCCCAAGGCTTTATGAAATAGGAATATAGGATCTCTGTCTCAGGAACCCTGCCTCAGGGTGGCTGATGAGGAAGCCAGAAACCGTCTCTGCCTCCTAAGAGGACTTCAGAGCCTGGATAGGAACCGCCAGAAAAAAAGGGGGTTTGGGTGGGGATTGGGACTGGAGGGGTGTTCTAAACTGAAATCCCTTCCCATAGTGCCCCTGGGGTGCTGGCTCTGAGTTTAAAAAGGAAACTTTAGGTGGGGGTAGAAAAACCATTGTTATGCAAATCAGATTCTCTCTTTGCTGTTTTGGTGACTCTATTGGTGAATCAGCTTTGGGGGCGGGGCTGGAAAGCCTGCAGGAAGGACTGACTATTGGTGAATCAGCTTTGGGGTGAGGCTAGAAAGCCTGCAGGAGGAACTTCGCTGGGAGGTCCCACCTGGATCTACTGGATCCCCAGAGACCTGTAGAGAGAGGTCGATCCCCTGAATTTATGCAGAAGTTCTGGAAGTTCTTTGAGCCCACTCTCTCACCCCCTCCCAGGTCAGGGATCAGCTGGTTTCTTCACGGAAGTGACACCTGATTCAGTAGATTCTTCTCTCTCGGTCCCCCCTTCCCTTCTATCCCAACCAGGTTTCTTCCTCTACCCAAGAGTGGCCCACCCCACACCAAACAGACATCCTATAAAACTCAGGGCTGCCATTAAACCGAACTAGAGGGATGTCTGGGCCCCACTGACTGAGGACCCAAGCCTACCCTCGTTTATGACCCCAGATGTGTGTTTGCAGGAGAGTCTCCCAGACCACCCGCATTTCTGATCAGCCAGCTATAGATTTGGGGTTATCTCCTTTTTAGGTCCAAAGTGCTCCCCCAAAATGGCAGTGCTGGTGACATCCCAAACACAAGGACTCTGACTAGGAAAACAAAGGATCGTTGCTGGGTAAACTGAGGCCCCAAATCAGCGGTCCTCAAACTGGTTTGTTCGCTAGGAACCTCCTTTAATCTTTCCCCATAGGTCAGTGACCTCTGGCAAAAGAATCTAGTTCTCAGTCAGAAAGGCCTGTATCAACTCAAACACCAACACCCACTTCTGTCAAGGGTTGGTTCAAGAAAGGGATTTTTGAGCTAAAACCTACTTGCTTTTCTGATATTTTGCTTCTCTGAGCCCCCCACCCCCACGGTTTGATCCCCAATAAACCTTTCTTTCTCCATGAAATGATCCTGTTTGGTCAGGGTTGATCCTACCCACCACCCATCCCCCTCACCCTCTACCCCACCCCCATCAGCACACCCTTTGCCTGGGACCGGGTGACTTTCCTGACCCCGGAGCAGAACCAACGGAGCCCAGGCCCTCTTCTTTCTTAGGGAGCCCATTCATGATGCTGCAACTGCCCATAGAGGATACGCTTTTCAAATCTGCCCCAGATACCCTAAGAGTTAAAGGACACCCCGACATCCTCCACGTGAGACACAAGGAGGCCAGAAAAGTGAAGTGATAAATTCAACATTACCCAGCTGTTCAGCCATAACTAGGATTCACACCAGGCCTTTCCTGCTTGTACCATTGCCTAGAGCAAAGCTCGCTTTAATAGACACCCACACGGGTTACATATTTAAAGATAGGTGTCTGGCTGCCAGTAGCCTTGTCCGCTTGAATCTTGGGCACCTTGGAAAAACCACACTTTGAAGTCCCAGACCAGTGTCTGAATCATCACTGGGTTGCTTTTTGGCTCTCTACCATTGGCAGATAACCCGTATCTCGGAGCCTCAGATTCCCCCATGTCAGAGTGGGTGTTACCCTGAGTTTGTAGAAGTGGGCGGAGCCAGTGTAGCGCACCTTAGGCTGAGGGCTGAGTGTAGAGCTCTGTCACCTAAGAAAACCAGAAGTGAGCTAAAATGAGGGCACAGGAGGCAGATCTGCCAGGACCCCCCTTGCTGCTCAGCGTCTCAGGGTACCGCCAGGCCTGCTGACCTCGGTTTTGCAGGTTGGAGAACTGTGAGGTCCTGCATTGAACCCAGGCTGGGGTTTTACAGACCAGTAGAAATGCTTCTCTGCCCACTCTTCCCTGCGTTGGTGTGGGGGGGGCAACTCTCATCCTCATACCCCACCTCTGGTTATTTCCTTCTCCAGGAGACTTTGGATTTGTTGATATTATTTCATTATTATTGACTATTTCTTTGCAAGAGACTCTCATGAGTCCCATGGTTAGGCTGGCCTCAAACTGGACATCGAACCAAAAATAACCTTAACCCACGGTCCTTTTGTCTTTACCTCCCTGCTGAGATTACCAGCACATACCATGTTTATGTGATGCCGAGGACTGAACCCGGGGCCTTGTGCAAGCTAGTCAAGCACTCCAGCAGCTGAGCAATTGGCTTAAATGTACAGCGCTCCTGGGGTACACCCTCAGGAAAGCGTGGGACCCAGACGAATCTCGCAAACTATTTGGAGAGGAGCCTGAGCACAGCGCAGCAGGGGTGAGGAGTGTCTGAGGTAAGATTCTGCCTTTGCTCTGACCACATAAACTCACCCAGCCTCCTTTTAAATGTGACAGATAATGGTCACTGTAATCTCAAACTTCCTGCTGGGGGTCAGTGACATCCTTCTTTGTTCTTGTACAAATTAATAGTGTGGCCCGCCCCTGGTCACTATGACAACAGTCCTCCCCTCTCCTTGCCTTTGTGAGCATGAAATGGAATTTATCGGAAATGCTTTCTAGCGAACCCCCCAGATAAGCAGACCAGAGAGCGAAATTACCAGAATCCTCGGCACCTCTGAGGGAGGGCCTTTGTTTTTAGACTGGTTCAGTCGGTCCCACGAGAGACCCAGAAGCCACCACAGAAAAAGACAGAGCTAATTAAGGAAGGCTGCAGATGTCGCCCTGGCACAGCGGGTCCCACTCACAGCCCGTGACACCTTGATCAGCCCAGAGCTTTCCAGAAATGTCAAAAACAATGAGCTTTTCTTTTTCTTACTCCCCCAGCTTCTCCAGCTTCCCACTTCAAATTGCCTTTCTGCGGTTCCTGACTCAAAGGGGGACAGAACAAGCCCAGTTCCAAAGCAGAGAACCCAGGGCTCCCCGAACTGGAGGCTACTGTCAAGGGGTTCATGGGGAGGCCTGCTGCAGACAGGAGCGTTCTCCACCCCCAGGCGATCCCAGTTCCGAGCAGGATGAGCAGACACACCGGAAAGGAACGTGTGTTTGTGTTCCAGTCAGACCTGCCCCTGCCCAAAAAGAACAAAACAAAATAAACAAAAACATAAAAGTAAAGTACACTTTTTCCAATTATGTAAGTAACTCAGATTTAGAAATTGTAGGAAACTTGGCGTGGGTGTTGTGCTCAAGAGCTTACTGCGGAGGGCCTGCACAGGACAGGAGGAGGGGCTCCATGGGGCTCCACCCTCCCCAAGGGACTATTGGAAGTTAAGAGTTGTTGGGGGAGGGGCTACTTTCTTTAGTGATGCAGATTGGAGCTGTTGCCCTTTCTACCCCAAATTATCTTCCACCCGCACTAGCCAGAAAGTCCAAACCCTGGGTCATACATGCACGAGAAGACATGGAAGTGGGCGGGTTTCGTCCTAGTGAGAGGAGGATGAGAAGGGGGACAGGGAGGCGTAACTAAATTCATCCTAAAAACCTACGAAATCGTCAAATAATTTAGAAAAAACAAAAAACTAAAGTCACAGGGAACACAATAAAGCCAATTAAAATCCTGTGCTCAATCCAAATTGCCACTAATTCGAGGGCACATTAGTCCCTTTTGAGTTACTAAAACGAAATGCCTGCTGTGGTCTAAAACACATTTGGAGGCTGTAAGTAAACGCCGTGGCGGGCGGTAATGGCTGGAGTGGGTGTGGGGGGAGAGCGAGTGTGTCCTGTGGGGAGAGATTCGCGGTGAAGGGCACCGTCTGGAGACGGTAATTCTCTGGTTCCAATGCCCACCATTTCCAAGTCAGCAGCTCATCCTACCCAGGACAGGACTCCGAGGGCTTCCCCTGAGGTTCTGCCTCTCAAAGGCTCCAGGTTACCTCTTTGTGCTACCCTGGGTCAAGCATCCAGCACAGGAAACCGCGCACACATGGAAAGCACAGCCCACACCGGGCACAGCCTCTCTGCCTCGCTCTTCCCTGATGGCGCCTCCCCTGTCTACAACACAGCACCGCTTTATTGTCTTGGAAACTCATGGCTCAGGGACTAAAGAGGGGACAGATCTGATTCTCCATCTGAAGATGTTTCACACAGCAGGAGAAGCCCACACGTTGGGGAGAAATCGCTTTTGGAACTTGGGTCTTTTCTGAGGGTGGTGATGCGTCTCTGTCTGAATGCCATTGCGATGGTAACCCCCAGCTTCCAGCCAGCCATGCCAGCTGTGTGCCAACGAAGGGGAGCAACAGGATCCCAGTCCTGATAAGATCAGGTGTCCCATTGAGGACCCTCTATGCTCAATGTTAATGTAATTTAATAGAATCTAGAATCACTGGGCAGGGGAGGGGGGAGTGTCGCTCTGGGCATGCCTGTGGGGGGTTATTTCAATTCTATTCATGGGCATGGAAAGGTCCATCTTGTAATTGTAGGCAGGACTCATTCCTGGCTGGATCCCAGACTGTCTAAAAGTGAGCTGAGCCGCAGCACACATTCATCTCTCTCTGCTTCCTGATTGTCAGTGTGCTGTGAGCACCTGAACACCTGCTGCACGGTGACAGACTGGACCATGAACTGTAAGCAGAAACAAACTCTTTCCCCCTTACATCTCTTTGGTCAAGAGTGTTTCATCACAATAACTAGAAAAGAAACTTAGCCAGTATTTCCATTTTACGATGTGTTTGTTCTCTGAGGTCTTTTTTTTTTTTTTTTTTTTTTTTTTTGACAAAAGCTACATAACAGTTGTTTCCATCATGATGCACAGGTGCTTGAGGTAGCTGATCACATGACATCCTCAGTCAAGGAGCATAGAGATGGGTGTTGGTCACTTGATGTCCTCAATCAGGAAGCAGAGAGAGAGAGAGAAAGAGAGAGAGAGAGAGAGAGAGAGAGAGAGAGAGAGAGAGAGAAAGAGAAAGAGAGAAAGAGAGAGGGAGGGAGATGGATGCTGGTCACATGACATCCTCAGTCAGGAAACAGAGGGGTGGATGCTGGTTCCCAGCTCTATTCCTTCTTTTTGTTCAATCCAGGACCCCAGGGGTGATGGTACTGCCCATACTCAGGCTGTGGGAAGCCACTGTATTCGCCATTACAAGATGGCACCCAGCCCGAAGGGAGGGTGGCCAGTTTTGAGATAAACAACCTAAGTGCGCATGCACGCCTGCCTGTTTTTGCTGAATCATGGTGACTCTGAGTGTGCTAATTAGGGCACACAGAATGCACCAATCAGGTGGCAGCACAGTCCTCCTAAGCATATATAAGGAGGGCTGGTTTCTGGGCTCGGGGTCTTTCGCTACTTCAATCAAGCCCACAATAAACGCCTGTAGAAGGATCCTGTTGTGGCGCGTCTTCCTTGCCGGCAAGATAGGCGATCGCTACAATTGGTGCTGAAACCCGGGAACAAGAAACATCTGAGGCACACGCGAAGACCCCAGTACTCTGGAGGATTCAGAACTACACGGCGTGGGAATAGTCCGGTAAGTATCACGGAAGGTGTACCAGATTGCTCTGAGAGGTATGCCTCCATTTGGTGTAGATCCGCTGTGGGTTGGGTTAGCTTTCCCTGTCTTGGTCGTAATTGTGCTGCTTATCTGCTATTGTCTCAATTGTCATCGCCCTGGAAAAGAGTGTATTTGTTTGGTATAGAAAAGCTGGTAACACGAGCGTAGATAGACTCGCTAGCCCCGTATGTAAGTCCTTGTGTAGCTAAATAAGCGACATGGGAAATTCACCATCTAAAGCTATGATATAGGCTCTCGAAGCATTACTAAAAGAAAGGGGATTGAAGATTTCGGAATCAAATTTGGGACATTTTATAAAAGAAATAGATAAAATGGCACCTTGGTTTGTTACCACAGGTTCTCTCAATTTACCAAGTTGGTCTAAGTTGGGGCGCGATATAGAAAGGGCCGCAGAAGAAGAGACTTTAGCCTCGGGGATAAGGCCAATATGGAAGTTGGTAAAAGCTTGCATGCAAGACAAAAAATGTGAGGTACAAGTTAGACAGGGACAAAAGGTGCTATCGGATTACCAGGAGAGCATGTCAGAAACAGAGCGAGAAAAGAAATTAGGAGCGCACGAGAAAAGCCCGTTAAAGGGAAAAGAAAAAAAGAGAGTGCACAAAGAACAAAAAGGACCAGAGGAAGAAAAGCGCGGAACAAAGCCGCTTTACCCTCTGGCAGAGTTAGAGCTCCTCAAGCTGACGAGTTCTGAGGAGTCTGGGCTTTCTGAAAGTGAAAAGGAGGATTTAGAAGAAGCTGCCGCTGAATACGAAGCGGAGCGCTATAGTCCGGAAAGCCTTGCTAAGATGGCGGCTAGTGCGCCACCGCCGCCGCCGTATCATAATAAAGGCGAAAGTGAGTGTAAGTTCTCCTTCTGCTCAGAAAAGACACGTAGAAAATTACAACAGATGTTTCCAGTGTTTGAGGATGCAAACAATGTTAGATTCCACCAACCTTTAGAACTTAAACAAGTGAAAGAGTTAGCAGAATCTGTGAGAACGTATGGCGTTAATGCTAATTATACACAGTCTCAAATTGAGAGGTTAGCAAGTACGGCAATGACTCCTGCTGATTGGATGCAAGTGACAAAGGCCTGTTTATCAATGGGTCAGTATTTAGAATGGAAATCTATTTGGCATGACTATTGTCTAACCCAAGCTCGCGCTAACGCGGCAGCGGGACAAGCTGCTTGGACCTTTGACATGTTAACAGGGCAGGGTCAGTGGTCCAACAATCAAACGGCTTTTCCTTTGCCAGTATATGAGCAGATTAATATGACAGCAGTAAAAGCATGGAAAAATCTGCCAAATAGAGGGGAGGTCAGAGGAAATCTTACAAAAATAATACAAGGAGCTACTGAACCTTTTTCGGACTTTGTTGCTCGCATGATGGAAGCAGCAGGTAGAATATTTGGGGATCATGAAACTGCCATGCCTCTTATAGAACAGTTGATATATGAGCAATGTACTAGAGAGTGTAGAAACGCCATAACCCCACGGAAGGCTAAAGGATTACAGGCCTGGATGAAGGCATGCAGAGAGATAGGTGGGCCGCTCTCTAGTGCAGGTCTGGCAGCAGCTGTTTTGGCTGCCCAAAAAAGGAAAGAGATCACCTGTTATAAATGTGGTAAACAGGGACATGTAAATATCAGAACAGACTTCACAAGCATTGGTAACCCTACAAAGGACCGATGCGCAATTGGCATCTGGTCTCCTCTTTGTTAATCAAAGAGTGGACCTATTACAACATCAGATAGATGCTTTAACTGATATGGTACAATTAAGTTGTGTTTCCCAACAACCAAACTTATGTATAACCCCTATAAAGTATATTAATGATTCTCGATTTTCTAGTGAAAATATTTCAGATTATTTGAAAGGAGAATGGTCTGCAGAATTGGAAGATCTACAACAAATACTTCAAATACAGATCCTGACCTTAAATGGCACTCGGGTGGAACCAACTACCCTTGGAGACTTTACTTCTTGGCTTTCTTCTGCATTTTCCTACTTTAAAGAGTGGGTGGGAGTTGCTATTTTTGGTGCACTAATATGCTGTGGAGGTGTGTCGCTTCTATGGTTGTTGTGCAGACTTAGAGCCCAACAAAGACAAGATAAGGTCATTATTACTCAGGCTCTTATGGCCATTGAAGGTGGTGCTTCTCAAGATATCTGGCTATCCCTACTTAAAGAATCTTAATTCCCGAAATGGTCAGCTTCCACAATCTCCTAAAGTAATTTAGGCCCTACCCTTCGTCCCTGGGTCCTTGGGAGGAATGAAAGAATGACCCAAGGTAGCCATTCTTGATGAAGGGCAACTTCCTCTAGCCCCTGACCAACCTAAGACACGGAGCCTTGAGGATGACAAGGTAATCCTACGACAGGTAAGGCTTGGGTTCGAAAGGTCGATCCTAAGACAGAGATGGTTACAGATCGGTCACGTATTCCTCTACCCAGTTTTTTCCCTAGAGGCCTCATAAAAAAGAAAAAAGGAGGAGATGTGGGAAGCCACTGTATTCGCCATTACAAGATGGCACCCAGCCCGAAGGGAGGGTGGCCAGTTTTGAGATAAACAACCTAAGTGCGCATGCACGCCTGCCTGTTTTTGCTGAATCATGGTAACTCTGAGTATGCTAATTAGGGCGCACAGAATGCACCAATCAGGTGGCGGCACAGTCCTCCTAAGCATATATAAGGAGGGCTGGTTTCTGGGCTCGGGGTCTTTCGCTACTTCAATCAAGCCCACAATAAACGCCTGTAGAAGGATCCTGTTGTGGCGCGTCTTCCTTGCCGGCGAGATAGGCGATCGCTACACAGGCTGTCTCTCTCTCCTCTGCCCTCCCTGGAGACACCCCACAGGGTTTAGAGGACTTCACTGGTGTCCACGGCTGATTTTAGTCCAGCTGCCAGTCCAAATCAACCACCACATGTGGTCTGACTGGACAGGGAGGTTCAGCAGCTGCCCTCACCCCCCAAAACCAGAACCCCTAAAAGCACAGATGGCATGACTGGAGGTCACCCCCACACAGTTCCTTTTATTCAGGGTCCCCTTTGAGGCCACTCACATGGACCAGAATTCTCTTCAGCACTGAGCCTGTGACTCAGCATCACCTGCTTCCACAGTGTGCCCCAGACTATACAAGGACAGACAGAACCACACAACCAGCCTTGTCACTGTGCCTTAGAACTTCCTAGGTGGCACACGGTCTGTAGAGTCATTCCTTCATCTGACAAGTGAGCTGAGGGCCATCTTGGAACATGTCCCTATGGGTAAAGGGACACAGCTGCAACTTTATATGGTGTTTCTCTCTCCTATTACCTATGGACTTGTGACCATAGAGAGAGCATGAAACTAGGGAGCCTAGGAACCCCAGCTTCTAGAGACAGGAGCAGGAACCAACGTGTGAGAACCAGTGTGTGGGAGCCGGTGTGTGGGAACTGGTGTGTAAGAGCTGGTGTGTGAAAACCGGTGTGTGAGAACTGGGGTGTGTGGTGGGGGAGGTGGCTTTAGGGCCAATCATCCTCCTTCTTAGGTTTTGAGACAGATTCTCTCACTGGACCATGGGGTTCACTGCTAAGCAGCTGGCTGGCTTCCCCAGTGCTGGGGTTGCAGCCACACACTACTACTGTACCTGGCTTTTTATGTGGGTGCTGGAGATCCAAACCCAGGTTCTAACTTTACCATCTCCCCAGCCCCAGAAAAGCTTCGCTTTAAAAAAAAAAATTATTTTTACATATGAGTGCGTTGCCTGCGTGGAAGTCTCCATACCATTTGTGTATCTGGTACCCTTGGAGGGTGGAAGAAGGGGCCGGATTCCATGAGACGGAAGTTACAGCTGATATGAGCAACCCTGTGGGTGCTGGGAACTGAACCTGGGTCTTCTGGAAGGACACAGTGCTCTTACCCTCCAAGCCATCTTTTTTTTTTTTTTTTTTAACATTCTCAAATGGTGTGATTTCCCCAACCACTAGGCTCCACCCCAAGTGCGTCAATTACAAATGTAAGTTAAGGACTAAAATCTGAGGCATGGGCTGGGCTCCTAGAACAGAGAGCAGAGACAGCTGAGAGCTTTTACTGGGCTTGGATTTCATTCCCTTGACCTTCCCGAGCCGAACCCCCTCATCCATGCAGTTCCCAGCTCAGAGCCAGAATCCCATCTGAGTTTAATGTCTGGAGACCACAATTATGGGGTGGTGGGATGATGGGCGGGCTGGGGAGCAGCAATCACCCGCATTTACATATAGATTTCCCAGGGCAGGAGCTGCCTGTTCTCTCCCTGCTGGGGCGAAACCAGGCTTGGTTTTTATTTTACTTTATTTTATTTTATTTTTCCTGATTACCCAGCCCTTGGCTTGAAGAGACGGGTGCTGCTTGTTAGATTTCTGAGTCGGAGAGTGGGTGGAGATTTAACGCAGAAGGTGCTGCATTTATGGGGCCTCCTTCCAAAAGCTAAGCTGCCATAAATCAACCAACACACCTTCTAGACCGCGAAGAAAATAGTCTTCATTTCCTTCCCGCCACTGGCTCAGAAGTTCCAATTTCTGGTACGCTCGCTCACGGTCCTCGGTTTCATTTCCGTCCTATTTCTGCCCTTCTGGCTAATTTTGCATTTCTTGTGGAGGCCGGGCCGGGCTGGCCAGCTTAATGAGCCTTCTCACTTGCCGGCAGATAAATGGCGTGCCATTAGCCGCCTGTTTAACGCCCATATTTCTTCCTCGGGATGAGGGCTCAATACCTCTCAGATGAAATATGGCCTCAAGAGCCCACCCCGCTCCGTCCCCAACGTGAAGTACTGAGCAATTACACAGCGCGATTCCAGAACCACGGCAGCTCGGGACAGCTGCCTGGTTCGGCTCATCTCCTTGGATGGGAATGGCGACCAGGCAAGCTTCAGTTTTCCTTAAGATTGATGTCTTCGCCCCGCTCTCTTTCCCTGACTTTGGCTTACTGTGAACCTCAGCCTCCAGCATCCTCATTGCATCCTTGGTCCCTCCCCCTCTGAGAGTCTAGGAAGGTCTGCAGGCTGGTGGTTTCCCTTGGCTGACCATGCCAAGACCTGTGGTCCCCACAGTTGTGGGTTCCCTGGGGCTACTTCTCCAGTCACACCCCACTCCACACTGCCAACGAAAGTAGGCAATTCTCTGATCCTAAACCGGATCTCCTGAAATCCGTCCTAGAGGTCCACGTGAGAACCACTGAGCCATGATTCCTCCTACGACACTCCGCCAGCTCTGCACCCTGCGTCCTTCCTGCTTCGCTCTAGCCCTGCTCTTCTCAAGGGTTCTTTGAAATGTGTCAGTTTGTGTTAGGCAGTTCCGCGCCTGTGAAGGAGGGTCTCATCAAGATGGCAACGAAAGGGTCTAGGAACTCAATACAGTGGGCTCAAATCTTATAGCCTGCAAAGCCACAAGCACGCACGGCTGAGAGGTACGTAAGCAGAGACTTGCATTCTCGAGCATGCTCAGTTACATTTGCGTATTACTGAGCATGCTCAGTTCACAGAGGATGGCAGAAACGTGTGGGACTCTTAGCTGGGAGTCGTGGAGGCCATGTTTGAAATTTGAAAGGTTAAAATGGTGGAGAAGAACTCTTCTCCACATCTTTCTTGTAAAGATGGAAGAAGAATGTGTCTGGAAATACTTAGTCTCAAGGCTGGAGAGATGGCTCAGTGGTTAAGAGCATTGGCTGTTCTTCCAGAGGTCCTGAGTTCAAATCCCAGCAACCACATGGTGGCTCCCAACCTTCTATAATGAGATTTAATGCCCTCTTCTGGCACATAGGTGTATGTACAGACACAATACTCACATGCATAATCTTTACGTGTGTGTGTGTGTGTGTGTGTGTGTGTGTGTGTGTGTGTGTGTGTGGTTTTTTCTTTGAGACAGGGTTTCTCTGTGTAGCTCTGGCTGTCCTGGAACTCACTCTGTAGACCAGGATGGCCTTGAACTCAGAGTTCTGCATGCCTTGGCCCCCCAAGTACTGGGAATAAAGGTTTGTGCCACCACATTCCAGCCCCATAAATAAATCCTTTTAAAAAGAAATAGTCTGTTTCCCCCCAAATGGTTTTAGTTGCAGCCAAAGGAAGGAACACCTTGAAGTTACCTTAATACACCAGTTTTTTCCATAAGGGCACCTACCTCTCTTAGCCTCTAACAGACCCAGGCTTTCCTCACCTCTCTTCAAAATTGAACAAATCAAAACATAATATTCAGTCAAAATAGTCACATTCCAAAAAAAGAAAGGGATCAGGTGTGATGGTGCATGCTGGTAAACCCATACTTGGAAGGCTGAGGCAGGACGATTGCCCTTCTTCCTGGAACGGAACTAACACAAATAAAGACACTTTTCAAAGGACCTTTGTGAAGAGCAGGCCAAGAGTAAAGCAGTACTCACAGTGCAGAGCTGGTTACATGATAGGGAAGGGACCCTCAAAGCCAGCCTGGGCTATGCAGAGAGATCCCGTCCCAAAAGGAGAGGAGGAAAAGGGGAAAAGAGGAGGGGGGTAAGAGAAAGAGGAAGGGGGAAGGAGGAGGGGGAGAGGGAGGAGAGTAGGAAGAGGAGGAGAGAAAGAGGAAGAGAAGAAAGGGGGGAAGAAGAGGAGGGAAAGAGGAGGAAGAAAGGGAGGGGAGGGGAAGAGGAGGAGGGGTAAGGAATAGGGGAAGGAGGAGGGAAAGGGGGAAGGGAGAAGGATGGGAAGGAAGGAAATGGGGTAGAAGGAGGAGGAAGAAGGAGAAGGAAGAGGAGGGGAAGAGAAAGAGGGAGAAAGAGGAAATCATCAGAGCCCTGGGCCTATGCCAGAAACAGAACCAGGGCACAGTGTGATTTTCTTCACATCGAGAGAGGTTGGGAAGGCGATTCATGAAGTTGCATGAAACTGGTCCAGAGCCATTTATCTCCTAAGCCTGAGGAGAAGCAGACATAAAATTGTTGTACAGAGACAATTTTTTTAAAAAAGATTTATTTATTTATTTTATGTGATTATTCTATAGCTGTCTTCAGACACACCAGAAGAGGGCATCAGATCCCATTACAGATGGTTGTGAGCCACCATGTGGTTGCTGGGAATTGAACTCAGGACCTCTGGAAGAGCAGACAGTGCTCTTAACCACTGAGCCATCTCTCCAGCCTGAGACAGTTTTACAAACAACAGACACAATGCACTCTTGCAGGTCAGGGCAAACACTTTTAATATAGACTCCCAACTGGAAACACAGCCCAGATATGCACAGCAGTGAACCACAGTGAAGGAAGAGATAGGAGAAAGAAAGAAAGGAAACCAGTTTCCTACTCATTGAAACCAACAGAACACCTGAGCTGCAGCCTTACGACATTCAACATTCCCATGTTTGTGTGTGTTTGTGTATGTTCGAGCACACATGACAAGCTTGCTGGTGGGGTCAGAGGACAACTTGTGGGCATTGGCTCTTCTTCTGCTCCGTATGTCAAACTTCGAAGCCAGCCTCCAAGCGTGGGCATCCAAAAGATGCGGAAGTCGGGAGAGGAGCTGGAGTCATGGAGAAAGAACAGCGCTTTGCACTGAGAAATTGAGGGAACAAACCAGAGGAAAAACAAAACAAACACACACCGAAAAAAAACCAACAGGACTAGAGAGACGGCTCAGTGGTTAAGAGCACTGACTGCTCTTTCAGAGGTCCTGAGTTCAATTCCCAGCAACCACATACCACATGGTGGCTCACAATCATCTATAATGAAATCTGGCGCCCTCTTCTGGTGTGTCTGAAGACAGCGACAGTGTACTCATATACATTAAATATTTTAAAAGAAAAAATCCCAACAATCTGAAACACACACAAAGAAAAATCCTAACAGCCTAACGGTCGCTGTGACACTGTGTTTTAATTGTCAAGGTGTCACATCTAGATTCTAGAATCATGGGAAATCAGCTCCATTTTGGAACTGGCCAGATCAGTTTGGTGGCAGGGGTTGTCTTGTCTAGATTGTGGAAGTGGGAGGGCCCGACCTAAATGTGGGCGGGGCTGTTTACTGGGTTTGGGGCTGAGTATGAAGAAGGCAAGCTGAGCGCGGACACGCATGCGCACTCTTTCATTCTCTACTCTTGACTGTAACTGGTGCTTCAGAATCCCCGGCTGTTGGACTGTAGCCTGAAATGGTGAAGCCAGATAAACCCCTTTCCTGTCTGAGTTGCTTCCTCGGGTATTTTATTTCAGCAAGGGAAAAGGGGACTGGGACCATCTCATCCCAAGGGGGACAATGCCCTCATTGAGCTGAGAATGTGGCTCATACCTCCAATTCTAGCACTTGGGAGGTGGAGGCAGAAGGATTAGAAATTCAAGGTCATCCTTGGCTGAATAGTGTTTGAGTAAATGAAACCCATCTTTTAAAAAAAAATTATTGAAATGATAAATTAAGTTTACGAGACATCAAGAGCACTGGCTGCTCTTCCAGAGGACCCATGTTCAAATCCTAGCACCCATGTGATGGCTTCCAAGTGTGTGCAACCCCAGTCCCTGGGGATGTGATTTCTTCTGGCCTTTCTAGGAACCAGGCATGGTTGTGGTGCATTGACATACATGCAGCCAAAACACCCAGACACATAAAATAATTTAAAAAATGAGAATACACACATACACAAGTATGATAAAGAAATCTGGAAGGTTAAGTAGTTTGGACACAGACAGATTCGGAAGAGAATAAAGACCATGGGGGCTGGCGAGAGCTCAGCAGGTGAAGGTGCTGGCTGCCAAGTCTGATGACTTAAGTTCAAAGTCTGGTTCCCACACGGTGAAGGCAAGAAACAACTGGGGTAGGTGTCCTCTGACCTTCACATGTGTGCTATGACATGATATATGTATGTGTACCCTCACAACCTTAACACAATAAAGGCAATGGAGGAGGGACCACTATGATCCGAGTTTTCTGTAATGAAGAAATGAGGCATCAGAATAAAGATTTTGCATTAGCCAAACACCAGAAATAAAAGCATAAATGCACATCTGGACACTGGAGAAACCTCTAAAGCCAGAGATCTTAAATGTCACCGAAGAGCTAAAGGTCAGTCTTTGTTAGGGCTGCTACAAGGACATACCATGACCAGAGAGCAAGTTGGGGATAACAGGATTTATTTGGTGTACACTTCCACACTGATGTTCATCACCAAAAAAAGTCAGGACAAGAACTCACACAGGGCAGGAATCTTGAGACAAGAATTCCTGTAAAAGCCATGGTGGGGTGCTGCTTCCTGGATTGCTTCCCCTGGCTTGCTCAGCTCAGGGATGACAGCACCCACCATGAGCTGAGCCCTCCCGCCTTGATGACTAGTTGAGAAAATGCTTTACAGCTGGATCTCATCAAAGCATTTCCTGAACTGAAGCTCCTTCCTCTCCGATGATTCTAATTTGTGTCAAGTTGACACGTTAATCCAGTCAATACAGGATTTCTAAAAAGAAATGACAATTCAATTTGCAGAATTCCCAGTATCACGGATGGCTGCCAGAGGCAATGCTTTGAAGTACTGAGGGAGTGTATCTGTTAGCTCAGAATTTTATACCTAGCTAAACTGTGAATCCAGAATCAAGTGTGATAAGGACAATTTAGATAGAAACTGAGGGTTTCCTACTCATGAATCCTCACTGGAAAGATGTAAAAAATTTTCTTGAGTTGTAGTAGAAATTAAACTTGAAGTCTATAAATAATAGTAATATTAATAATGATGATGAATCAGAGCAGTTAAAATAATTAAAATGCTAATCCGAAATAACATGACTTTCATTTATAAATTATAATTTCATTATAAATGTCCTAAGCTGGGCTGGAGAGACGGCTCAGCAGTTAAGGGCACTAGCTGCTCTTCTAGAGGTCCTGCTTTCAATTCCCAGCAACCACATGGTGGCTCACAACCATCTGTAATAAAATGCCCTTTTCTGGTGTGTCTGAAGTCAGTGACAACATACTTATAATAAATAAATAAATAAATGTTTTTTCTAATGTTCTATGCCTATCTAATAATTGTCAACTAAGAAGAAAAAGGAATATGACCTAGGTCTGTTTCTGTTGCTGAGATAAACACTGTGGTGGTTTGAATTTGCTTGTCTCACAGGAACTGGCTCTAATAAGAGGTGTGGCCCTGTTTAAGTGGGTGTGGCCTTATCGGAGGAGGTGTGTCACTGTGTGGGTGGGCTTTGATATCTCCTAGTGCTCAAGCTCCATCCAGTGAAGAAAAGATTATCCTCCTGGCCACATTTGGATCAAGATGTAGAACTCTCAGCTCCTCCAGCACTAAGTTTGCCTGGATGCTGCCATGCTTCCAAATATGATGATAAAGAATGAAACCTCTAAACCTGTAAGCCAGCCCCAGTGAAATGTTTGCCTTTATAAGAGTTGCCTTGTTCCTTTAAAGCAATGAAACCCCAACTAGGACAAACACCATGACCAAAAGCAACTTAGGAAAGAAATGGTTTATAGGTTATACTCTGTCACTAAAGAAAAGAGTTGGAGCTGGAGCTCTTCTGGTGTGTCTGAAGATAGCAACAGTGCACTCACATACATTAAATAAATAAAATCTTAAAAAGCAAAACAATTGAAAAATACTCCACAGAGAAGTTCATAGCCCAGTCTGATGGTGGCACTTCCTCAGCCGAGGTTCCCTCTCCCAGGTGTGTCAAGTTGGCAACTGAGCTGAGCCAACAGGACAAAAAGGCTGTGTGGGAAAGATAGGTTCCAGGAAAGATGCTACAGGGATGTCAGGACCAGACAACGGTGTTCCTGAGGTAAAAGTGGGGACGAAGAGAGAGTTCAATGACCTCTAAAGATATGAGTGAAAATAAAGGTTTCCTTCTCATCGTTGTCTGTCTCAGGCATTTGTCCTGGTGACAGAAAATGGACTCACAGCCTACGAAGAGACTTTCAACAAACACCAGAGAATTCCCATGAGGAAGACTCCCTCCTACGGCCTGAATAATAAACTAAAGGATCCACACACTTGGAAGGCTGAACGAGTGCTTCTAAGTAGCTCAGAAGATGAATCATAATTTTTAAAGCATCAAACACTTTGAAGTAAATGGGGAAAGTGCATATCAAGCACAGGGTAAAACTGACATAGCAACCTCGTGATGAAAACATTCACTGGTCGGACGTAGTGGCAGACAACTCCAGGAGTCAAGAGGCAGGGCAGACAGATCTCCGTGATGCTGAACACAGCCTGGTCTACATAGCGAGTTATAGGAGAGATGGTTCAGTGGTTAGAGCACTGACTGCTCTACCAGAGGTCCTGATTCAATTCCCAGAAACCACATGGTGGCTCACAACCATCTGTAATGAGGTCTGATGCCCTCTTATGGTGTGTCTGAGGACAGCGACAGTGTACTCATAAAATAAAAAAAAAAAATAAGTCTTTAAAGAAGAGTTAGAGCACACATCATCAGAAGTGCAGCTGTTACACAAGGGGGAAATGACATGCTAAGGACAGAGCTGAATAAGATGGAAAGAAAGACGGGACTGGAGAGATGATGGGGGTTAAGATGCCTGTTGCTCTTCCACAGAACCCAAGGTCAGTTCCAGCACCCATGGCGTGGTTCACTCCACCTTTAACTTCAGCTCTAACTCCCTCCGCTGGACCCCACAGCACCTGCTCTTCTTCCTTCCAAGGTCTTCTGTGTTTATGTGGCATGAACAGACATATAAAATAAAAATAAATAAATACATTTAAAAGGCAAAAGTTTGCCAGGTGATGATGGGGCACCCTTTAATCCCAGATGGTGGGCAGGGGCAGGCTGACCTCTGTGAATTCGAGGCCAGCCTGGTCTACAGAGTGAGTTCCAAGACATCCAGGGCTGCACAGAGAAACCCTGCCACCAAAAAAAAAAAAAAAAAAAGAAAAAAAAAAAAAAAGGCAAAAATTTAAAAATCATTTAAATCTTTTTCGGCAGATATACAAGAGATCCAGTCACATTAACATGGAGAATTAAAATTCAGAAACCACAAATTATACAGGCATGAGATAAATCTAGTTTAACTATGGAAATCTTTCCAAAGCACTGCATATCGGCCCAGAGATGGTTGAGCAGGTAGAGGTGTTTGCCACCAAGCCTGACAACCCAAGTTAGACCCTGGAGCCCATACGGTGGGAGAGAACCAACTCTCACAAGGTGTCCTCAGACTCTTCTCCCACAATCAGTCAATGTAAAGAATAAAATACAATAAAAGCCAAGCTTAATCCTAGCTCTTGGGAGGCAGAGGCAGGCAAATCTCTGAATTTGAGGCCAGCCTGGTCTATAGAATGACAGCCAGGGCTGTGTGGAGAAACCCTGTCTTGAAAATAAAAACAAGAGCCCATCGTATCATTCAGTAGCTGCTGGTGAACAGGTAGAGGATGGTTGGGAAGGAGCAAAATAGGAAAATGGGTAAGGAGATGGGCAGGGGATGGGAAAATGGGTGAAATGAATGGCAGCCTGCGAGACTGGTGGGGACAGATGGTTAGCTGGGTGTGTAGATGGATGAATGGGAATTAGTGGGTGAGGGGGGATGTGGCTGAGGGGTGGGGTGGAGTGGATGAACAGATGGATGGATAGATATGAGGATGAATGTGTGTCTGGATAAGTGAATGGGTGGATTAACTGATAGATGAATGGGTGAGTTAGTGGTTGGGTAGATGTATGTATGTATGTATGTATGGATGGATGGATGGATGGAGAGACAGACAGACAGATGGACTTATGGATGAATAGATTGATGGGTAAATGGACTGATGGATGGATGGATGGATAGATGGATGGATGGATAGACTGATGGGTGGATGGATGGATGGATGGATGGATGGATGGATGGATGGATGGATGGACTGATGGGTGGATGGATGGATGGATGGACTGATGGGTGGATGGATGGATGGAGAGACAGACAAACAGATGGACTTATGGGTAGATAGGTTGATGGGTAAATGGACTGATGGATGGACGGATGGATGGACTGATAGGGATGAATAAATGAGTTATGGGTGGATGGATGGGTGGAATGATGCATGATAAGAAAGAGTAGGCTTATGGATGGATAGACAGACAATGAAGATGAGTAGGTGAATGGATTAATGGAGGGATGACAGATGGATACAGTGCATAAAAAGAAACCCGGGGAAGCAGGAGTCCAAGGAAAAGTGAGCTAAGCAATCACATGGTTTTTAAAAACAGGGCGTGTCTAGGTCTGGCATTTGCAGTCACAGGACAGATGTTAAAGCATCCATTTTGCAGACCCTGACACGTGGCTGATCCAGTTCCTCAGTGGGTGCCCCTCCCCTCCGCTCCTTGTTTTAATTACCCTTTCTTGGTAAACAGCCTGCTCCTTCTCAGGAGACAGAGATGACATTATACTGCCAGAAGCAAAATTTATTTTTGTGCGTCCCCTACTTTTAGTACCCAAGGCCCGTCAGAGCCTCGGTAAGTCCTTTGTTCATCACCTGCTTTGTCAGACAGAAGGACCAGGCTGGAGACGGGGCCCCAAATGCACACACTTGGCAAGCGTTCTTCCTCTGAGCTGCAGCCTTGCTCCCTGACTAATCCTGAAGAGATGGTTTCAGGCCATTCAAACCCCAACCCAGCTGTTCCATTCTCCATCAGGAGAGGAACTCTGAGCTAGACGCTCCCTACCCACAGCTCACAGCATCCAGACCAACAGACAAACCTGTTTTTCCAGCAGCTGCTGCTCAAGGAGCTGCCTCAAGCCAGCAGGTGCCTTCTTCCCAACTTTGAGTCAGAACTGGTACCCAGCCTCCATTGCTGGGGAAACACTTGGGCTGTGTTCAGGAGTTCTGGGTACAGAGCAGGCACCTTCGGGGATTCCCAGCTGTAACTAAGCAGAGTCCCTGTGCTCTGCGATCTGAGTGCTAGGCTTTGGATATGAATGTCCCCCCAAAAGTGTGTGTGTGTTGCTCCATCTCCAGCAGACTGCTGTTTGGGAAGATGATTGACATTTTAGGGGGTGGGGCTAGAGGCATTGAAGATTACACTTTGTCCTCTGTGGCTTCTCTGGTTCCTTCCTGCCTTGAGGTGTGCAGTCTGTGTCACACACTCCCAGATCATGTGGCATCGCTGGAGAGATGTGAATAGGGGTCTATTCTCCCAACAACAGACCAAAGCAGTCATTCCTACTGGGACTGAGAATGCATAGACTCGGGACAACCTGCTTAGGTGATGGTCACTGGGACCAAGAAGTGAAGCCAGTTGCCTTCGGACCAGCGTGCTTCTGGGTAACTAGACTGAGGGGAGTCTCTGGCCATGGGAGTGGAATCATCAGGAAGCTAGGGAGCTTACTGGTACTTCCACCTCTTAATGGGGGAAGCTGGGATTTCTTTAAACCCCAAGACACAGGCTACTCCTTCGAGCTGGAATCAAACCATCAACCTAAGGACGGTTCACAGATGGGTACAGTCGTCCAAGAGGAGCAAGGAACAAGGGGTTTCTAAGCCTACCCTGGTCCCTGGGAGCCATTACAGAGCATGATTGTTTCAAGAGTTCCAAGGCATCAATTCATAGCCGGGCTCACGGCTCGCCGCTGGCTTACGAGGCTGCACAGTGGCCTCTCTCATCCACTGGCTTCCATTCTCACCAGTTCCACTCCACCCCCCATCTCCTCCCCACGTTCCCTCCTGGAGACAACTCTTACCGACCCTTGCGGGCATCTGGTAATCCCTAGAGTTTGGTGAAGGAAGCGGTGCCCTCTAGTGGACAGTGCCCAGAGACCACAGGCTAGCTGTTCCGGAGCTGACTAAAGGTTCATGGCTGACTGGAGATTTTCAGAGCTTGAGATTTTCAGAGCTTAGATGCCTAGAGGTGATTCAGATTCAGATGAATCCAGGGTCCCTACTAGGAAGCCTGCATGTGCCCAAAAATCACATTCTGTTTCTCTTAAGAGATGCTGTCTGGGCATTAGTTGGGGAAGGTTGTCCTAGGCCAGTCCCTGCCTGGGGGCACCACATGTTCTGATGTCAATGTTTATTCTCCTCTGAGATGAACGTTCTGGAAAATGTAGATAGAGTGTAGAAAAAAAAGAAAAAAGAAATCAACCAAACCTGAGCCTCAGCTAAGCAAATTCTGGTATTGCCGTAAAAAGACTAAAAACTGGTATCTGAGCTGAGGATGTAGCGCAGCTGACGGTGCTCCCGTGCACAGACAAGGCCTTGGGTTCGATTCCCAGGTGGGATGGTGCATACCTGCAATCCCAGGGGAATCGGAGCTCAACGTTATTCTTAGCTACCTAGGGAATTTGAGGCTAGCCTGGGCTAGATGAAGATCTCTGCTCTCTGTCTCTCTGTCTCACTCTCTGTCTCTCTCTCACAAACACAGACACAACATAAATACGCAGACAATGAGCAAACACAGAGATTTTTAGATAAAATAAAATACAGACGTATTTCCATGCCAGGCATTTGCAGCCACCAGCGTCCCTTAATTTTAAACTATGTAAATGTACACCGTTCTAAATTACAGAAGTCTAAACTACGGGAAAGGCACCAAGCAATCAATGCTAATTAGGTTCTTATCTTGGCTAATGAAAATAAATATTGAATTTATGGGAGAAGTCTGGAGGTGGGCCCAGTCTTCAACCCACAGAAGCCTCTTATGACCTACCCTGTGGGCAGTTCCCAAGTTGACTCCTGTTTAAGCATCCTCAGCCTTGCCTCCCGTGCTCTCTGGGACTGGTTGGTGTATGGTGCTTGGGCCCAGTGATGTCCAGAAGAGACCAGCCACCCCCCAGAGTCCAAGGCTCACCATATTCTATTTCCCCACAGACCCTGCGCTCAGGGCTGTGAGCCTGGTCTGCCCTGGATGAACCCGGTCTTCAGAGCAATGTCCTACACTAGTGAAGCAAGTTCCTTTCTGGGCACATGCCAAAGCTTCTGGAAGATGGGGCACAGACAAGGGACTGGAGTAGTCATAGCCCAGCCCCACAGACTAGGGGTTATGATACACAAACAAGGCATGTTCTCAGTCTGGAAGCCAGACTTCAAGGTTAGAGTCTTGGCAGATTTAGCTTGACCCTCAGATGTCTCCTTCTCTATACCTCTTTGATAAGGATGTTTATTCTGCTCACAGAGTTCACCCCTTTGCCACATCAGCTCCCATGGTCTTGTGTCCCAATTCCCTTGGATTTTGATGTCACCTGACTGGGGTCTAGCATCAATGCTGGCTTACACACACACACACACACATACACACACACACACACCATATTGCCAAGATCATCTACCATTAATGGCCAAGCTGGCTGCTCCAGGGTGTGCTGCGGTGACTCTCTGAGGCAGCATGACAAACTTCACAGCAGCCCCCTGGAACACTGGTTCACATAGGCCTTCTCATGTTTACTCTTGGCCATGGCCACAGGCAGCCCAGACAAGCATTGGAGGCCAGACCCTGCAGGGAGCTGAGTCCCATCTGTCTGTCTGAGGATGGCACCTTCAGACTGCCACTTGATAGGACATTCAGATGCCCCTGGGATGCCTGAGGAACTGGGACAGAGGGATACCTCAGGCTCAGACTGTGGCTTTGCCCTTGGGCCAGCTGGAAGGCCCCGACCACTCACACTGCATGAAGCTTCAGACACCTTCAGCAGGAAGGAGCTGGAGGGACACCTCGGATAGACAAAACAAATATATGTGTGTGTCGCTATCTAAAGCCTGGGCGGGAGCCATGGCAACTTGTTCCCTGTGAGCTTCCATTATTGAAGTCACTACTGGGCTTCAGCAGGCGTGCGGAGCCGTGGGGAGGATGCGTAATCGGCATGGAAGGAGGCGGGAAGAGCGAGTGAATGGGGTCACATTAATAAGAGATGGGCGAATGAATAATGAATGGGCCTAAGAATCATTTAGGCACAGCGTCTGTGGGACCAGGGACTGCTCTAACAAAGTTACCACTTATGTATTATACATATACATATACATATATATATGATTTATGTTATGATTTTTATTTATGTCTGTAGGCCCCACGCATGCAATGCCTGTCTGAGGAGGTTAGAAATGGGTATTGTATCCAGTGGAGCACCTGACCTGCGCTCTGGGAACTGAACTCTGGTCTTCTGGAAGAACCTACCTCTACAGCCTTCTCATATATTTTTTGAGACAGGATCCTACATGGCCCAAGCTGGCCTTGAACGCATTCCTTTGTAGTTCTGGTCCTCCTCCTGCCTCCACCTCCTGAGATTACGGCTGTGTCTCACCATGCCTGGTCCCTGCAGTGGTGGGTGTGGAACCCAGAGCTCTGTGTCTGTCAGGCAAGCATGCTGCCAAATGAACTCTTCTCTAAGTTGACCACATTGACTCAGCGAAACGCTTGCAGTCACCTTGTGATGGGAATCTTGTATAATAGCCACTTCACAGATGGGAAAACTCAGGCTCAGACCATTTTTTTTCAAGGCTCCACAGCTCACAGTGGGGAGTAGTGGGGGGCAGAAGCCAGGACCTAAACCCAAGCTGTCAGCTCAGGGCCACTAACTCATACACTGTACGACTCTTGAGCATTCAGATCAAGTCTTCACTCTTGGCAGGTAAAGTGGGGAACAGTGGGGATTGAGCTACTGGGCAGGGAAAGGGTCAGAGAGATCATCCACCGAGGAGTCCACTCACAGCCCTCTCCCCTAGAAGTTAGGTATAAAGTGAAGACATCATTATATACCTGGCATCTAGAGTCCCCAACATTTCACAGGGATAGAGCGGAATGAAGACGGACAGCCAGCCAGGCTTGGGAACATTGGTTATTTCCATCAGTCTGCTTTCTACGGAGTTCTACCATCCTCAAGAGCTTAACACCTGGAGAGAGATGGCATCCTCCTATGGGCTCTCCAGGTGGTCTCCCAAGCAGGAAGCAGGGACCACAGGTGGTCTCTACAATCGACCCTAAATTAGATTAATTGGGGTGGAGCTCTGCCTCCCTAAGGCAAAAGATCAAATTCCAGACTGTTGGCTAGTTTTTAAAAAGAGCTTTGAAATGGCACCCAGCCACCAGATGAAAAGCAGGGTCTGCCTAGTCAAATGTCTTATTGCTTCTAGAAAGAATAGAGGGGACAATTTGCAATCAGATTCTCCAATCATGCATGAATGCAACCCTTGGGGAAGGGAACAGGGGAGTCAGTGGCTTATTCCATACCAGACCAAGCCACACTGTCTGCTGTCTTCTCTTGGACAGTGTTCTCTACCTGCTAGTCACCCCCCACCCACACCTCATGACCCAGACCTGATGTCTCTTCCCTCTACGATGTGCAACTGACTGCCTCTCCTCAGAAGTCACTACTGCAGCTCATGTTGCCTCACAGGAGGGCGAATCCCAGCCCCCTCCCCTCAGCACTTCCCATTCCCAGGAGACCACAGAACAGGTCGTTGTTTTATCCCTCACTCCAGCTCTGTGCAGATAACTTATAAAACTTACAGGAGTCAAGCTAGGGAGATGGCTGAGTGGGTGGAAGGTGATGGTGCTCAGCCCCAAAGAGAAATCGTGTACCTGTGTCTTAGTGTTTCACTGCTGTGAACAGACACCATGACCAAGACAACTCTTACAAGGACACTTAATGGGGGCTGGCTTACCGGTTCAGAGGTTCAGTCCATTATCATCAAGGCAGGAAGCATGGCAGCAACCAGGCAGACATGGTGCAGGAGGAGCTGAGAGTTCTACATCTTCATCTGAAGGCTGCTAGTGGAAGACTGGCTTCCAGGCAACTAGGATGAAGGTCTTAAAGCCCACGCCCACAGTGACACACCTACTCCAACAAGGCCACAGCTCCAAATAGTGCCAGTCTTTGGGCCAAGCATATACAAACCATAACAACTGTAACCCCACCCCTGAGGAAGAAGCAGAGACAGGAGAATTCAGGACCTCACTGGCCAGACAGACTAGCTGAAATGGAGAGTTCTGTGTTCAAGGAGGGGCTCTGTCTCAAAGAAGATAGATGGAGAAACAACTGAGGAAGGTACCTGACCTTCCTTTGACCACCATAGGCACACGCAATTACTCTTGCAAACATGTACCCATAGCAACACATTCAGACCTCCCCCTACACACACACACACACACACACACATGCACGATTACATCCATGGACTTCCTAAACTCTAGCTCAAAAAGCCCCCATGTGGATGCTGCTTTTGATCCATTCGATTAGGCAAAAGGGAAAAAACATTGCCAAAGCTGCAGGACACAAGTACCATTGACTTGATCAAAGGGTTTCTGTAGCATGGCGTCAACCTGTAGCTACACAGGATCTCAGGAATAATGAGTGGATGGATAGTTGTTGCTGTGATACGAGAAAAAAACATAAACAGCAAAATACTGGAAGGAACACACCGGGTTGGAGAGATGGCTCAGTGGTTAAGGGCACCAGCTGCTCTTCCAGAGAGCTGAGTTCAATTCCCAGCATCCACGTGGTGGCTCACAATCATCTATAACAGTAGTCCCATGGGATCTGATGTCTCTTAATTAATAATTAATTAATTAATTAATTAAAAACATAAAAGTAAAAAATCTGGGAGGCTGGAGAGATGGTTCAGTGGTTAAGAGCACAGGTTGCTCTTCCAGAGGTTCTGAGTTCAATTCCCAGCAACCACATGGTGGCTCACAACCGTCTGTAATGGGGTCTGATGATGCCCTCTTCTGGTGTATCTGAAGACAGCTACAGTGTACTCATACATAAAATAAAAATAAATAATTCTTAAAAGCCTGGGCATTGGCAGATGCTAGGCTGGAAGAGCTGCAGTGGGAAGTGAGCTCCTAGAGATGAGCCACTACCTTAAGAGCTCAGCCATTGTGGGTGAGCCCTGGTAAGGCACAGCCCCAGAGACTTCAGAGCCCCAGGATTGATTGCTTCTTGCTACTGATGTGCTTTCTCATGTTTGTCATTGCCATACTCCTCATTTATTCGGCTTGGTGTGAGTGGACACCAGAAGACCCTCACTGCCTATAGCCTGCTGAGATTACTTCCTGGGTCATAGCCCACCCCATTGGGCAAATTTCCTGTAGATCAACATGAAGATGAACTTTCATGAATGAATGCTGTTGAGATGAACTAATGACTTTATAGAATTTCTGATTTGATGCAAATCATTCTAGGAAGAGAGTTTAAGGAGACGGTTTTAGTTGTTTTGCCAGAAAGATGTAATGAAGTTAGGACTAAGAACAGAATGTGCCCCCTCCTCATAGAATAGTAAGTATAGGCTGTGTAATAAGGAAGAAAGTGAGCTTTCATAGATTGCACCAGGAGGAGAAACAGGCTTGGGACAGATTTGTGATCAAGAGAAAACATTCATTCTAGGTCAGGTCCCAAGGATGAGGCCACAGGTGCACCCTATGATAAAGCAAGGCCAGGGGAACTGTGGCTTTGAACTTATACTGAGCTTACAGCATGAAACGCTGCTTTGAAGTTACTGTCAGCATCCTTCTGTGACTCCCTTTTGTGTGATGTTTTAGCTACGAGGTGATTTTATAAAGAATTTTTGTGTAAGAAGGTATAAAAGGGTTCAGGGAAGAAATAGAGTGTGGCTGCTGGGACTCTGCTCCATCCACCAAGTGTACATGTGTTTGTCTGTCTATATGTGCATACATATGTATGTAGGTATATGTGTATGCATGTAAGTATGCATGTGCACTTGTGATATTGATAAGACAGGTAGTCAGACCCTGCCAGTGTGTGTGTGTGTGTGTGTGTGTGTGTGTGTGTGTGTGTGTGCGTGCGTGACCTTCTCTTTATCCTTTTATCTCTCTCTGGCTCCCATAACAATAGGAGTCAGCCTCTGTCAGCTTCTGGCCTCCCGAATAGTAAGAGAGAGTTAAAGGCCAGAGGTCATCAACCTTTGGCCTTTGTCCAACTATGTGCCCCATCTCAGTACCTGACTCTGTCCGGGTTGGCCCCTGGCAGGGCATGGTGGTGCATGCTTTTAATCCCAGCACTCGGGAGGCAGAAACAGGCAGGTCTTTATGAGTTTGAGGTCACCCTGGTCCTCATAGCAAGTTAAAGCCCAGTCATAGCTGTATAGTGAGATTCTGTCTCAAAAACTAAACTAAACTAAAACAAACCCATAAACAGGTGGAGGACTGGTTAAATAAAGGGCAGTCTTTCATAGAGTGGAGTTCTAGAAGGCTCTTTAAAGATGTGTGGGGAGGAAAAGTCAGAAGAAGGATGTGTTTGTAAATGTCCTTTGTGTGTATTCAGGCAAGAAACACACACACACACACGGGAGGGGGGCAAGCCTAGGAGAGCATAGGAGTTAGGGAGGGAGGGTTCACTTGTGGGGGAAGATGGAAGTCTCCAGGGATCCCTAGGGCACCTCCTCCTGGCATCTTGCCCTGTGTGTGCTGTTGTGGTGATATTGGTGGGTCATCAGGAGCCCTAGCAGATGGGTGCTGTGTTCCTATTCTCTTTGTGTGTCTCTCTCTGCCTCTCTCAGTCTCTGTCGCTGTCTCTCTGTCTGTCTCTGCCTCTCTCTGTGTCTCTGATTTTCAGGCAGGTAAAGCCAGACAGCTGTCATGGGAAACCTGCCTGGTAGAGACCAGCGGCCCCTGTCAGCACCCCATGCAGGGAAGCATCATGTTGGATACTCTAGTATCATATCACGAATGAATCACCAACGTCCCCAGGCCACCAAACCCTGAGGCCCAAGTGTGTTGAGGATATGAGGTACCACGTAAGCTTCACCCTAGCTGAACCGAGTTCCCCCAAACAAGCCTGGTCTGGTCACACTGGCTACCATACAACCCAGTGGTGCCTTGGCGCACCTGTGTCTGTGTGGGTCCATGTGACAGCCAGCATCCCAGGGCCCAGAAATCAGGTGGGCTGCTGCTTGCTACCCACAGTGACGCTCCCCAGCCCTCCCCAGCAGCCTCAGCTCTGACCAGCTGTGGCCAGAAGGAAGGTACGGGTGACTCGCAAGGTGGAGTGGGCTTTCAGGGAGAGCAATGTGCATTTGCCTGCTCTCGTTGCTGACTTTAGAGGCTGACATGGGAACATTGCTAGGTGACCATATTTTCAAAGCTCCAGTTGAGACAGATGGTCTGCTCAGAGATGTTTTCCCGATTTAACCATTTACTTACATAAAAAGCCCAACAAGGAAGAATGCATGTCAATTCCTGCTGGATTGTCTGTGAATGAACCCCCTTTCAGTCGGTGGGGCGCTTGCCTAGCTTGCATGAGGCCCCAGCACTACCTGGATGAAAGGTTAGGGTGGCCAACCTGAGCTACGAGAGGCAGTGTCTGCAGAGAGGCTGGGAAGAAGAGGGGTGGTTAGACGGAGTCTCATGGGGAATCTCCAGAGGGATGCTGTCCCCTCCAGGGCTACCCCAGGACATCCCTGCAAGTCTGATTCAGGGCCAGCCTGCAAGTATGGGTAAACACCTGAAACTCAGCAGCTGACTCTATCCCAAGCCATTGTCCTTTGAGGGGACGATCAGATCCATCTGGGAGGAGATGGGGCTTACCCCAGGGTTCACAGAGGCTTCCCCACTTATGAAGACCTACTGTGACTGGCACAGAGCCCCCTGTCTGCTGTGGTACAGCAGAAAACCCTTCCCACACGTGGTCGGTGGGTGTGGCCAGTGTCATTCTTACCAGGTTAAAGGTTTTCAGTACTTGCTGATTTCTGCTGCTACAGACCTGAGAGCATCCTACACACACACACACACACACACACACACACACACACACACTTTATTTTCTGTGTTTGAGTGCTTGCCTGCATGTATGTGGGTGTGCAGTGAGTATGAGGGGCTAACGCTCTTAACCACTGAGCCGTCTCTCCAGCTCTGCACTCCTGTGTTTCCTCCTGAGGAGAGTCAGGCACTGTTAACCCTGGGTTTTACAAATAGGCACAAAGAGCAGACAACGACTAGGTCAAGGCCACACAGCTCCTAAAGCAGCAAGACTCGAACCCAGGTTCACAGTACCCAGCGCTGCCCTCTGTACGGCCACCTGCCTGCTTTGCACTGAGGCCTGCAGAAGTCTACTTTCTCGGTGTGCCTTCGCCTGGGGTGGGACCATCGTCCTCTTCTCCCCTCTAACTGCTGTGCTTCAGCCAAGTACCATCATCTTGTCACTTCCCACCAGTCTCCTGTGTGTGTCTGAGTGTATGTGTGTGTGTGAGGATATATGTGTGTGTGTACATGTGTGAGTGTGTGTGTGTGAGGGTGTATGTGAGTGTGTGTGTATGTGTGTGTCTGAGTGCATGTGTGTGTGTGTGAGGGTGTATGTGTGTGTGTATGTGTATGTGCGTGTGAGTGAATGTTTTTGTGTGATGTGTGTGTATGTGTGTGTGAAGGCATGTGTAAGTGCGTGTGTGTATGTGTGTGTGAGGGTGTGAGTGTGTGTGTGCATGTGTGTGTGTATGTGTGTGTGAGTGCATGTGTTTGTGTGATGTGTGTGTATGTGTGTGTGAAGGCATGTGTAAGTGCGTGTGTGTATGTGTGTGTGTGAGGGTGTGAGTGTGTGTGTGCATGTGTGTGTGTATGTGTGTGTGAGTGCATGTGTTTGTGTGATGTGTGTGTGTGTGTGTATGTGTGTGTGTGTGAAGGCCAGAAATAAAGTCAACTGTCTTCCTCTATGATTCACCCCCTTTCGTTTTGAGACACACCATGCAGCCTGTGCTTATGAACATGGTCTGTGGGCTAAGGGTCCTGTCAGCAGCAATCAGCTTAGTGAGACACTAAGCCCTCTGTCCTCACAGGTGACACTACAACAGTATAGTTTGGAGTTGGAGGAAGGCAGGGAGCATCATGGGATGTGCAGGCAGGCATAAGGGAAAGGAGGCCATGTCTCTCACTGAGCCTGGAACTCAGCTCCAGGGATCCTCCTGTCTCCACCCTCAGAGCTAGAATTACAGACACCACGGCTGGCCTTTTACACGCGTGGGTTGGGGGTGAACTCAAGCACGTTACAGAGGGAGCCTTCCCTCTGTCCCTATTACTCTCACTTGACCACACCTACCACACGTTACCACAGAAACCACAGGCTCTTCCTCAGGTGATGCTGCTACGGGGCTTTCCATGCGCCCTGCATGCCCCCCCCGCCCCCCCCCCCGCATTGTCCAGTACTCTCGTTCCTTCTCAGCTCCCTCTTCCCTCAGTTCTTGCCTTGCTCTTGCCTCGGGGCCCTGGCGAGGACTGTTCCTTCTAACCTTAAGCCCGAGCGACTCCTCACCCTGGTACATCTTGTGAGCCTTCCTGCCGCCTACTTCTGCTTGCACGCCTGCACATCCCGTAGTGCTCCCTGCTTCCCTCTGCCTCCATCCTAGACTGCTGCGGATACCTGTGAGTGCAGAGAGCTTAGTGTCAAACTAATAGCCAGATGCCGACAGACCACGTTCATAGACACAGGCTGCATGGACAGATAGTTCCTGCTTCACTGGGGACTCTTCCTGCAGACTTAATCTCCTTTTGCATATGATAAATCAGAGACTCAGCATCTAGCCCAAGGTCACACAGCCTGGGGTTAGGACTAGGCTCCCCCCCACCCCCAGTGGCTGCTCCACACTGGTGAGACAGAAAGATTCGAAACGGCCCCACCTCTCTGGCTGCCCCGTGTCTCTGCTTTGGCCAAAGGGTGTGGTAAGAACAGGGCAGAGACAGGCCATCTCAAGCCTCCACGTCCACTTTTTCTCTTTGGATGCTGCCCCCATGCACAGCAAGACCAGGCTGGTGTGGGGGGGAGGCAGGCTCCAGCTGCCCTGAAGCAATCATCCCTTCCAGCTACCTGAAAACAAGAATTCAGCTGAGCCTAGCCAAGCTAGGGTCCCCCTGAGGCTTCTTGGGGAGGAGGGGTTTCAGGGAAAATAGCGATCTGATGGGCCTGGATGAGAGCAGCTGCCGTGGGTCCCGGGGAAGTCGGTAGTGAGGTGGGGGAGAGCCTGGTCTTCCTCCGAGGCAGCTAGAAGCCTGAAAGGAAACGCTTTGTTTCGGTTTGTCCAGTGTCTCTCTTAGATATGGCTTCTCACACACCAGGCCACTTAGCATTGGTTAGTGAATGTGTGAGCGAGGCACCAAGCAGTGGACAAGGACCCCTGACACGGCGCCATTGAGTACCGGCTGCCACTCAGGAGGGCTTGTCCCTGCCTCCACCCCTCAGTCCTTTGTCCTTGTCTCTCTCTCCACAAGACCCATCTCTTGTTAGGTACCCCCATGTGAGCCTCCCCGAGGGCCATGCAGTGGGTGACAGCAGTCAGCCTGTGTGAACTAACCTCTTACCACCCTGATATTCTGAAGTGGGTGCAGGGCCTCAGACCAGGATCTAAGGGCAGAGTCTCATGGTCTGAAACGGGGGTGTCAGGACTTGAACCTCTGTACCTTTGTCTAGCTGCAGCCCGTGGTCTAGACTGTCACAAGTCGCACCTTTGTAGCTGCGGGTCCCTCTCATCTGGACACTGAGTGCCCAGGTGGCTCAAGTCCAACACCACACACTCTGGGGCTGCACTTCTCTCCACCACGGGACAGATGGAGCCTGTTGCTGGGCTGGTCTCCCAGCAGCAAGCAAACTCCCCCCGGCAGCCAGCAAAAAATAGCCACCCTCATTTGCATGGAGTTGCAGGAGGGAAGAAGCAGGAACTGAACTTCAAACAAAGGGGAAATTTTCAAATTAAAAGGAAAGAATAAAGGGAGTGAGCCGCCCGGCCCTGTGGAACAGCGCTCCAGCCCAGCCATTGAGCACGCTCAGCTGGAGATGCAGCCCCAGACGCACAACAGTGCCACGTTATCTGCATTGCCACAAACCATTATTCATTATCGCTGGGGCTTTGCGAGAGCCACTGACTCTTCTCAGGAATCTGCTGTATTTTAATCAGTCACATCCTGGCGAGGGGAGGGGGCGTCCCCTGGAGAAAACTGTGCTGTCGCTCCATGTGTCAGCCAGCTAGCAGTGGGATAGGGATGTTCCAAGGTGCCGTGATGTCAATCTGCGGGAAAATTAGGCAGGCAGTGAAATTGAAGGAAGGAGCCAAGTGGGACTGGCTTGGTTTCAGACACCACGGAGATGACCTTGGAGTGTGGATTCCACAGGACACGTTTGTGGGGATTCGAGGGTGGGGGCACTGAGTTCCACAAAGGAGACAGGACAGGAGCGAGAGCCTCAGATCAGAGGCTCCCTTTGGCAATGGGAATCTACAAGGGTTGTGGGGAGCTATGGAGTCTTTGGGAAGGTGAGGGAGGAGAGGGGGGCAGACTCTTTCTCACCCCTACACATTCCATGGTAGCCTTGACCTTGAGGGAAAGGTCAGATACTCTGGGACTGGGAAGATGGCTCAGTTGGTAAGGAGCTTCCCACAGGGGATTTGAGTTTGTATCCATGGTTCTAAGTCAACAGCCAGATGCTAAGGCATGCTATCCTAAAGCACTGGGGAGGTGGGGACAGCGGCCTCTCTGGAGCTCACTGGCCAGAGGAAGAAACTCTCAAGAGCAGCTAGGAACGTGCTCCCTCCCTCACCCACCCTCATCTCCTCTGAAAAGGGATGTATAGTTGTTTGCTGGGTAGCACATGCCTTACTCAGGAGGCTGAGACAGAAGGATCGTAAGTTTGAGGCTAGCCTCAGCGAATTCGTGAGAGTCTGTCTCAACAATCCCAAGAACGGAACAAACAAGTAATACAAGGTTGTTGTACGAAGCCTCGGAGTTCTGGGGTGTTTGTTACCCAGCATTACTGGAATGGTAGGTTGTGATCAGGTGCTCTGCTGGCTTCTGCTTGACTTCTGTCTTGCCTCTTCTTGCTTTTTGCCTCAGTCTGGATGTCTGTCTACATCCCTTTTGGCTTAAAAATAGACCTCTGCAGGGTCCTTTCTCTAACCTCTCAGAAGGCATCATCTGTGATCCTGCATTCAGAGAGAAAGCGTCTTGGCAGATGCAAGTCAGGAAAGGGGCTGTGGGTTGTCAGCACGCCAGGGCCGAGGGCGTTGATCCTCACCTTCTCCCACTCCTTGAGGCCCTTCCCTGATCCTTCTCTGGGTCACCTGCTATTTGCACCAAGTTGGAAACCTGGCGTACACACAGTTATCTGTTTCCCACCAGAGCCTCGTATGGTCAGCCAGTAAGTAAGACAAGATTCCAGGCTCTGGAATTTAAACAGCTGCTACCACCTCTCTCCAAACATTGTGTTTTGCAAGTAGCCAGCCCATATTTTAATTCCAGTCTCTCTGTTCTTTCTCGCTTTTATCACGCACCAGAGAGTTCTGTGCAAACACAACTACATCTCCGGCACATCTTTGACAGGTTTGACAATCCCTCTGCTTCCTCGCCTGGTGCTGATGGAGCCTTCCTTACCCCTGCTTCCTCAGGAGTCTATAAATAGAGATCACACACACACACACATGCACACACACACACACACACACACACACACACACACACGAAGTTTGAATGCTGCAGAACTGCTCAGCTTAGGGGAGCTGTGGGTGTATTTCCCCAGACTTCAGGGTCCACTTGCCCTCTTCCATCCAGTGTTTCTCCTTGGACACTCAAGCTAAAACATAGAATATAGAATTGGGAGTCGGAGTGTGAGTAGTTAAGCCATCCTCCAGGAATTCTTTGCAGTGCAGTCTGCTCTACCAATGGGAAGCTAGGCTTTGAGCCTATGCCAACAGAGTGGGCACAGCCTCCTGAAGATCTGCCTGCCACAGTGAACGGGGCGCTCCCTGAGGAGCTCTGGGTCCGAGTAGGAGCAGGCATGGCCTCCATCTATAGCGTGAAGATCGCTTCAGCTACTTTTACTCCAGAGAGGATTAAACAAACTCTCTCTGGCCCAGACATGTGACTGAGGAATGAAGGCTCAGTGCTGTGAGAGCCCTCACTGAGTGTGGAGTAAGCTCGTGTGGGAATAGAGAGCCTCAGTTGAGAAAAATGCCTTTATCAGATGGCCAATAGGCTGGTCCAAGAGGTATTTTCTTGATTAATGATTGATGTGGGAGAGCCCCGCCCACTGTGGCCGGTGCTATCACCTAAAGGTGATCCTGAGTGGTGTAAGAAAGCAGGCCGAGCAAGCCATGGAGACAAGCCAGTAAGCAGCATCCCTCTGTGACCTCTGCTTTAGCTTGAGCTCCCTCCGGGATGAACTAAAAGATGGAGTTGCCCTTGTTTGGGCCCGAGGAGGTCTTTATCCCAGCAATAACAAAGCAAAGGGGGATAGTTGGCCAGAGAGGGGCCAGACTTCCAGACGTCCTCGCTCTCCTGAGCTGTTCTTTGGATGCAAACCTAGCAGATGTGGGTACTGCTGGTCCTCCTTAAAGAAGAGCATGAACTCAGAGTAGCTTCATAGAAGTGAGAAGTTGGTTTCTCTGCTTCTCACAGGATCCTCAGCAAATAAGCACCTTCACCCACTCAGTATGGTGACAGTCAGGAGGCCGGACTCCGTGAGCAAAGTGCTCATCTACTGAGCACTGAGCCCTCCGTCCCCTCCCCAGCCCCTCATGAAACAGGTGTGGCAATGCATAGCCACAATCTCCACTTAGGAAGTGGAGGCAGGAGGATCAAAACTTCAAGGTCATCCTCAACTGCCACAATAAATTCTAGGTCTGTCGGGGAAACGTAAGACCCTGGGTCCTGGGGAAACGTAAGACCCTGGGTCCTGGTTAGGTTTTATTGTGAGCTTAACCCAAGCTAGAGTCACCTGGACAGAGGCAGCATCCGTTGATGTTGATGGCCATGTTTGTGACCGATTGTCTTGAAGGGTGGTTGATCTGGGAGGGTCCTGACTCCTGTGGGCAGCAGCCCCCTGAGGTAGGTGGCTCTGGGCTGTGTTAGGAAGCTCTCTGAGCGTGAGTCTGTGAGCAAAGTCCCCGCATGGCTTCTGCTATGGCTCCTGCCCTGACATTTCTCAATGACAGTGGCTGGCAGTGCAAGCTGAAGTAAACCCTTCCCTGCCCTAAGTTGCTGTTGCTCATGGTGTTTATCACAGCAACAGAAAGCAAACCAGAGAATGCTAACTACCTCAATAGAGTGAGGCTAGCCCAGAACACCCTGCTGAAGTCAACTGCTCAATGACAGGTTCAAGGCCGAGCCTCTGGCCTCAACACCCGGAGGTAGCCAACTGCTAGCGAGTAAATACTAACACCTGGGCAGATGTGACACAGAGACCCAGGCTCAGAAACCTGGCCAGCTGCAGAGGTGTGAATCAAAACTGGTTTTGAAAGCAAAGCTTGAACCCTGAGTTATCTGGAACTCCCTAAGGGTATATGGACATATACACATTACACATACACATATACATTACATATATGTATACATTACAAATACATTACATATACATATACATTATACACAGATACATATATACACATGCACATTACATATACATTACATATACATATACATTACACAAATACATATACACATACACATTACATATACATATATATTATACACACATACATATACACACATTGCATATACATATGCACTACATATACACATACATTACACACATACATATACACATTATGCACACTTTACATATACATATACATTATACACACAAACATTACATATACATATATTACATATACGTATACATTACATACAAACACATACACACATTATGTATACATATACATTACACACACATTACATATACATATACATTACATATGCATATACATATACAATGAGCTGAATCCTCAAATCACCCAGATAATCAATATTCAATTACTGTGTTCTAGAGGAAGGCATCGATTCACTGCCAGCCATCACTAGGCAACGAGAAACTTATACACCATCCTCACCCAAGACAGCAGGACAGCCCCCATGGGATTGGTTCTGAAGAAATGGTGGCATGTGGAGCCAGGAAACCATGGGGCACAGGAATGCGCTGTTCTTAGTCTCTGGTGTGCTTTACCCAGTTCACCGACACGAAAGCAAACTGCTCGATTAAAAATCCTTCTTACTGTAGATAATTTCATATGGCTACACACAGAGATACCGTGACAAGTGACCCGGTTTCACTCTGTACCCTGTGTGCCATTGTCTGTCAGGTCAGATCTGGGGAACCCTCCACTCCATCCTCGGGTGTCTCGATATACACAAGGGTCAGTCGTCACAGTCGACCCAATCGGACTGGGGACGGCTGAGATCAGGAGACCACGTCTGTGAATGTGTTTTGAGAGCAGCTGAAGGGGGGACCTGACCTGCATGCGGGGACATCATTCAACAGGTTGGGGACATGAATGGAACAAAAGGCTCCAGGGGAGAAAGCCTGCTAGTGTAAGTGTCTTGTTACTGTTCTATTACTGTGAAGACACACCATAACCAAGGCAACTTGCAACACCAAACATTGAGTTGGAGGCTTGCTTATAGTTTCAGAGGGTCAGTCCATGACCACTATGGTAGGAGCAAGGTAGCAGGCAGGAATAGTACTGGAGCAGTAGCTGAGAGTTTACATATAAGCCACAAGCAGACCGAGACAGACAGACAGACAGACACTGAGCCTGGCCTTTTGAAATCTCAAGCCCCTCCCCCCCATAATGCAACTCTTCCAAGAAGGCCACACCTCCTAATCCTTTTCAAACAATTCCACTAGCTAGGGACCAAACACTCATACATATGAGTTTGTGGGTTGTCACTCAAACCACCACCACAGCTGCGCTCTCCCCTGCTGTCACGAGGTGAACACCTCTGCTTTACTCCGATGCTCTGCCCACCCTGAGTCAGCAACTACGGGACAGCCAACTATGTGCTGAGCTTCTGAAACCACCCAAAAGCTCTTCTCCCTTTAAGTTTTTCTTCTTGCATCGTGTGTGTGTGTGTGTGTGTGTGTGTATGTGTGTGTGTGTATGTGTGTGTGTAGAATGAACATTGGATGTTCTATTTCTCTCTCCCTTGTTTTGTGAGTCACTGAACCTGGAGCTCACCTGGTCCACGATTCTTCTGGCTTATCACTGAGCTCCATGTGTTTCTCTCCCCAGTTTCTCACTCAGGTAAAAACTCCTGTTTTTCCCTCAGAGAGGCCCCCACAGCCTGGACCTCATGTCCTCAGTGTGATTCTCCATCCTGGCTGTTTCTATGGACCTGGGGGAGGCCAGGCAGCTTGGCCAGATTCTGGTCCACACTTAGTGTGACTCCTCTCTCCGAATTCCTCCCAGCAGCCTGACATGCCTGGCTGCCTCTTTTTTTTTTATTTTCCAACCTGCTGTTGATGACTGAACTAGGCTGGCAGCCGGAGCGCGAGAGACACAAGCGGACAAGGGTCACGGCTGAGACTTTGACCACTTGCACTTAGGGGCGATGATCACTGGTTTCGATTTGTTTTTTTAATTGCTTTTCTGTCAATTTAATTTTTGTTCTTATCTGTGTGAGGATGCCCTGGGAGGCCTACAGGGAGTATCAGACCCCCTGGAGCCAGTCACAGCAGTTGTGGGCAGCCTGACAGGAGTCCTGGGAACCCAACTCAGGCCTCTGGAAGAGCAGGAAACGCTTTTCACCCAGAGTCACCTCCCTAACCCTGATTTTGCTTGTTTTGGTTTGATTTATTATCGTCGTTTTGTTGGGGTTTATTTGGCTTGGGTGGGTTTTTACCGCCGTTGTCTTCTTTGTCCTTGAGAACAGGGTTTTAGTACATAGTCCAGGACTGGAACTCGTTCTGTAGCCCAGGATGGTTTTGAACTCATGACCCTCACCAGATGCACCCACCCACTCACCCCACCCCCACCCCGGGATTACAGCTGCACATCATCACTGTTTGTTTGTTATAAAGATTTGTTTTTATTATTCTCATTTCTATGTGTGTGTATGTCACGAATGCGCAGTTGTCTGAGGAGACCAGAAGCGGGTGTCAGACCCACCGGGGCTGGAGTTACAGACCACTGTGACCCTTCTCTTACCACGGATGTCGGGTCCTCTAGAAGACACTATCTAGTCAAGGGGGCCCTTGAACTCCCGAATCTCCTGCGGTGGCCTCCCGAGTGCTGCATGACAGGCATGTGCCAGCACACGCAGATCAAAGCACGGCGTTGTGAGTGATCAGCTCCCCATCCTGGAAAACCAATGAAAGCGCAGACTTCCTGGGGGAAGAATCAAACACAATGGCTCATTGGCAACTCACGCTGGCCACAGACATGGGCTACTTTGGAGAAATTAAAGGATCAGTTCATCTGAGACCAAGTTCACCCCGAATCGCTGAGGGACACTCTGACGACAAAGAAAATCAAAGTCAGCACGTCTCCCAGGGTCCCCTTGCTGCAGTTAGAGACAGAGGAGAACCCCACAGCCCCATAGCCCTGCTCATCCTCGGAGACCACTCAGGGACAAAATGCACAAACCTTAGTAAATTACTTCAAAGCCTCTCTCTCTCTCTCCTCTCTCTCTTTAATTAACTGAAGTAATTCTGTAATAATTCCCACAGCTTGTGTCTTCAAATGGCAATCCGTTGAAGACCGAGCCCCCCTTTCCATCAGGGTTTATCTAGTCCTGGGGCTTGAGCCAGAGATCACGGCCTCACCTGGGGACCTAATAAAACCCACAGAACTTTCTGCCTGCACTTCATCCTCGGCAGATGGTAGCAGAGGCAAGATCATTTAATTAGCCCCTGCATTAGCTGATGATTTAATGGGCCTCCGCTAGCTGAACCTGTGATATGCGGATCCACAGAGGCATAAACTTCTGAGGGGATATAAAAAGCAGTTTGAGAATGATGGTTTGGAGTGTTCTGGGTTCCCAGGCTGCAATAAAAGGCAAAGGCCAGTCCCCCACCCCACCCCCTGTTTCTCTGTATAGCACGCACACATGGGCAATTAATTTCAGAGTCCAATTCCACAGGGGGCCGGGGCTGTGCACACAGTTTCATGGCTCCTCTGAGGCAGTGGGCTAGCGCCTGCGTATCAACCCCAGAGTTTATGTGTCCTGCAACAGGCCTCCTCACAAAGCCAATCCTCGCCCATTAGCATGTTCCAGCCTCACAAACCCCTGCTAAGTGGAACAGTTATGAACCCATTTGACAGGTTTGAGATCTGCTGGTTGTCACGCTACCTCAGCGTCCACCTGCCTCCAGTTGGAATCCCCGGTTCAGACTCCAGCTGGCCTGATATTTGTGGGGAATCCCCAAAGCAGGACTCTCACCATCCAGGAGCTGAGGTGGTTCTGCAGTACCAGCCCCACATGCTGTCCTCCAGGGAAAACAACTCTGATGGTGCAGGAGAGGACCAGCCTGGGCTATGTTCCTCATGATGCTGCAGGAAGGGGCCATCTATGGTCCTTGTCTAACTAAGGGTTTTACTGCTGTGAACAGACACCATGACCAAGGCAACTCTTATAAAGGACAGCATTCTCACACCTACTCCAATAAGGCCACACCCATTCCAACAAAGCCACACCTACTCCAACAGGGCCACACCTACTCCATCCAACAAGGCCACACCTACTCTAACAAAGCCACACCTACTCCAACAAGGACACATCTACTAATAGTGTATGGGCTAAGCATATACAAACCATCACAGTCCCCATGATGGACAAGAAAGAAAATCAAACCCTACTGCTTAGCCATGGTTCTTTGGGGTCCTGGTGGTGACTGGATTGGTAACTTCTTTGTGAGGGCCTCTGCATCCCTGTAGAGTGAGCAAGCCCTATCTAGCGAGTAAAGGCTGCAGGATCCACGCTGCCTCCCTCAATCTCTGTAGTGGGAAAAAATGTCTTCCACTGTGTAGCATCTACCAGCGTTCATGGGGGAGGGTCCGTCTCCTCCTTGCTGAGTCATCACATTCCCAGCTGGAGTGCCCTTCCTGGCCTGTCCCCTGGTCCACCACCTCCCACTTTGCCCATGGAGGGAGTTATATATAAAGCTGGCCTCTGTTGCACTGCTGTCCTGGGTTTTTGAGGTCTCGTGTGTATCCCCATCTGCAGGGATGGGGACAGAGACAGGAAATGGCTTAGAACAAAATGTCACCAGCAGCTGTGGATCTGGGGCCAGCAGCGGGGAACGGTGGCAGCTCGATTGGCTCCTCCAGGCTCCGGGGATCCTATGGTGCCTGGCCACTCTCAGCCTGGGAGCCAGGAACCTGGAGGAAGTGTCCTGATAGTACACAGCCACGGGTCCTCTACCTGCTGGTACCTCAGGTCATCTGCATTGCTAGTGCCCTAAGCAGCTGTCTTAGTCGGGGTCACTGTTACTGTGATGAGACACTGGGACCAAGAGCAACTTGGGGAGGAAAGGGTTAATTTGGCTTACACTTCCACAGCACTGTTTGTCATCAAAAGAAGTTAGAGGACAGGAACTCAAATGGCAAGATCCTGGAGGCAGGAGATGATGCAGAGGCCATGAAGGGATGCTACTTACTGGCTTGCTCCCCAAGGCTTGTTCAGCCTGCTTTCATATAGGATCAGGACCACCAGCCCAAGGATGGCTCCACCCACAATAGGCTGCCCTTCCACATAAATCACTAATAAGAAAATACTTTACAGGGCTACTCATATCGCAATCTTATACAGGTTTTTTTTTTTTTCAATCAAGACTCCTTCTCTGGTGACTCCAGCTTGTGTCAGGTTGACATGAAACTAGCCAGCACAGCAAAGGAGCCCACTTCCCCACAAGTGAGGTCTCATAGCCAGTGACGGCTCAAGCTTCTGTGGGAAATCCAGCCATAGTGTCTTCTCAAAACCTCCAGCCCCACACTTTGCACCTTGGAATTCTGGGTCATGTTGGAGTTCCCGGGGAAGCTCTAAACCACTGGTCCCGCGACCCTGAGTCCTGGAGAGAAGTTCGGCAGTGAGACAGAGCTTTTAAAAGCCTCGAGACAGCTTGTGTGTTGTCACAAAGGTAACCCCATCCCTGTAAACAAACACAGGCAGAAACGTTAGGAGAGGTTTATTCTGGGTCTTGGTTTTCAGAGGTTTCAGTTCATCCGGAGTGGGAGGGGCTCGTGTCAGAGAGGCAGAAGTAGAAGGGGAAAGAAAGGAAAAGGAAGAAGAGGGGAGGAGTCAAGGCTGTGGGCGTTCCTCTTTGCCCCGCCCCTTTTCCCTCTGGCTTCCAGGTTGGAATAGCACTGCCCACCACATTCAGGGGCAGACTTCCCCTTAGTCCTCTGTGGACAGATCTAGAGAGCTTCCTTCCCTAACCTGATCAGCACTTGTCAATCCAATTAAGTTAACGACATTAACCATCACACCAAGGATACCTCAGCCTAGTACCGAAAGACTGGCCCCCCAGGCCAAGTACTAAAGGCCTGGGCTTACTTTCCCAGCACCCACACCTGATCCTCCATGACTACAGTTCCTAGGGATCTGGCGCCCTCTTCTGGCCTCCACTCATTGCATGCATATGGTACACAGACACAGGCAAACAACTCTCACATACATGAAAACTTCCACACGCACACAGTGAGTGCTTACTTAATCAGAGTGGGATGCGCCCAGTAGGGAAGACCCGGGAGAAGATCAGGAGAGAGAGTATACACTCCAGACTCTCACATGCTAGAAGAGAAAACAAGCAGGCAATGTTGGTATAGTACCAACCCAGGAGAAAAACAAAACAACATCAACAACCTCCTGGCAGCGTAGAAAAGGCCACCCGAGAGCAAGGAGGGGCTCAAGGCAGTGGCACCGTGGCTTCGAGGCTTTGCTCTTCTGTGTTTCAAGTGTGAGCTCATTGGCACCGAGTTTGAGAAGTGTAGTTAAAAACAAAGCAAAAGGAGACAGTGGGCTGGTAAGCCATTACCTCTTAGAAGACCCCAGCTCTGGTCCTCGTTACCCTCAACAACTTGAAGGAAGGCCAGGGCACCCCTCACTGTACCAAGGGTGCCTGTCAGCTGTCCCCAACCCCTTCCCACACAGGCCAATTCCTGATAGCTACTGTCATTTCCCCAGGCACCAATGGTATTGGAGATCTCTCCAAAACATCTCAAGAAATAAATATTTTTTTATATTGAGGTAGGTGTGGTGGTTCACTCCTGCAATCTCAGCATCATTTAGGCTGAGGCAGAAGGCTCCTACACGCTCAGGACCAGCTTAGCCACATCACAAGCTCCAGACTAGCCAGCGCAACATAAAAGAGTCCCAGCTTGTCAGCAGAGGTGGCAGCAGAAGACTCCAGCCTCGGCTGTGTCCCATACATCCGGTGAGCTGTGGACTGCCTCCCTGTCCTGCAGGCCATGTGTTTTAAATGTCCCTAAAAAGGAGCTAAGCCTATAGTCCCGGCATCAAGGGACTCAGGCTCATGGCCCGACACACCACACCCCAAGTTTCTGTAGGAAAAGCCCTCCCTCTCTCTCACCTGCCGGACTCTCTTGGTTTCAGGTCCCTCTCCACAGTACCTGAGAGCCTTAAGTCCTTCAGAGGGCCATCCACCTCCTCTGGCCTTACACCCAGCTCCTACCTGTTCTTCTGGCTCTAGCACTAAGACCCAGGGAACCTTCTGGAAAGAGTGCCTATTCTAGTCACTTCCTGCTGGCAAGAAGGGATCCCGTTCTAGGGTTATGGGGCAGCCGAACTCACACCTGACCCCAGACGGACTCAACCGTGTTGCTGGTCATTCACACTGTGATCTTGCAGAGAAGAGAGCACCACGTGCGCCGGGCACTATGTGTGGGCGATGTGAGAACAGAACAAACCAGCTGGCTTTGTAAACCACAAAGGCATGGTGATGGCTGGCCAGATGGCTCAGCCGATAAAGGTGCTTGCCACCCGAGTCTAACCACTGAGTTTGATACCTGGTCCCATGCGGTAGAAGAGACCCAACACCTGGCTGTGCTCTGCCTACACACGAGAAGAGCCTGTGGGCGCATACACACATCTACACCAACAGAAATTTCTTTAAAAACAAAGCAAAACTCACAGAAAAGGGCAGAATGGGCGAGCCCTGCTTCCCCCAGGAGGAAGGGGTTGGCTTGTTTGAATAATCCCTGCTGGGAAACTGAGTCCACAGCACAGGGCTAACCAGGAACAGCCCACCCTCCTTGATGAAGAGGAGGTTCGATTTCTACCCACAAGAGAAGAGCAGGAGTCCCCGGAGTCCGCCTGTGGGAGGTTCCTGGCTGCGCCAGCATCCACATGGCTTTCTCTATGGACTTCATCCCAGCCTTCCCCCAGTGGTGGCTCTGCCTCCTCCTGGGACAGAACGGGTGCCCTGGGGCTTGCTTTATTTTAAGTGTCAATTTTGCTCTTCCCACCACCAGGGAACATTCGGTTTCCAAGGTGCTGAGGCTGGCAAAGCGTGGGGAGAGAGGTTGTCCATCTGTGGCTGTCCCTCCCCTGCTGGGATGACTCCCCAGAGCCTGCAGCAAAAATCCTACTCTGCCTTCTAGCCTTCCCTCCGTCCCCTCCCCCACAGCTCCCGTCTCGATTTCTTCAGCTAGTTAATGCCAATCCTGTTCTAGAAGCATCTGAATCTCAGGTGGGTCTTCTGTAACTGCAGACACTCCCAGCAACACAGGTCCTGATCCTGGGAGGGGGGGCTGGGGGAGGATTGTTCCGGGGGAGGATTGTTCCTGGGGAGGGGGCAGTAGCAGCTTGCTGAGTGAGTGCCGTCCTGACATTTCTGGGCTCCGGAAATCTGACACCTTCCTGAAGCAGCGATCTGATCCACGTGTGGTGGTTCGCTCCTGCAAACCCAGCACTTGGGAAGCGGGCACAGGAGGATTGCTTTTAAGTTACAGGTTAGCTTGAGATACATAGCAAGTTTCAGACCAGCCTGGGCAACAGAGTGAAAGCCTGTCTCAAAATAAAACAAAACAACAACCAAGTAACACGCCCACGGCAGTGTGACTGATGAGTGTCCTGCTCACCGACTGTGTGAGAGCAAAAGGAATAAGACGAGGTACAGCCGGCATCCAGTGGAATTGGATGAAAGGGAGCGATGTGGGCATGTCCCCCCAGTACTCTTGTGCTTGCTCTCTCTCTCTCTCTCTCTCTCTCTCTCTCTCTCTCTCTCTCTCTCCCTCCCTCCCTCTCCCTCCCTCCCTCCCTCCCTCCCTCCCTCTCTCTCTCTCTCTCTCTCTCTCTCTCTCTCTCTCTCTCACACACACACACACACACTCCCACACTGTCCGGCATGTATGTGATCCGTATCAAGCACAGCACAGCGGGGTCAGGTTTGCTGAAGCCTCGGGTAAAGCCTCACCCTTGCTGTCCTATGGTCTTGAGTTGTTTGTGGATGTCCAGGGATGCAAACAAGGATCTGGCCCTCCCTGAGAGGATGGAGGAGAGGCGGGGAGGAAGCTGAATCTTCTTGAGAAATCAGCCTGTGGAGGACAGTACATGGTTCAGGGAGCGATGGAGACCCAACGGGATACACAGCACATGCTGAACTCATCCACAAACCAGACCTCACCTTTTCACTAGGATCCCATCTGGCCACGTGGCTAAGGGGCCGGCCATCTTCGTAGTTCCAGCACGTGGTCTTTTGGAGGCACAGAACTGAGCTGTGTATACACACATGCTACACGAAGAAAGCCCAGAAGAAACAGCACAGGAGAAGTGCCCAGGGCTAGAGAGCCATGTTCTGAAGGAATAAAGGGGACAGAGCTGGAAATCTCCCGAGAAGCCAGGTTAGTGGTTCACAAGGTGACTGGCTTGAAGCAGAGGGACCAGGACATGTAAGCCAGGACACACACGGCAGCTTCTGGGGCAATCTAAGGTGTTGAGGTGGAAGGAACAACCTCCCAGGCTTTCTTCCGGTATCTAACGGCCACAGAGCAGAGCCAGGCTCAGGTCCCCTTTGGGTATGAGGCAGGATTGGGGCCAGGAAGCTGGTCACCTGAAAGATCAACTGTCTCATCTGCACCGCCTTGAGCAGTTTCCTGAATGTTCCCCAACTGTGCCGAGCCCTTGGTCATTCATCTTGTCCTTGCCTATCTGTGCCTCTTCTTTCTTCTGCCAGACAAACCTGGTATCACAAAGGAGCAGCTGAGGCACAGGGTCCCCGTGACTGCTTAGGTCCTGACTCCGTGGAGGTAACCGTGGGTGGCGGGCAAAGCTTGGCTTAGGAGCTAGGGAAGTTTATGGCTAGTTCTGTGGTACCAGGTCACACTGCAGTTAATTAGGAAAAGGTTTTGTGTGTGCATCTGTGTCTCTGTGTATACATACCTAGGTGTGTCTGAGTCTCTGGGTGCATCTGTGCTCATGTGCAGGCACATATGGGTACATGTGTTTATAGCTCTAGACAGAAGGGTGGAGATCAAGTGTTACCTCAGAAAACCTGGGACAGAAACAGTTCCCCGTAGTTATGAAGGAGTTTTGAAGCACACAGGTCTGGCCACACACAGTCACACGTGCATGCACACATATGTGCAAGCTCATATGTTCCCTGAAGTCAAGAGTGCACTGTGCACACAGGCCTGGCCACACACCCCAGTCTCAGATCCTGCCTTGCAGAGCTTGTACCACCCCCAGGTCAGCAAGCATCTTCTGAAGACCTGGACTGTTCTCGGAGCCTGACCTGGCAAAGTGAAATTATTCCAGGGCCTTACTTCCACACCGGAGCAGATGGCTGTGGACCTCTCCACCAGGAGATATTTGCTCTTTCTCCTCCACATGTTGAAGCACCTAGAGGTGTTTGGAGCGCCCCCTTGTGTCCAAGAGCCGTAGTACCAGGGTGCCCAAAGAGGCCAGAGGCAGTGGATCCAAAGGCTGTTGTGAGCATCCAAAATGGATGCTGGGAACCAAACCTGGAGCTTCTGCAAGTCCTCTTAACTGCTGATCCAGCTTTCCAACATCCCCAAAGATACGCTTAATGGCTCCATAGTATCCCACCTTCTGATTGTATTTCTTTCTCCTCTCTTTTTTTCTGTTATTCGGTAGCTTTTTTAAAAAAAGATTTATTTATTTTATGTATATGACACACCGTAGCTGTCTTCAGACACACCAGAAGATGGAGTCAGATCCCCTTTGTCCACTGTATATTAATAAGGGGATTAAGACTTGTGGTGTTTTCCCAAGAGCCAGTCTTTGCTACCTCAGAAGTGTGTGTCCGCACGCTTGTGTGGTGCCAAACTTTCTGAGAGTCAGTCGGAAAGAACTGAAACAGAATCAAACACGAGGGGCTGGGAACAAGGATCAGTCAGCAAAGGGTTTGCCAGGCCTGACTCAGATCCCAGAATCCCAGCGATGTTTGGAGTCTGGGCTCAGCAGTGTGGACGTGTCATCCTGGTGCTGAGGAAGCAGAGGCAAGCAGATCCCCAGAGCAGCAGAATCCGTGAGCTTCGGGTCAGTGAGCGGCCCTGTCTCAAAAACTAAATCAGATGAGGAAGACATATGTCAGCAGAGGCAAGAAGATGTGAGTTCAGGGTCATCTTTGGTTACACATCACATCAGAGGCTAACCTGGGCTACACCAGACCCTAACTTAAAAAAAACAAAATACAACAACAATAAAATCTTTTTTTTTCCCCTGAGCTCTGACAGGTATTACAAGGATGAACCTTGAAAACATCATCCAGTCTTGGAACACAGTCAAAAGAATGACCCATGGGGAACAACGCCCGAGGAAGGAACCGTGAGAGGCTTCAGGAGAAAGTGGGGGGTGGGGTGAGGAAGCTTTACCTCCAGTGCACTTTGACTCCTGGATGATTCTCAGACTCGATTCCATGCCTCCTGTGACAAACATTTACGTTCAGTTTATAAGACATGCTTATTCTTGTTGGACATCCAGTCACAGCTATTTAACCCAATCTGGTCCCTGGACCCAGAGTCCGCATATGGTCTTCTCCCTTGTTCTCCTGCCTTCCCAGATATGAGCTGCAGCCTGTGCTAGACAGCTGTGTTTAGATTGCTGTCCTGAGACAGCTCTGGGAAAGGGACGCAATGTCGATATTTAGCATGTGCTTACCGTCATTTATTGACTTGTTTTTCCGAACTCAGGCAACTTTTCCTGGACCATAGCTTTCTTTGTTTCATTCCTGTATAAAAGCACGCTGAAACTGAAGAGCATCCGGCGGCGGTGTCAGACTGGAGCCTGCCCCACTCCTTCAGGCTCTCAGACCTCAGGTCCAGCAGAAAGATCGGTGTAGGTCGGTTAAAAAGTCAATCATCCAGGTCCCACGTGTGTTTCCATGTGTAGGAAGGAAACATCTAGAATAGCAAATTTACACACACACACAAACACACAGACACACACACACACAGAGACAGAGGCAGAGAGAGAAAGACAGACAGACAGACAGACAGAGAGAAAGAGAGAGAGAGAGAGAGAGAGAACAGACTGGTGGGTTCTGAGGCAGGAGAATGGCCGCT